>NC_034613.1:59736409-59765430 GCF_900095145.1 Mus pahari
GGAAAAAAGACAGCATTTTCAACAAATGGTGCTGGCACAACTGGCGGCTATCATGTAGAAGAATGAGAATTGATCCATTCTTATCTCCTTGTACAAATCTCAAGTCTAAGTGGATCAAAGACCTCCACATAAAACCAGAGACACTGAAATTGATAGAGGAGAAAGTGGGGGACAGCCTTGAAGATATGGGCACAATGGCTTGTGCTGTAAAACCAACCCACTCTTGAACTGAGGACAATCACAACTCCTTATGTTTGAAATGCAAATCCATGAATTTGAGGGATCCAGTTTCATTAAAGGTATCATGTTGGTGGCCTAGTTCATTCTTCCCTTCCTCAAAACCAAGGAGAGCACTTACCAGATACACAAATGTATATATAGTGATGAACCAATATTTCAGTCAATGGCAGACTGTTTATATGACAGTGATTCTATGAGTACATGAAAGTTAGAACATTCTTCTTCCCTAGTAATGTCATAGCTGTCTGATAATCTTGGATTTGGGGCCCTACACTGAAATCAAAGAGTGTGGTCTCCTTGGTCCCCTTGAGTACTAAAGATGGGAAAAACTTGGACCACTAATTTCTGGCTCCTGCTAGGTGCTAAGCTTAGTATTCCTGACATCCTCTCCTGTCCTAGACCTTCAACTTTGCAACTGACAGCTTTCTCAACAGCTTATCACAGTTGTCATCTCTCTTGGACTTTTAGCCTGTACCTGAGCTATGTGCTTATCTCTTCCCTGTGACTGTCCCTAGATCAAATAAAACTTTGTACAAAGAAGGATGGAGAAAAAGGAAGGAAAGAAGGGAGGGAGGGAGGGAGGGAGGAAGAATGGACAGGGAGAGGGGAGAAAGAAGAAAGGGAAGATTTCTACAAATCATTGAAAAAGATTGATAACCCAGTGGAAAATTTTACAAAATATTCAATAAACATTTCACTTAAACACATATGTTTAACTCTAGAACTCACCAGAGAAAAAGCAAAACAACAATGGATGGCTATCAGACTGTAGCATAGCAGCCTCTACAATGCATATCCCAGTGTCTACAGTACACTTTCTGGAGCAAAGTTCTCATGTCCCCAGCTACCACCAACATTGACAAATGACAATCCATAGCCTGGCTGCTCTTCCTAGTGATTTGTTAACTGCAAAAAGCTTCTGCCTAGCAAGAAGCTACTTCTCCCTGCAGGGGAGCTAAATCAAATGGTTCCTCATATGGGACATTTGATAGATCTTAGTGCCCAGTCTAATTTAGAGACAATTCTAAAGGTTTATCCCAGTTGTTCTCTGTGAAGCTAACTGGGGCACACTCTCCTTCTTATTCCTTCAAAGATATTAATCCTCTGTAAACTTCTTGTATAGTATATTTTTGTTGTAGAGTGTACTCACCAAGAAATGAAACCTGAGACAACTACACTCTTATATGAATTGCAAATATAAAAATGGCCATGTTTTCCTGATGATCTCGACCAACTAGAACTCTTATATACCAGTGTGGACCAATTATAATGCTTGTGTATGCCAGTGGAAGCATAAACTCTTTGACTACCATGGAAATCAGGATGTGATTATGGTAGTGCCTGCTATGGCTGACCTAATGACTGCACTACTAAGTACTATAGCTACAGATATACAAGCCATGTACCACATAACTTTTCAGCCAGTCAAAGAGAGCATATTCAACAGTGTTCCCACAAGACTATAGTAAAACTTAGAATTCTTATTGCTGAGTGATATCATACATGCCATAACTGCAAAATGCAACACATTGCTCACCAATGTGTGGTGATATTGCTGTAAATAAGTCTGTAAATAGCATGTGTGGCTATATGAATTAATGAAAGCTGAAGGCAGACAAGAAGGAACAATGATATACATTAATGTTAGTATTTGAAAGGCAACTTCAGATACTATCTTTGCTAGGTTCTCTCCACCCCCTTCTCCACACATGCACGTGTGTGTGTGTGTGTGTGTGTGTGTGCACGCGCGCGCGTGTGCACATGCATGCCCTTCACCACTCACTTCCCAAAATGCATTCTCATCATGCTGTGATGCATGGCTGAGGATTAATACCAGTAGACAGGTACAGAAATGTGTACAACAATAATGCTAATACTGCCTACACTGGGAATTCCCATCAGGATTAGCATATGTAGAGTTATGACATTCATATTTAGATTTCATATGCATAACATTGAGTCAAACAACCACACACACAGTCAAAAACTGAGCAAAAGGTGTCAGCTTTCTATTAGACTGGATTAGTGGCCATGAAGGTCCTGTGAAGTTTGCTGGAGAGTCTCATGGTTTTTGATCTAGATTCTTGTTATATGAAAATGCTCATGCTGTGAAATTTGTTGGGTTATATTGTGTTATCTGATGCTCTCTGGATATAGTGCCAGAATTTAAAATTGTCAAAAGCACAAAGACTGCACCTACATACTCTTATATGCATGTAAATGCAGAGAGAGCAACACAAACACACATAAGCTGTCGCCAGTCCAAGCTAACCTCAACATTTAAGCATGTCCAAGCTCCTTGCTATATAAACATGAATGTTGGCTCCTAGTTTGTGTTGTAAGGAACAATTCCACCAAATCAAAATATTCCTATTCACCTGCCTTAGCCTATTGAGGCGAATATGGAGGCAAGTGTGTTTTTGTCACTACTGCATAGGTGTGCACTTGATGAGTCAATGGAGATAGAAACAGGGCACTTGGTGTTGATCAAAATTTTTAAAGAAAGCCTTCTTTCCATGCATGTTGGGAAGGTTCAGTGGGTATGTTCTTTGATAAATGGTCACAGTAATGAAATTCACACTCTTTAATCACAAGGGCTATAATTTAATTAAAAACACACTGAGGATTGATTTGGGTGAAAGAGCTCTCCTGATTCTTAGGCTTTATTAAATTCACTGTTTCTTTGCTCAGCCTCATCCAACATGCTTAAATTTGGAAGTTGGTGGCTGAGAAGCTGTCACTGTCCTGATGAAATGAACCTAGGTTTAGAGCCCAGAGAAGACCAGGCAGAACAGAAATGGGAACCACAATAAACAGAAAATAGCCCTGTTGCCCCTTCAGGCTTTTGCCTGCAGAAGTAGCAGGTAAGAAGCAGGAGTCTTATGCCAGAAAGATTCTGCTGAAGGGACCCTGATATAGTGGCCTCTTGTGAGACTATGCCAGTGCCTGGCAAACACAGAAGTGGATGCTCACAGCCAGCTATTGGATGGAACACAGGGTCCCCAAAGGAGGAGCTAGAGAAAGTACCCAAGGAGCTGAAGGGGGCTGCAACCCTGTAGGTGCAACAACAATATGAACTAACCAGTACCCCCTGAGCTTGTGTCTCTAGCTGCATATGTAGCAGAAGATGGCCTAATCGGCCATCACTGGGAAGAGAGGCCCCTTGGTCTTGCAAACTTTATATGACCCAGCACAAGGGAAGACCTGGGCCAAGTAGTGGGAGTGGGTGGGTAGGGGAGCAGGGTCGGGGGGGGGGTATAGGGAACTTTCGGGATAGCATTTAAAATGTAAATAAAAAAAATAATAAAAAAGAAAAAGAAAAAAAAAAGAAGTAGAAAGAAGTAGGAGTCTTGCTTTTATGAGAGCAACTGAGCCAGGGAAGCATAGCCAGAGGGGGCAATCCTTAGGGGGGCAATCCTTAAGAGCCGGAAAGCACAGTAAAAAGTCTTGAGCCCATAGTAGGAGTACAGGAACTGCTGGGTTATCAACAACATGGTAATAGTCTCTCACAGCCCACTTGTGAACTAAGACTGTTGCTGTCCCCATTTAAATATGCAGGAACTAAAGAAAGGGCCAAGGGGTTATATGATTTGCCTAGCTGTGTGTGAGCTGGAAATGCCTCCTCAGACACTATTATTTACCACTCTTCATATAGACCTGCCCCTCTTCAAATCCATGAGAAGAAGCTGTCTTAATATAGTGTTTCTTAAAGCATTGGCACTGTACCTGCAATGTCATTACCATCTGGGAACTTGTTAGGAAAGCATACTTTCAGAACCACAAACTGTAGAAGGAGGACCTGGCAATTGGAATTGCCCAATCCTTTAAGAGATTGTGATGTATGTTCAAATTTGAACACCACTAATAAACTATCTGTGCATCAAGAAAACCAAGAAGATGACTCAAATATCTACCAATGTATAAAAGATTAATACCTCAGACCTGACTTGTGAAGATCTTATTCCAGAACAGAAGAAACAATACCCTCATAAAGCACTATAAAGGGAAGTGCAATCTTTATAGAACAGCTTCTCATACCTGGCTATGGAAACCTTTTCCACTCTTCAGGTCCTGGGGCAAACATTAACTATTATTCTGCTGGGAAGTACAAGAATACATTATCCCCCTTTCTTTCTGCCTTGCAGGGAAAAGGCTCTGACTTATATGTCTGTGTGAGATGAACTTTAAAGGACTTTCAGTATGAGAGTCAAGGGACACCATCTGGCATAGCCTACCTCCTACCCAAACTTGACTTCTCACCATGACTTTCAGCATCTACTCTCTGTATCTGCTCTTCTGCCTTTCCTTGACATGCAATGGCAGATTCTGGGTACTGCCATCCCCCTAATTCCTACTTATATATGATGACACTAATCAGTCATACTTTTCCATGAGTTTTGACAGGGACTTAGTACCCTTCTAAGCTCAGTGTTACCATAATGTATCTAGGAGTAGATAAAGATATCCTCAACCATTCACTCAATTCCTATTTGACCTGTATTTCCAGACTTGTAATAGGCATTTGTCAGGATCAGTGCTAAATTGTTCCTTTCCAAGCATCCCTGGAGTCCCCATGGCTCTTCCATCCCATATCTAACAACTATGTTGGAGTTGGTTTCCCATACTAAAGATACCTAGATATTTAGCATCCATGGAATCATTTGCCTAGATTGTTCCAGGACTACACTGAGACCTGGCCTATAACTCTTGGAGTGATAATGATTTTTAAGAAATTATTAAATGGATAAATTGCAAAGCTGTAACTTTAGGCTTTCCCATCTGTTATTTTGGGGAAAACTGGCCTAAGTCTTGTGAGACTAACTGTGAGCTAAATTCTCTAGGCCAAGGTAGCATATTCTCTTAGGTTCAGAATGTTTGTTGATACTATTGCCTGATTAGAGAGATGCCATACCATGTTACAAGGTCCATATGAAGGCCTCACATCACCAATATCTATAAAAGATAACTTGTGCTCTAATATTATTTTTATAGATTCTATTGCAGTATGTTTATAGAAGTGGCCCTCTCCTAAAGGTGGTGAGTTACATGATGAAAACCATAAACTCCAGACATATCCAGGCTCAGTATGCATTGGGAACATAGAAAGAAAGGTAGAAATATCAGGAGAGGCATACCTGTGGGTTAAGATCTTGGAAAGTACCACTTAAGTATGTATGAAACAGCAATTTCACTAAGGCATTGGTTAAGCTTATATGCATTGTTTTTATTCTATACCTATTGGGAAAGAAAGGACCATAACCCATTCCTCTCACAAGAGAAGAGTCTGCCTTCAATGGAAATTTCCCATGAAGAGTAAGATAGAGTTGACTAAAGAAACAAGGAAAATTAAAACAGGAAACAAACAGGTAAAAGGACTCAATTTTAAAGAAAACTAAATATCAGAATTATCAGACAGTATTTCTGTGATGTTAGTATTCATTTCTCTAATAGACTGAGTAAAGCACATTGCCTTCTCCAATATGGACAGGACTTACCCTGGCTGGGTAAGAAGGAACCCTAGGTTCCATATCTTGCTGTACTGGCTGGGCAACTTGATACAGGCTGGAGTTATCACAGAGAAAGGAGCTTTCCTTGAGGAAATGCCTCCATGAGATCCAGCTGTTAAGCATTTTCTCAATTAGTGATAAAGGGGGAGGACCCATTGTGGGTGGTGCCAATCCTGGGCTAGTAGTCTTAGGTTCTATAAGAAAGCAAGCTGAGCAAGCCAGAAGAAGCAAGCCAGTAAGCAGCACCCCTCCATGGCTTCTGCATCAACTTCTGCCTCCAAATTCCTGCCCTGTGTGAGTTCCTGTCCTGACTTCCATGAACAACAACATGGAAGTGTAAGCTGAATAAACCCTTTCCTCCCAACTTGCTTTTTGGTCATGATGTTTGTGCAGGAATAGAAACCTTGACTAAAATACTACCACTGCTAGAAGTCTCAGCTAGAGTCATCCCCATAGACTCCCAGGACCTCCCCCCACCTCGTTCCAGGTCTCTGACATGTTCTAGAAATGACCCTCACAGCCTGCTGCCACAAATTTTCATCCCCCCTCCCTACACATTATCCCCTACCTCCTTCCCTTCCCCAATCCCCTCCCACCCAGATCCCTCACTCCATCTACCTCCAACATCTATTTTATTTCCCCTTCTGAGTGAAATTCAAGCATCCTCCCTTAGGCCCTCCTTATTATCTGGCTTCTTTGGGTCTGTGGATTGTAGCATGGTTATCCTGTACTATGGAAATGGAAACTTCCTTTTAGCAAGGCAGGACTTATAGTGGAGGAATAAGGACACCAACCCATCCACAAAACCTTCGACCTAAAATGTGTCCTACCTACAAGATGAACAGGGACAAAGATGGAGCAGAGACTTGAGGGAATGTAAAACTAATGACTGGCCCAACTTGAGACCCATTCCAGGGGCAAGCACAAATCCCTAATACTATTAATGATGCTCTCTTATGCTTACAGACAGGAGCCTAGCATGGCTGCCCTCTGATAGGCTCCACCCAGCAGCCAAGGGAAACATGCAGAGATCCACTGACAAACCCTGGAAGGAGCTAGGGAGTCTTGTGGAAGAGTTGGAGGAAGGATTGAGGGACCTGAAGAGGACAGGGAGGGACTCCATAGGCAGACCAACAGAGTCAACTAACCTGTGACCCTTGGGGGCTCCGGAGATTGAACTACCAACCAAAGAACAAGCATGGGCTGGAACTAGGCTCCCTACACATATGTAGCAGATGTTCAGCTTAGCCTTCATGTAGTTCCCCCAACAACTGGAGCAGGGACTGCCCCTGAAGCTGATCCTTGTCTGTGAATCCCAGTCCCCTAACTAGGCTGCCTTGTCTGGCCTCAGTGGGAAAAGATTTGTCTAGTCTTACAGAGACTTGAGATGCCACGGTAGATTGGTACCCAAGGGGGACATACCCTTCCTCAGAGGAAAAGAGGGAGTGAGGGGTGCGAGGGGGGAACTTGGAGGAGGGAGGTGTGTGAATGTGATTGCGATGTAGATAGACAAAGGACTGACAGGTAGATGGACAGGCAGACAGGCAGACAGACATATACAGATATGTGGGGAAAAGGAACTCCAGTACTTGAAGAATTTAAAACTGAAACATAGTGTTTTTCTAATTTTGGATTTGAACTGAAGCAGAAGCTCCCCCTTTGCCTCAACATTCAAGACCACAACCACATCATTTGTCTTCCTGTTTCTTAGACCTCTGAACTCTGGGTTGAATGGTATCAAGAGAAAAAATATATTTTAGAGTGAAATTAGTGAGACCAGAAATTAGTTTTATTCCTGTTCAGAACCCTGACTAATGTACCGGTTATATGTCAACACAAATACCATTTGTTTTATAGAAAATAACTGTATTTTTCTAAATAAAAAAATTGTGTAAATGCTGGAGTTGTTTTAGAGCTTTTAGTGTCTGACTTTACAGAAGATGGTATGATTCTCATATCCATCCCTATATTCTGCCTGCTGAGACATCACACAGCCTATGGCACACTGAATCTTATGCCTGTGAAAGGAGAATGTAAAAGGCAAGAATTTTCATCTTTCAGGCCCATTGAAAGGTTCTTGGAGATTCCAAGGGTCCTCAGACCCCATCTGAGAACTGCTACCCTAGAGATTATAATATTCAGCTTTGATCTATCAAAGTATGTTAATTTGTGCTTTCATCTTCTTCTCTGGCAATGAAAGGATCTTAAATGCTTCAGTTCTACCTTTTTTCTTCCAGCTTACATACTGCTATTCCTGTGTGTTTTTATTTATACTTCACAGCCGTATAGCATACCAGTCTTATTTTATATACAATTCAGAATCATGTTTATTTGCCCATGAATTTGCTCCTTTATTCTGCTTTCTAATTCACATTGAGAAGGAAGATCCAAATGATGTAGACAAATATTATCAGGAATAGAAATCAATAAATCTGTTGGTGTACTATTCCTTTAACCTAGAATGTTTTTCTCTATGACATCTAAACTATACCTTCTTTTTATATATTTCACACTCCAGAGTTTTCTTTTTCCTTTTCACTTCGCTTTGCTTTTTTGAAATAGGATTTTGCTGTATAGGCTGGGTTGGCCTAGGAGTTTGGGGAAGAGACTGGTAAATGGACATGAAAGTGACTCCAGAGGGCCACAGGACTTCATGTGCTCATTGTGTTGCCATTTCATTCCTACTTTGCAAAGTGGTCATCATTAACTCACTACACACATGGAACAACTAAGGTTTACAACCAAAACTTATAGCTAGTAAGTAAGCAGAGAGCAGATTTGCCCTCAGCTCATATTAGCCTGAAACTCATGATAGTCCTGCCTATATATTCTGAGTGCCAGGATTACAAACCACTATCCCAGAAGGAGCAATTTCTTGAGCATCTACTATGCTCCATGGATTTTTCTAGAATCCTGATGACCCAGAGAACTTTATTCTATCATGATCATATTCTCTAATTGCACTCTTAAATAACAATAAGCACTGTGTGACACTTGAATGCCCAAAATATGTCTAGCTCAACTAAATAAGTGAAGTTTAGACTTAATTTTAACTAATATATTCTAATTAGCCACATGTGACTAGCAGCTACTATATTACATAACACAGTTTTAGACACTGTGTGAGCATGAGTAAGACTGTTCCCATGGGAAAGATGACAACAAATAACAACTGATCTAATATAGCTCTGGAGACTCTGGACTGAACAATGATGGTATTCAGGAAGTGTTAAATAGGTATAGACTCGCAAAGGATGTTTTAGGGCAACTTATGAGTTATCAACCCAGAAACAATGAACTGATCAGAGGGAAGAATATAGGATTTTGAAGTAAAATAATCTGGGCAGAAATCTGCTCTCCAGTCACTTACTAGCTCTAAGTTTGGGTTGTAAACCTTAGTTGTTTCTCATGCTATAGTGGCAGAGACTGTGAAACAAATTTAAACAGGGATGTCGTGGCTGGGAGCCAGAATGTTAGCACTTCTGGAGCCACCCACATTTCTGAGTATCCAAAGGATATATTCTGCTGGGAATGCATATTTGGATTAATAGGGGGCTGGTTACATGGCTGTAGAATGGTGCTCAGATTTTCAAAACAGCATAAAAATACCTCTCAAATAATTAGTATGCTTAACTCTGCAATCCATTTTCTCCATATTCAATATCAGCTTTGACAAGAAAGATGTATTTATGCTCTTGAATGACTCAGCCTTAGTAAATTAGACCTGTCAAAGTGACTTTCTTAGCACAAACGTTTGCTGTATTTTTGACATCCACTCAGTGAAGGAGAGGAGACTGTTGTATGTAAACAGCTAGAAAAGACAGTTATAAAACAATGTGATCAGTGCTTTCTTCTAAGTGGCACTTGACTTTGTGCATGGCTGCGTCTGGTAAGGGCTGGAGCGTGGATTAGTACTATTGTACCTGCAACCAGCCCCACCACCATTGTCGTAAAGCTCTTAATGTCTTTTCTCTTCTGAGCTCTAGCCTTCTGGCTGGACTCTCTCTGAGCTTTGTCTGACTGAGTGACTTCCTTGTCTAGAACCTTCTATTGCTTTCCTCTGCTTATGACTCCAATCTGTTCCTGGTCTAGTTCTCGTGGATTTGTTAGTCAAGCCACAGCTCGTACTTCCTCTGTGTTAATCAGAGCAGGTACTTCTCTTGACCACAATCACTTAGCTCAACTGAGCAAGTCTTGTCGAGTGCACCTCAACAAGGCACTTGGATTATGATGGTTTTCAATCTTCCCCTCTAGGAAGGGGCCACAGTCTATTACAACAGACCCAAAGCAGAGCTGGACGTTTCTCTCAGTTCTTTCAGAATCATTCCTCTACTTCTCACTAAAATTTTGATGGAATTGTGTGAAAACACCTAAAGCAGCAAGAATAGAGAAATGGTCCTGAGACAGGTAGGAAGCGGCTCCGCCTTCTAGTTCCCATTCCCCAACCTAGAGGACAATGCTCCAGGTTTCACCCTTGCCCATCTCCTATGTGTGAAACCACAATATGCTAATCATATTTAATAGATAAAGAGATGCCTTCTCCCCTTCCTGGTCCACTCAGGCGAACAATCAGTGGGCTGGGATTTTTAAATTTTTTCCTTTATATTACATTTTTATAAATGCTGCCTTCAACAGTGCACACAGATCTTGAGCTGTTGTAAATGCCTGTAATTTATCACATGCTGAAGTGGACATTTCATTATTTCACTACAGTCCCTTGACAGGAGAACTGGCTTCCTTCCATGGCCTAGCACCATTGGGCCCCTTATAGAAGGTCCTATTTTCAAGATATGTGTAATGACCTGCTCTATGTATGATGTGATAGAGCCTTGCAAACTTGGAGATATCTTCTGGGACATCATCAATCAGTTTTCTCCCCTTCTTCTCCAGGCACCTCAATGCCTGTAAGCAGAAGACTGAGCTGAGGAGATACTCACAGCAAAGCCAGGCTTAAGTTCAAGTGCTGCTGGGTTCATGGGTTTCAGATCCTTCTTACTCCTATGTAGGCATAAGTTTTTTGCAACCTGTTTTTAATAAGGGTTCAACATTTCCTCTAGCCCACCACCTATCAGTCCTAGGAAGAGAAAAGTCATTAAGATATGGGGAAGTGGACCTGTTCAGCAATAGTTTTGGGGGCTAGCTCAATCTTCTTTGGAAGCAATTTAGTCCCATAGCAAACACCAAATATGATTCAGCAGCTGCAAACCAGTCCCCCAGGCAGGCAGACACCAGGCATGAATCAGCAGCTACAGTCCAGTCCTTTCAGCAAGCAGATACCAGGTAGCTATAGTTCGATCATGAGGAAACCACCAGGCTCACCAACCAGCCTGAGGCAAGTCCATTGAAACTGCAACTGCCACAGGAACCTCACGAGCAGTTCTTGGGTGAATTTCTCTCAATGTAGGAGTTATCACAAGTTGAGCTCAACAAAGCTATGTAAGGTGAATCAGTATATGTCTGTCTTTACCAAAGAATAGTGAGGTGGAACAAACCAAACCAAGGCTCAGTGCTCATCTCCCATGGTCTGTGGAGTCATATTTATACTCCTTCATTCTGGGTCCTTTCACATGTTTGCTATATCAAAACATCCTTTCACCTGTGTCTGTTTCAGGAAGACAGTCTTTCATGTGTTTGCTTTAGCAAGACATCCCTTTACCTGTGTGCCCCAGCAAAACATTTGGTATAACCAACTCTCCAAAGAACTAGAAGTTTCCACTTCATTCCTATCTTGAATCTTTTTCCTCTCCTGTCCGCACAGCAGCCTATTCTCTGCCTGCCTCTGGGATGCTCACCTTCATTTGTAATTCCCTTGTTCCAGTGGTACAGAACCAGCTTAGATAAAAAGTACTTTCATGGGGGATTATAGACCTCATTGGAAAGGGGGAAGCAAGGGAACCACAGATAAGCCTTCATTGATAGAGTATGCAATATAATAAATAGTACAGACACACAAATGTACACAGGCATGTGTATCCATCCATTCACACCCATGCACAAGCATGCTTGCTCCCACATGATCATGTATATAATAAACAGGTCCATAAACTGGCACACATGTCCATGCACACAATCACTCCTATATTTAAAACTCTGATCCCTGTAGACTGGCAGCCACCACTTTTCCAACATTTCAATTCACAGTCCTCTTCCAAAATGCTTCATTCTTCAGTAGAGATGGATATGGGGATATGGTAACTTTTCCCAACACCTTCAAAGGCCCACTGGCTGTAGGTTTGATTTTTGTTTGTTGTCTTAATTTATAATTCTCTGTTTCTGTCATCAAGTGAGTCCTCACTGAGAAGAATCAGGGGATCAACTAATTGGTCTAATTTTATCTCATAGGATCACTGGCCACATAGCTGTTTCAACACTTGGTGCCGTCTTGGAGCTTGGACCCTAGGCTTCTACAATGACTGATAACTAACTACTGAGAATAATCAGGGCTATGTGTTTCAGCATGATTGATTGTTGCCCAGGAAATGAACTAGAAATGGCAGGGTGCTTCTTCCTCTGAAGAGATCCTAGAAGACACACAGTTCAGCACTTCTTAAGCCCTTGTGTCACCCTTGAAAATGTTGTCAAGAAACTGATTTGAACCCCCAACTCTGTCTTTTTCCTTTTGTATCTTGAAAAAAACATTTTGTTTTCTAATTCAAGCATTTTTTCCTACAGCTGTCTTTAAAGCATACACAGGGTTGAATGTGTGTATGCAGTATGATGTCTGCATGTTTATGTATGTGTGGTGTGCGTGTGTGAGTGTGTGTATATGTGATGTGTGTGTTTATGTGGTGTGTGTATATATCGTATCTGTGTGTATGTGGTATGTGTGGTATGTGTGCTTGTGTGTAGTGTATGTGTAGTTTGTGTGTGTGTGTGTGTGTGGTAAGTGATGTATATGGTGTGTGGTGTATATATGTGTGGTGCATGTGCATGTGTGTGATGTATATGTGCATGTGGTATGTTTGTGTGTTGTGTGTATGTGTAGTGTATGTATGGTATGTGTATATGTGTTTGGTTTGTGTGTATATGGTGTGTACAAGGTATGTGTGTAGGGGGCATGTGTGTATGTGTTTGGTATGTGTGTGGTGTGTCTGTGGTATGGTGTGTGTGTGTGTGTGTGTGTGTGATTAGTTTGATTGAGCTTTTTGCCTTTCTTGTTGCTTACATGCAGTGCATCATTCTCTTTTCCCCCCAGGGCTTTAGAGAAATTTCACCAGTAGCCTTAGCCATCATGAAAAGAATAAAGTCTGAGTTCTGATTCTGCTGCATGATATATGTTCACATGGACAGTATACCCTCAAGCCTTCTGGAAGACTTCGTGACAGAAGTTGGGTGTGAACAGGTTGTAAACCAAAGGTCACTGCTTAGTTTTTTGTTGATAATGTTCACCTAAGCTAAAGTGACTGTGTTTTCAACTAGGCCTTTGAAGGCCATGAGGATAAACCTTCTGCTATCCTTGTATAGCCAGATCCCAGTTCTGGGAGGGGAGATGACTTATCCTAGCCTATTGTCTCATTTGAGTAGGCTGCCCAAAGTCCTGACCTGGTTTATTTACATATCCTGACCTCCCAGACTTGAAAGCTCTACAGGATGTGGTGAGAAAGCAAGTTGCTTTCCCATGGGTTCCTGGCTGTCCCCAAGCCAATGTAGATGCCTCCATTGTCAGAGCTTTCTAGGGACATCTGAGAGGCCACAGTTGGTATCTGAGAAAGGTAACTTTACCAGATATCTCACCAGCATTAAATGCCAAGTCCATCCTAGTTGTTCCTAATCCCCAGTTCATATGCTTAGCCCCAGTGGGGACCTCACAAGGAACACTATTGCAAGCCCCACACTGATAGAGGTCTCTAATCTCATTCCTTGCCTTGCTTGGTTTTCAGTGTAGCTTACTGTACATCTTAATGGAGGTAGTTCTCATTTCTGTTTAGTTTTCTGGAAAATAAAAAGCAATGAATGATCTCAGATGTAAGAAGAGACTAAGATCATTCTGTATTTGAGAAACATGTTGATACTTCTTCCATAAAATTCCTTTGGGCAGGAGCTGAAGGGGGCTGCAACCCTGTAGGTGGAACAACAATATGAACTAACCAGTACCCCCTGAGTTTGTGTCTCTAGCTGCATATGTGGCAGAAGATGGCCTAATCGGCCATCATTGGGAAGAGAGGCCCCTTGGTCTTGCAAACTTTATATGACCTTGCACAGGGGAAGGCCAGGGCCAAGTAGTGGGAGTGGGTGGGTAGGGGAGCAGGGGCAGGCAGTGGGGTGGGGTATAAGGAACTTTCTGGAATAGCATTTGAAATGTAAATAAAGAAAATAATAATAATAATAGTAATAATAATAGTAATAATAATAATAATAATAAAAAATTCCTTTGGGCATCGAATAGCTTTCATATGGATGCCATAGGCAAACCAGCTATATTAATTTACTAGAGTTTTGATAATAAAGTCCTGTGGACTAAGTAGCTTACACATGAAAAATGTTCTGTTCTGTTCTGTTCTGTTCTGTTCTGTTCTATATGGCAGGCCTCTAGAGGCTGGGCATCTCAGCATGTAGACAGCCATCTTTGCCTTGTTTTGTCACATCATCTTCCTTCTGCATATGTCTGTGTCCAGTTTTCTCCCTTTATCAAGATAGCAGTCCCAGTAGAGTAAGCCCACTATAATGGCCTCATTTTAATTTGATTACTTCCAATAAAGACCCTAGTTCCATAATCAGTCACATTCTGAAGGAACTGGGGGTTAGGATTATGACATATTCTCTCTGAGTACATGACAGAGAAGATAATTCTGTCCCAAAATGTTAGCTTTCTGAGCCTCAGCCTAGATGGAATGATTTCTAGATCAGATGTATGAAACTCATCTTGTTCTCAATTACCCTGAGCTCATTTTGAGTGGCTACTTCAGAAAAGGGACAATGTTTTTGTCTCAAGAACCAAGAACAGGTTCGGAAGGTTGGCTAGGGGAAAGCACAGAAGTTCAGAAAGGAGACAAAGAAGTGGCTCCAAGAAAATACTAAAGGCAAGAATTCAGTCAGAGGGAGGGCAGCACAACAAAGAGCCTGGGACCAGGAAGATGATGGGCAACATTGGGAGGATTAGGGGAAATCGAAATATCTGCTCTAATCCATAACACCAAGCTTTCTAAAGCATGAATACAGAATGAATTCAAATGTGATCCCTTCCGATTGCAAATGCTTTGCTAACATTTAAAGGAAATCTCTGAACAGCTTCTGGGCATTCCTGGACTCTTTAGACAGGTAGAAGGGTTTGTTCCGATTGGGACACTGAATGTAGTGAGAAACAATTGAGGAAGGTTCTCAGAAGACGATGCTTCTCCCTCTCTGAGACTCACCTGATGTCTGGACTCTTACCACAGAGCAGAGGTAGCTGTCCATCTCCTCCTAATGATACAGGAAACTTGGAAGCCTGCTCCCCTAGCCGCATAGCCCTGCTTCCTTGGAGAAAATTACTTTCTTCTGTGATGTAAGTTTACAGTGTTGCTAGATCATTATGCCCATGTAATAGGACTCAAAACACAGAAGCAGCAACATGGAAATGTGCTTCTTGTTTACTGCAAACAAATTTGAAAATCAATTGAAAATGTTTCTCCCAAACATGCTGCACAGTTGTCGAGGTGATGGCTTTTCCCTACTAACCCACAACACTGCTGAGTCCTTCTCCTGGGCAGGAGTGTGGCCGAAATTGAGAAACTAAGCAGCCCTCAGGAACAGCTGAGCCCTCACTCTAATGGTTCCCTGGGTTTTGTTGTTTTGTCCTCTGGGGAAAGCTAAATCAAAACTCTCCTTGTTCTCTTGGGGATGAGACTGAATTTGCTCTGTTGACCTCACTTCTCTCTTGTGGCCATATAGTGTGGCATGAGGTGAGAAGGGCCCAAACATCCTCTATGGCACTGCAAAGCCAAAACAGTGGGTATAGATTTTCAGTGTCAAAGAGATGGCTCTGGATAGGGAGCAAGGGGTTATCTCTGGAAAGATGGCTGTTTTAATGTGTCTTAACATGTGGCAGGGACCAGAGTGTTCTTTGGTGCATATATGAGGGGAAGGCCCAGGCCACAGCAAGTTTGTAGTAACATAAGGTCCAAGCTTCTACTTGATGTGGCCCCTGGCTGCCCAATCTCACTCACCAGGGAGCCAAGGCAAAAGGCAGAGTCGAAGCAATAGAGGCTGAAGTAGATAAATATTCCCAGACACTATGGTTCTTTACAGGTTGTGGTGACACAAGTCTGGGGGAAATATGCTCATTCTCTTAATTTCTAGTTAACCTTCATAATGACCAAAGACCTGTGTCATAGAAATTACTTTTCTACTGCTATGATAAAACACCATGACCAAGGCAACTTATTAAAAGCAGGAGTTAAATTGTGCTTATGGGCCCAGACAGCTAGAGTTTCTGATGGCAGAGTGAGGTATGGACCCTAAGTGGCTGGAGCAGTGGTTGAGTGTTCATGTCTTGATCCACAAGCAGGAGCATGAACTTAAAATGGGACAAGTCTTGAAACCTTAGTTTGCCATACATGACATATTTCCTCCAGCAAGGCCATACTTCCCAATTCTTCCCCAAAAGCCACCAACTCGAGACCAAGGATTCAAACATGTGCTCTATGAAGGTGATTTTCATTCACACCTCCACAACCAGGTTGTCTTCAAGTAAAGTCCACTACTATCTTTGCATTTTTATTAGCATATATTATTTGTACAAAATAGTGTATTTCATTGTGATAGTTTCAGGCATATATCATTAACTGTGGTCATATTCATACACATGCACTCCTTATTCTCTCTTGATCTCCCTTCCATTGGTCCCCTTCTTCATTCCAGTTCCATTTTCATGGCTTGTATATACATATATTCTGAAAACAAGAGAGTATGTGGTATTTGTCATTCTGAGTCTGGCTTAGTTTTCTTAACATAATGGTCTCTAGTGCCAACTGTTTTAATGTAAGTGACATAATTTTGTTCTTCTTTTTGGTCAAAAAAAAAACCCCTCCTACGTCTGAGTCACCCTTTTCCAGCTACTGTTTGCAGTGGAGTCTGGACTGGCCCAAATGCCCAAGGAAGAGGCCTGACAATTCAAACAAAGTTGTAAAGGAACCCCACACACACACCCGAATCTGCCATGGACATAGTCTTGATTTTCTTGGGATAAATGGTGCTTGAAGGTCTTCTGGCTCTGACAGTAGTACTTATTCTTTGGCAAGGCTCTATTTTGTCACCTCTGCTTCTCTCTGCAGAGAGTGCACAGCCAAACTTCTTTGTGGACTGGCCATGTTGCATGCTTGTACTTCCACAACAACAATCCCGCTTGTTTGGCTCTCATTTCAGCACTTACTAAATCATCCATCGACCCCCTAAAGCATTGAACCTCTACACTACAGTAAAGTGCTTATGGACGCTACTTAAATTCCTTTTAGAAAAGATTTCCCCCTTGCTGAAGTGAATATGTTTGTATGTTGAACTAAATATAATTTGACTTATAAGTGCCTCCTTGCCTGTAAGCAGGTGCAAGTGTGGTTCTTTTCTTTTCAAATGTAGTGTGGTACAATGTATGTAACACTGACCACATTAGTCATTGAATTTCTTTTTTAGATTTATTTTATGTGTGAGTATTTTGTGTGCACCATGTGAGTGCAGTGTCGGTGGAGGCTAAGAGAGGGTATCAGACCCTTTGAAAGTAGTGTTATAGATTGTTCTGAGACATTACATGGATGCTGGAAACCACATCTGGATCCTCTGCAAGAGCTCTTAACTGTCGAGCCATCTTTCCAACCCCGTGTTAGCCACTTTTAGCTGAGTGGCATAATCATCATTGTCCCATGAGGCACTAGCTCCTCCCTCAGACTGGCAAGTGCCCCTCTGTCTCTGTGGATTTGATGACTCATAGAAGTAGAAATTTATGTAGTTTCTTTCTTTGTGGCTGATTTCACAAACTGTAAATGCCTTCACAGGTCATATATTTTGTACTACATGTCAGAATTCCACTTATTTTTAAAAGCCAAATCATATTCAGTCAGATGGCTATGGCATGACATGTCTGTCCCTTTATTTGTGGGGGCCTTGAGTTGTTTCTGTCTTTTGGCAATTGTGAATAATACAGCTATGGACAGTCATCTCCAGGTGTTTTCTACACACCTGTTTTTCAGTTCCATGGTATATACCTCAGAGTTGAAATGTGGGCCATTTGAAAAGTCTAAGGTTGGTTGGAGATGTTAAGCTGTTTTTCACAGCACTTCCTAGTATTCTTGTGTTTTATTAAACCATATATTGTTTATTAGGCTATTTATTGATGGATGTTTGAGCTATTTCTCAAGTGAGATTCTTTTATGTAAGGAGTCCACTGGTCTGAGAGAGAGGAGTAGGCACAGGCAATGAAATGACAGGAAGTAGGACCTCATCCATCCCCCAAAGTGCCAAAGGAGTAGGCACTTTGCTCTCATTGGAGAAGAAGTCTCTGTCCCCAGCTGCCCAGAGCTGAGGAAAAAAGGAAACCAGAAGCTACTTAGGGAAGCTAGGGTGTTGGTCTCAGCCTAATGTGCTCTTTGTATGTCTTTCACAGCAGACAACACTAATTCCCTCCTGGAAGATGGCCACTAGGATCTCCTTCACTCCAGGAGTAATTCCACCAAAACTCACTCCTCAACACTTGACCCAGAAAGCTTCTCAGAGTGTAAGTAACATGGTGAGGACAGGGATGTTCTAGCATGTACCTTCCTTTGCAGAAGTTTTCCGTGCTTAGCAGACTGCTGGGCTGATGCTGAGGCTAAAGAATGACAATAATGGCTCCCCAGTGGTAGTGTGTATGAAGTATGACTACAGCCAGTGTCAAAATTGTAATGTACTTTTAAAGTCAAAGCTGAAATAGCTGATTATATTCATTCTTATTAAAGGGAATCTTCCTCCAAAACTATTTGCCAAGGGTCTTGAGTGTGACTGTACATGTGTTTGCAGTTGTGGTAGTGGGGGCAAGCATTACATTTTGGAATTACAAAGTGCTCTTCTCTACTACACTGTGCGTGCCCATATCCACAGTTGCAATTGACTAGTCTTCTAAAGCATTCTCTGACATACTCTGAACTGCTACATGTTTCTCCACCAAGGATGTCCTGTGTACTATGGTCTCTTTTGCTACAGTTAAGACAGATGGGAAAGCAGTGGCTCAAGGGTCCTAGGATTACAACACAGGCTATCATAAATCACAATGATTCTACTTCAGGATATTTCAGTTCATTTGGGAAGACGTTGTCATTGTGTACTCATTCTGCCTGATAGGTCAAAATCCAGGCAGGAACTACTGATTTTCTGTTGAAACCTTTAGCATTATGATTTCTCTTAGTTTTCAGTGACCTCACAGGAAGTTCCTTTAGTTAATGCTTGAAAATGAGGGTCCAAGAACAAATTAGACAAATCTAAACTGAGCTGTGCCTATGGTTAAAACATGGTTGACTTTTTTTAGAGGAAGTGATCGGTGTGCTGATCAGCTAAATCCATGGCCAGTGGACTAGATGGTTGTGTATCCTATAGTGAAGGACTAGAACCCAGGCAATCTAACCACAGCTGGAGAGCATGAATCCAGATAGCAGGGTATGTTCTGTGAGTAGGCAGACTAATGCCAGAGACCCTCCTCTTAGGGACTATAGGAGGCAAGGCCATGATGGTGAACTAGGGGAAGACACGCCAGCAAAGGAGAAGACAAATGAATAAGGCAGTCAAAATGTTACAACAGATCAGGGACCCTACAAAGAGTCCAAGAGGACTAAATGGGTCTGGGGAAAGAGCCTGGGAGAGCTGATTTGGGGTCATGCTTTATGGTAAAACACCACCATTCTACTTGTCCTAATGGCAGCCTAGGGTAGGTGTGATTTGCATGGCAGGACTGTAGTATGTGGATTGTAGTCTCTCTGGAGGTGAGAATCCCCTTCCTACTTCACATCTTACCTCTTTCCTCCCTGCTCCCCACACAGGCTCTTTCCTGTGAATACCCTCAGAGCAAGAAGTGAGATGGCATGAAACAGCAATTCTGCAAAGTGATCTCTTTTTCTTTGCCTGCTCTCTGGAGAGTCTGGCAGGGTGAGGTGAGAGGAAATGCATTGTTGATTGCTTCTAGGAGTCTTTTAAGAAATTTGAGTCTGTTGGAAAATGCTGGGGAGGAGACTCCTAGTTGAATGGTCAAGGTAGGTGAGAGGTCCCTAAAGGGAGAAAAACCTACCCTATTAGGCCGAAATGTAAATATGAACCTTTGCATTAATAAACAAATTGACATGAATAATTTAGTCCAGTGGCGCCTTTTGTTTTGATCCTGAAAGGGAAAATTGCAGCAGCACTTAACGAATGGCCTCCAATGACTTCCTCTGTGGCCAGGACATGCCCCAGAGTGGTGGGCTCTGCCCCCACTCAAGCCTATGCATTCCCAATTAACACTTTTCAAAATGATATTTAGGTTGCTTTTTATCTTTATTCCTAATGAGGTTTCTTCCTTCCCTGCTGTCTTGCTACAAAGCTTGATGCTGTCTGAGTGTGTTCATATGGTGCTCGAGTGCGTTATCTGACCTTGATTGGTGTTTGGGGAGCCAGTTAAATAGATTACATGGGGGTTACCTTGGCAACTGTCTTCACTGATTTAGCAATGCGGTTCATTCTTGGACACAGGACTCTCGGCAACTCTGAGATCCCACCGCTGTGCGTTAATCATTAACACTGAGTTGGACATCGGCTCTGCCAGGCAGCAGCCAAGAGAGAGACTGGAGAAAGGCTGGAAAGAGCCTGCATCTGAGTCTTTTTAGCTAACACTGAGGAGACCACAAGGAACCCCAAAAGTGGAGACACTAGAGAAAAGGATGGCAAGAAGCCATCTTGAGTTCTGGCTATCCTTTTGCCCACAGTCTTCTAGGCTATGAGAAAGCTCTCAAAGCTGATTCCTTTGGTCTACATGCAAATTTGTGACGATACTACCTACTTATTCCCTGAGCTAGCAGGGTATCTATGTGTGCTGAGACTTGGGACAAGTCTGTCCCTTCTCTGGACCATCAGGATGCATAGATGCAGAATCAGGATGTAGGATGAAGGTTTTAGTCCACTGTTCTATTTATCTCATCTCCAGGAAACTTGGCTTTCTTTTCAACTGACCTCATGGGATATCAGTAGTGCCTCTTTCCTAGCACTGATGTGGTCTTCACCTGGCCTAGAATGACCTAGCTCTGTGGTTTACAGAATAGGCACCTATTCACTATGCTGAAATAATTCTAATTTTTTCATCGAAAGCCAAAACTTGTCCTATGCCAAAAGAATTATTAAGTCTCTTTTTGGGTGAAAGTGAGTCACTAAGAGGCTAAATTGTTCAAATTGCACAGCTGCTGGACACAGAGCTAGGATTCAAGTTTAGACCAGCCTGCTCCTACCTAATGCCCCAGTGTTGTACCTATACAGAAGCAATCTATCTGCTAGAGATAGCCACTGCCAGGAAAAGAAGTGTCCCAAGGTGGGATTGAGGCTGAGGGCAGAAAGTAACTAGAGAACTATACTGTGCCTCCTAGTTGGCCAAACTTAAAAACCATCAAGTGAGAAAGTATAACACACAGCCTCAGTGAGGGGCTGAACTGTTCTATTATCTTTAGCCCAGATGGATCTGAACTGTTCTACTGTGGAGACTGTGTAGAAGAACAATAGGGTTCTACCTGGCACACCTGTGTGCTCAAGTATGACACATTGCAAGTTTGCAAAGTAAGCTCAGGGCCTCTTTTTTTTCTTGACTGACTCAGCTACACAAAGAGGGAAGATAGCAAGGAATTAGCTTATCTTCCCATTTGATCACTGAAGCCAAGAGAAGTTTTTTCATTGGCAATGTACTTTCTATATGTGTCATTGTGTTGCATTGTAAAGACTTGATATGGCAACATTAACAAAAGCTACAAACAACCCTCAAGGAGAATATGTTTGAAGACACATGGCCTTTGAAGTCTTGGGTTTTATGGCTGACCATTCTGCACCAGCTGCTTATGGTAGTTTCTCTGAAGGATGGAGTATAGAGAATGCTGTTAGGAAAGATCTTGAATTGCTTTTATAAACCTCACATACCCAGCGTTCCCGGTCCATGTGCCATGAGGTGAAAGCATGGGCTGGAGAGGCAGCAGAGCTGAATTCACATCTGACTTGGCTATTGTTTCCTCCCTCAGAATTGGTTTCCTGGAATAATAGCTACTTTGCTGGGTTGTTATAAAGAATAGAGATAATGTATGCAAATTTCTTTATCACATAGGTAATGGAATACTCTTGAATATTTGTAAGGCAAAAGTAGCATTAGATCTATGTTTTAATAACACAAAGAGAATAGAGGGAGACACGGGTAAGTGGAGCAATAATCCAGGCAAAATGATGCAGGTTTGGACAGGGTAGTGGCAGAGGAGCTGGGAAAACCAGATGAATTCTAGGCATGAATAAGGCACACACTAGAAAGCAGTGAGTGAAAGAGGGGAAAAGAAAAAGAGGGTGACAGAGAGAGAGCGCGAGAGAGCAAGGATGGGGCAGTAAGCCTAAGGAATCTGGAGTGATATCATCAGTTTTGGACAATGTGGAGTGTGGAATCCATAAAACATAGAAGTTTAATTGACTATGTGCACTATAACGCTGAGAGCTGAGGATATGTGGGCAATAAAGGACGAAATTGTTAAATCCCTGGAACTGGGTGAAATTACTCTGGGACAATAGGAAATTCAGAAAGCACCACCAATGTTTTTCACCAAAGAATAACAGGGCTATTAATTGATTTCCAAAAGCTAAGCTCATGAAACACAGAGGATGAATTTCAGAAAGAAAGACCATGGGGAACCTGCTAAGTATGAGGGAGTCTTCCCATTTCTTAATTAGCTGTGAAATAGCCCACATATAGTGCTCAGACAAGGACATAGATCGCAGAATTGCAGAGCAGTCCACCAACAGCAACATCAGTCCTCATGTGGTCCCCAAAACATATGCTTGCTCTATGGTGGACACATCCAGCCTGTGACCCAGAAAGCTTTGCCATCTTAAAACTCTAGTCTTCCTACTGAGAAGATGAAGATTTGTTAAGTTTCTGGACAAGGGTTAAGTGAATTGCTGGGACAGTCAGCAAGAGTGAGGGCATAGGTTATAGAGCTCTGCTAAAGGATGAGTTCTAAGTCCATTAGGATCAAAACCACCATTACTTAAATTCCACTAGACCCTCAAACTTCCATCGCAAGGTACCCGAGGACCACTCCAGAACACTAATATCTTAAATATTGAAATATCCAGAAAATGTCACATAGAGTTGGCCTGTCAAGAGAATGACATACTTCACTGCCAGCAAATGTGGGTAAGCTTAGAAAAGGACAGAAGGAGATGCTAGGTACAGCCAGCAAGTTGTCAAGGAGAAAGGAAGAAGCTGCTGTTTTGTTTTCAAAGCCCATTCCCTGTCCATTGGCTCATGATACTCCATGGCCTTTGAAGAAACAGAACAGAAATCTTGGTGATTTGACACTTGGGGAAATAGAGACTCAGAAGAGGTAATAAGAAGTGTGCTTCGATAGAACTGTTATTGGACAAGAAATTCTGCCTCTCAGCTCACAGCAAAGACTGCTTCATTTTTGGCTTAGGCAGCTATGTGTTTAGGCTAGTCTCCCCTACTTCTCAAAGATGAGTATTTCATTTCAGACAGGTTAATGAAAATGAACAGTTGTCAGCATGTTACTGTTTAAAATCATGCCTTGTGATGTGAGTATTTACACTAGAGTAATTAGGAAATGCTACCAGAACACTGCTAGCCCCAGGACACTGGAGACCAACCTTGTAGAACCACAGGCTATATTCGTAATCTAGGCGCCTATGAGGTATGGTTCAGTAATGTGTGTAAAACCCAGCCACCTTGGAATCAGATGATAAAGGGGTCTGAGGGTCAGCAATCTGTCTTCAAAATGTTCCCAGCACCTGCCCCAGGCACACCCAACTGACTGTGCTGACTTATTACTCAGATCAATAAATAAGAGAATTCCCACTTCCCCCACTTGTCACACCAAGTCTGAAATTATGAGTTCGAGGAAAGTGGGATTCTGACACTGGGTCTCATTTCACTTTTATTATATTATCTTGGATATTGAACACATGTGTCGTAGCCTTTTAGCTTGACTTAGATCATTATAAAAAGGGGGAAAACATATTACACCAACTCCCAAGGATTCAAGGACACAGGAATCCTAAGCAGTGAAAAACACCATTTAAGAAGAAATCAGAGCTCTACAAAAATAGGTATATTGTTTGTTGGACATTGGCTCATTTCTTATAGAAAAACAAAATGAGTGGGAATTTCAGCCTAGTGGAGTGCACAGAGAGTTACAAAGAAGACCATCTCTGCTGTTCATCCTTAAATAAATAGCTGCTGTTCTTGCTTGTTAAAATGTAAAATTTCCAGATCTAAATGTCAGAGAATTCTAGGAAAAATTGCAAAACCATTACTTCATAAACATGTAATTGTGCTATTACTGCTAAATGTGATGACATTCTATAAATATCACAGTTCAGGCCTCCTGGTCTATAAATAGATCCAGTTAATCACCGGAAATACATTTTATTTCTTGAATACTAATGGAGTAATTACAGAGTCCCCATTTTCTGGTGCCAGAGTCCATTCTCAGTTTTGTTGGTATCTTTTCCTCCTCAGGGACCCACCATGGAACATAAATCCTCTTCAGTAAGTATGAAGACAAGGGCAATGGTGAGGACATTGGTTCCATTTTCATAGCCCAGCCTAGAACCATGGGAACTATTCTGAATGTACTGCTGAGGCCTGCACTCAACAGTAGAATAGACAGAAGTCTATACTGCACTGAGTGGTGTGGCCTTAGCAGAGATGTGGGGGCAGCTCATTAGATCAGGACAGGATGTAGCAGAGTCCAAAGCAACAGCAAGACAACTAGATTGCCTCCTCCTCAGCACCAAACCAAACTAGAAGGCTGAGTCATAGGGTGACTCTTTTATTTAGTCAGCCTACCTGTGTAGCCCTGGCTGACTGGGAACTTTCTTTGTAAACCAGAATGCCCTTGAATTCACAGAGATCTCCCTGTTTCTGCCTCCAAAGTTCTAAAATTAAAGATGTGTAATACGAACCCTGGCCATACCTTTTTTTAATCTGAGCCCAAAGACTAAAGGAGCATGGTAGGCAGTAGCAGGCCATTAAAGCTGAGACTTTGGGGTCTTTGTAAACACACGATGCCACTCATAATTTATCTTGAGAACAATGGGAAGTCTGGAGGGAGTTAGGATAAGAGAAATGGCCCTGTACTTGCCACACAGTGGACTACAATGTATAAAGGAAAAATTCCAGAGAAAGAAGGTGTGGGCCTGGAAAAAAATGCTGTAGGCAATGTGGCTCCCTATTGGTCGAGTAACCACATAACTAGTGGGCAGCATTGTTCATACATGAGATGAACATACTTTGCTAGAGGCCAAAAGAGCAACCACAAATAGTCATGCTGCTCCTTATCAAAGCCTGAGAGATCATCTGGACAAAGTTCAAAACTTGTCAAGGACTCTGCTAAGTCATACAGATTATCAAGAGAATGGAGGGGAGATAAGGAAAGCCATAGTTCATTTCTAGTATTCAGATTCCTTTATTCCTTATAAGCCTTACTGCGGAGGATCAGACCCATCTCTTTCAGAAAAGCCTATGTGTGTAACTAGCCACTAGACAATAAGTAACACTTAAAAGCCAGTAATGAGATGTTCATAATACTCGCTTACCTCCTTTGTCTTGGGTTTCTATTCCACTAACCTGTGGGTCTTGGGCCTAGATTCCAGGAGACAGTGCTGCAGATGTGGGCCTGTTTACTTTCATTCACTTAGAAATGGGAATGTCCCCAAAGGCCCAGCTGGCTCTTTGTTTAGAAATTAGTTTAGAGATATTAGCTAGCAGATTAAAAATTTCATATCAGATTTGCTAAAATCTCTTTCTTTCCAGATTTCATTTCAGTTTCTTCAGGAAAACTCTGCTATTAGTATTTTTGTTTTTAGAATAATGGATTTTTCTGTTTGATTCTGGGGGAAGATGACACTTGTTAAAGGAGAAGCTGGTGAAGCTTAACCTGAGGATAGTAAAAGGCTATAAGAATATTCACCATGCCTTTTAGGTGTGTGGCTCCAGTAGACATCAGCTGGAAATCCTCCCAGCCCTGGCCTCCTTTCTCAATTTGTTCTGCTTCTTAGTCAAGTGGTCCCTACAGTAGTTCCTTCTCTGGTATTGTATAGAGCACTCTGCACATGGCACAACATTTCAATGGTTTTGCCCTGGAAATCTGACAAGCAACCTGGATATAGATTGAGTATACTGTCCCTGGTATCAAAAGCTGGGTATAAGCCACTCCATGGGCTCAAAGCACATAATACAGTGTTCTATCAGTTGGACCCACCAATTCTAGTTTCTAGGTGTGAAAATGAGTGCAAGAAATGGGTTCACAGTTGCTTTTCTATAAACTGCTCTCTCTACTTAGTAGCCCAGAAAGGCAAGGGACAATGAATGGGAAGGACTACAATGCCATGATGATTTAAAGCTTGTGATTCTCTAAGAAACCTTGGTACAAGGGTTCAAAGATTAGCTGAGGTCCCTGAACAAATGTGATGCCAAGCTGGGATTCTGACTCTGGTCTCTCTGGTTTCTAAGCCTTGACTTGTTCTGCTACACCACACTGCTCAGTACTTGGGAGCACAGGCAGCTTCTAGAGTCTGCTGACTGGAATACCCTCTAAAATTCAGAATTAAGGTAAGATCCTCTTACTGAAATGCAGATGAGGTTCCATTGTTGACCAAATGTAGCAATTCCTTCAGGAGACCAACAAGGAAGCTATCAAACTGTGGGGGGAGGGGGGAGTGAGCATAATCTGGAGAAGTATACTGTCAATACAAGTACATTTTATGTTCTGAATTAGTCCAAAGGGTATTTTGTTTTTAAAAAAAAAAAAAGAACAAGAGTATGGTGACACTGAGGGCAGGTGAGCTGAGATGGAGAATAGCCATTAAAAATGTACCTGGAACTCCCAATGGAAATTTAGACCCAGGAAGGTGGCCCAAACTGACATAGGACCTGGGCTGTTCCAAATTTTGGTCAGACAAGCTTCTTTTTACAATGAGTAGCAATACAGAAATATACACTTGATCAACAGTCTGAGAAAGGAAAAACAACCCCGAGTCCTCAGCCTTAAACGGAACATTTATCAATGACTTCCCCCAACTCCCAGTACACCCTCACAAAAGATTCAGGTAATGTTGTGGAAGAAGGGGTGGAAAGAATACAAGAGCAGGCATATATAGCAGAAGATGGCCTAGTCAGCCATCGTTGGGAAGAGAGGCCCCTTGGTCTTGCAAACTTTATATGACCCAGCACAGGGAAATGCCAGGGCCAAGAAGTGGGAGTGAGTGGGTAGGGGAGCAGGGTGCGGGGAGGGTATAGGGGACATTCAGGATAGCATTTGAAATGTAAATGAAGAAAATATCTAATAAAATAAATTAAAAAAAGAATGCAAGAGCATACAGGAGCGAATACAGGAGCGGGTGGTCTAAAATGCTATCTTTTAGCTGTACCATGGGTACCACTTTCATGAACTTACAGCAGCTACCTGTACATGCACAAAGTTCAGCATGGATGGGGAGATGCTCTCCAGGTTCATGGCTGACGAGGAAACTATTGACAGTTGATAGCTTTTAGCCCAGTGGTTCTCAACCTTCCTAATGCTGCAACCCTTTGACACAGTTCCTCATGTTGTGGTGACCCACATCCACAAAATTATATTCATTGCTACTTCATAACTGTAATTTTGCTACTGTTCTCAATAGCAATGTAAATATCTATGGGTTTTGATGTTCTTAGGCAAGTCCTGTGGAAGTCATTCTACTTCCAAAGGGTTTTGACCCACAGGTGGAGAACCACTGCTCTAAAGGAAGAAAATCATTGTTTTTTGAAAGTGTGGCCATTGGTAGGTTTTCTGTATTCCAGTAGATGGCCCCAAGCCCGTGCACATATGGGGAACACTGGATTTAGAATGGCATCAAAATAAAAAAAAAAAAAACATGAAGTTTGGAGGGGGTGTATTAGTCAGGGTTCTCTAGAGTCACAGAACTTACGGATATGCTCTATATAGTAAAGGAATTTATTGATGAATTACAGTCTGCAGTTCAAATCCCAATAATGGTTCAGTAGTAGCTGTGAATGGAAGTCCAAGGATCTAGCAGTTGCGTAGTCCCACACAGCAAGAAGGCGAAATCGCGAGAGCTAGAATCCCTTCTTCCAATGTCCTTATATGGTCCCCAGCAGAAGGTGTAGCCCAGATTAAAGGTGTGTGCCACCACACCTTTAATCCCAGATGACCTTGGACTCGGCGATCTCCCTGTAGCCACTATGCCTCAAGATCTCCATACCAAGATTCAGATCAGCTCCAGCAGAAGGTGTAGCCCAGGATAAAGGTATGTGCTACCACACCTTTAATCCCTTGAACTCGGAGCTCTCTCTGTCTTAATATTCTGGAATCCATAGCCACTGTGCCCCAAGATCTAGATCAGAAACTTCTATCTCCCAGCCTCCAGATTAAGGTCACTGGTGAGCCTTCCAATTCTGGATTGTAGTTCATTCCAAATATAGTCAAGTTGACAACCAGGAATAGCCTCTACAGGGGGCATGTTGGAGAAGAAAAACAGGGAGTTGGAGGAAACAAATAGAGTTAGATACGAACATGGTTCATTGCAAACATTTATGAAGGCCTCAATAAGAAAAATAAGAAAATGATCATCTAAAGGTTTTTAATTGTAGAAATTTTAAAAATGCATCCTTAGTTCTAATGAGTGAGTAAATAACTCAGAGTCAGAGGCTCAGCTAAGTGTGCTCTCACCCCTTCACACTGAGTAGAATTGGAAAGTGGCACAAAAACCATAAAAACCCTGCCCATAAAGATGGTAGAGAAGAAGAGTTAAATTGATTAGAAATATATTTGGCATGTGAGTACTTGTTGCCAGGTTGATAGGCAATGATCAACCAGCTACTCAATGAATCTGCTTTAAGCCCCTGTTAATGTACACTGACTTGAGTTGGAAGAGAATATATATTTCTAACCAGATGGAGAGTGTCTTAGTCAGGGTTTCTATTCCTGTACAAACATCATGACCAAGAAGCAAGTTGGGGAGGAAAGGGTTTATTCAGCTTACACTTCCATACTGCTGTTCATCACCAAGGAAGTCAGGACTGGAACTCAAGCAGGTCTGAAAGCA
>NC_034613.1:59765774-59791266 GCF_900095145.1 Mus pahari
AAATATTTCCTTCCTTCAAGAGGGAAAAATATCAGGGCAGAGTCACAATCAAAAGCAAAAATCAATCTCAAACCATCCAATGTCTGGGATCTAACTCACGATCTTCTGGGCTCCTCCAAGGGCTTGGGTCACTTCTCCAACCATGCCCTTTGTAGCACACACTTTGTCTTCTAGGCTCCAGCTGCCTGTACTCCACTGCTGCTGCTGTTCTTGGTGGTCATCTCATGGTCTTGGCATCTCCAAATCACTGCAGTCCTGGGCCATCAATTGCAACTGAGGCTGCATCTTCACCAATGGCCTTCCATGGCCTCTCACAATGCCGAGCCTCAGCTGCTCTGCATGACCTCTTCATGCCTTCAAAACCAGTACAACCTGGGTGGCTCTTACACATTACCAAGTCCTGCTGCAGCACGAGGTACAACCTTGGCTATCTCTGGAACACAGCCTCTTTGTGCTTTCAGAAAACACTTCCTAGAAGATGTCACCTCAGTGATGCTGGTCTCTTCTTAATCACAGCTAATTTCTTAGCTCTAGATAACCAGCATCAATAGTCCCAGTAATACAAAGGTTTTACTTTAGTAGTTCTGGTATCTTGTTAATCACAACTGATTCTTCAGCCCCAGCTAACCAGAACCACAGAATCTTCACAATCAAAATCGTAATGGCCCTGAAAAGAGTCTTTAATCTTCCCTCTGAAATTTCACAAGCCAGGGCTCCATCTTTTGCACTGTTCTCAACATTATCTTCCCCGCTCCTACACAACATCCCACAGAGCTCTTAACATCGAATGGATCTTCTAGCCCAAAGTTCCAAAGTCCTTCCACAGTCCTCCCCAAAACATGGTCAGGTTGTCACAGGAATACCCCACTATGCTGGTAACAATTTGTCTTAGTCAGGGTTTCTATTCCTGCACAAACATTATGTCCAAGAAGAAATTTGGGGAGGAAATGGTTTATTCAGCTTACACTTCCATACTGCTGTTCATCACCAAGGAAGTCAGGACTGGAACTCAAGCAGGTTAGAAAGCAGGAGCTGATGCAGAAGCCATGGAGGGATGTTCTTTACATCCTCCTGGGCATTTTTCCCAACTGAAGCTTCTTTCTCTGTGATAACTCCAGCCTGTGTCAAGTTGACACAAAACTAGCCAGTACAGAGAGAGAACAAATGTTGGGCAGAGATGAAGGCAATCCACTCCAACTGCACTGATAAGTTTTGGATTGAACAAAGATTCTGGAATCTGGAGTCTCTTTCTTGTCATAACTTGGTGGACAAGCATGAAATATATTGAACTGAGCTTATTTTGGATACTTCTGGGTTATGTAACATAGCTGACCACTCTTCTCCCCAAACTGGATTTTTAGTATTCTCTCTAACTCCTCTTTCCAAATTACAGCTTCCATAAATCTTAAGTCTTCCCTTTTATAACATATAAAAGGGGAAGTTTTATAATCATAACAATAGACTGGGGGCAAAATGGGCTACATGGTCTGAAACTGTCTCTTTTTTTTAAAGCTGATATAGGGGCTGAAGAGATATCTTAGTTGGTGAGGTTATTTTCCTCATAAGTACGAATGCCTGTGTTTGAACTCCAGCACTCAGCTAACAAGCTGGGTGTGGCCTCCTACCCTTGTTACCTCAGTGACGAGAGGTGGAGACCACTGGGCCTTTCTGGTGTCAGGCTTGCAGGAGAGAGAGGAGAGCATAAGTTCCAGGTACAGGAAGGGATCCTGCCTCAAGGTAATAAGATGGGAAGTGATAGCAGATGACACTCAAAGCCCTCCTCTGTCATCCCACACACAATTTTATGCATATACCACATGTACATAGAGCACATTCACAGATATACATAAATATACAATAAATAAATAATTTGAGGCTTTAATATGATATGTTCAGGGACTAAATTCTTGAGGTTAAAGCTGTTCTTCCAGAAGCCACAGGAAAGAAGAGATGCATACAGCTGTCCCAAATCCATCCAGACCTTACATCTAATCAGTATGCATTGTTCATGTGCACTGAGCCCCAGCTCCTGTGTCTGTCAATCAAGAGCATCTGTGATTTGATCTTAACTTCTCCACCTACACCTGTCTCCAACTTTCAGTTTTCCTTGAGTTCTCTGTGTTCTTTCCAGGTTCTCTAATTTGACTTAGACTGTTCCATCCAGGTAAATGTATTTTTGCCTCTTTCTTTTCTTGTGTAATCCACTAACTTTCAAGGCTTAGTGCAATGTCAACTTCTCCCTGAGGAGGCCTTCCCTGAGAGCAGGGTATAGACAATGATGAACTCTGTTCAAGCTAGAGGAGATGCTTAGGAAATGTTTGTGCCCATTCTGTTTACTAACTGTTCGTCATCATCAAGGAATTATTCACCTTCCTCTGCTCCCACTGCAGTTTGCTTGTTCTTGGGTCAAGGGAGACTTTCATCATTGGCCAGGACTCAAGAGACAGATATTTTTAGGTTGACCTTAATTCCAACCCTTAAGGTATCTATCATGGTGTATATTACTTTTCTCACTGCAGTAACAAAATTCATGGCAGATGCTACTTAAGGAAGGAAGCATTTCATTTTACCCACGGTTTAAGAAATAAACCTTTCTTTCATAATGGAAAGACATGGAGATGCAAGTATGAGACAGTCACATTCTACCTAAAGCCAGGAAGCATAGAGAAATGAAGGTCAGTACTCAGTTTGTCTTCTTCACCTGCCTTTTTATTCATTCTTGGACCCATTACATAGGATGGTACAACCTACATTAATAGTGTGCACTTGTTCCCCAGTTAATCTTCTCTGTAAATATCAATACATACATACCCAGTCAAGTTGCCACAACAAATAGATATACTAGTATTTGTTTCACACTATTGTTGTACTATAGATACAGATACTTCCAATCTTGAATACTCACTAGACACAGTTAAAAAACAGGTTTGTACCGGTCTATGTAGCTCTGTAGTAGAGCACTTGGCTAGTATAGGTAAGACCCTAGATTCGACCTTAAGCACAACAAAATTTAATTGATTAAATCAATTTTAAAAATAAAAATAAGCAAACTAAAACAAAGCCCCACAAGCAGACAAACAAAACACATCTTCTCCTGATCAAATGACTATGTAATCTCAGAAATCAGGAAAGTTAAAAAGGACCATGTGACAAGAGAAAGATCTCTAGAGAGAGGGGAGGGCTTTACAGGATACAGGTGATATGAAGGGGGAGATGGGAAAAACAGAGGGGTGCATTCTAATTACCTTCCCATTGCTCTGATAAGCACCATGGGCAAAGCAACCTGGGGAGGAAAGGGTTTATTTCATCTTAGAATTCTCAGGTCACCATCACTGAGGGAGGTCAAGGCAGGAATGTGGAGGTATGAAAAAAAGCAGAGGCCATGGAAGGGTGCTGCTTACTGACTTCCTCCTCATGGTTTGTTCAGCTTCCTTTGCTGAACCTAGAATCACCTGCTTACATGTAGTACTACCCAAATTGGTAGTCAATTAATCAAGAAAATGACCCACACACAGGTCCATCTGATGGAGGCATTTTCTCAATTGAGACTCTGTCTTCCAAGATATGTCTAGGCTTGTGTCAAGCTGACAAAAATGAAGCACCAAAAGTGGATTTATCTTAGGAAGGGAAGGGAGGGTGTTATTGAGGAAGACAAGAGTATTGACAAGGGATAAAGAACACTAAGGGCTTTCTTTTGCTTACTTAAAATACATATATAATGTATGGGTATATTTATATAACTATATAAACAATTTGAATGAAGTTATAACATTTATGGTGATAATGCTCCACTCAAAAAGTCATAGACAATCTAATAAAACCCTTGGTGTCATGCATGGGAAGCCTCCCTTTGAGTTGTTAATTGGAGAAGTCCAAGAGACTTCAAAAATACTACAGGCTATTATTCTTGCCCTTGATTTCTTCATAGTACTTAAAGATAAGACCGTATTTCTGAAGATGCCACACACCCTGGATAGGATTTGGAGGAAACGAGCAGGAATTATCTAGGAGCCCCTTTCTTAGGAATATCTCTCATATAATTGGAAATTGCTGTGAAAGCTGTCAAGGAAGAGACTTAATCAATAGCCCTACCTGGCTGTAAAGCCTATGAACCACAATAATGACCAACATGGTAGATTATCCCTGTGGTTGCAATAATATTTATATATTGGGGTAAACAACAGATATCTAGTTGGATTTAAATTTACTCAACAGGAGTGATATTGTAAACCTAGCTAAGTACAACTAGGTAGTGAGATCATTGATCTTAGAGGAAAACCTACTAATACCACTTTCATCAACCAGTATAATTTGCAACTGCAATCCAAATACTAATTGTATCCACAGACATGTGCATTTCTCACACCTTATCAAAGAAACATCATTTGCAGTAGACATAGACAATCACAGAAACACACAACTGTCAAAATGCAGAGAACAACTATTTGTGGGGTGCCCATCCCAAATGTTACATCTATAACACAACTCCTATGCTAATGCTGAGAAAAAAATCAAAGAAGAGCATACAGAAAGAGATCCAGGAATTCTGCAGGAGTCTAAAATCTTCTGGATATGACAGAAATGCTGTATCTATGAAATCTTAACATAGTCCTATATGACAAGTACCTCAAACAAGTCCTATATGACAATACTCCAGTGTTTATGGGTGAGATATCACAAGGTCCCACTCCTAGATGTAGGCTTAGATTTTTTTTAAACCTACTTTTAATAAAGTTCTCAAATGCTTTGTCTCCCCTCGCTAGCTCACATCCAAAGGTAGGGGAGAAAAGATGATAAATAGGACAAGGGGATGTGGACCTGTTTAGCAGTAGTTCTTGGAGGTGATTCCAATCTCCTTTTGTCAGGATATGAGCACTCCAGTTCAGTAGTGTCAGGATACCAAACATGAATCAGCAGCAGCAGCCTGATACAGCAAAACCCATCAAACCTCCATGGAATAGGCTCAAGTCAGCAGGAGCAACCAGAACTGGAAGGAGAAGTTCTCTGCCATGCCTCTCTCAATGAAGCAAAGATCAGCAAGACAAAGATGTGAACTAACAAAACATTGCATTGCTATACAAGTGCACCATCTCTGTCTGTTGAGTCCTATTTATACTCTATTGAAACATCACATGTCCTCCCACACACAGGTCTTGCCTCAACAAAAGACCACATGAGTCTGTCTTAGCAAAATGGCATGTGAGTCTGTATCACCTGACATATGTACAGACTTCCACTTCACCTAGATGAATAGCTGCAAGCAATCAATGGCTGCGGAGGGAAAGAGATTCAGTTTTCTCCAGAGATAAGATGCATGCTCTCAAACTTTCAGTCCTAAATTCATATACATATGAGCAACACTCATCAGGCTTTATTTTTGCATATGCATACATATGTATATGGGTATATGTATAACAATAATAATTAAAGAAATGGTCATAACGTTGAAATGGAGTGGTGGGTACGTAGGAACGGTTGGTGGGTAGAATATGTGGGGTGAAATAATATAAACAGAGTATTTATGCATGAAATTCTAAGTAAAATAAATGTTTTTTAAAAAGAGGATCTCCTTAAGTTTTGTTTGCCTGCATTGGCATTTGAAAGTGCCTTGTTCACCCCTGTGGGATTAGGTGTTTTGTGTGTTTCTCTTTGGAGAAGGGGGGCTTACATTTGTTGAAAAAACTTGGTATATGTTTTTCTATCTTTGATCATTGAAGAGCTCAGCATTCTTGCTATATAATTATATTCTAATTGTATGTCTTCCTTTGCAAATTATTTCTTCCAGTTCTTTTCCCATTTCTCTTTTGTGACTAATGTTTACTCATCTCTAAATGGTGAAATAAATTAATAAATTTTCATTTTTATAAAAGAGAAAAGACTATAAAATTGACCTAACAGAGCAAAGGCATTTTTAAAAATATTAGTCTCTGTATAAGCAAGGCTTTTCTTTCTTGTTTGGTACGGCTGAACAACAGAGAAAAGCCTTGCTATCTTCTAAACACCCTATAGTGTTAGAAAAATCAGGTAGAACATTAACAGTGAGATGACATGCCAGTTGGCAGCCTATTATCTCTCATAAGGGCCAGTGGGATGAGGAATTTCCATCTCCACCCACAGCAACCAGCAACTTAATACAAGGAGATATAATCTAGTAATTCTCTGTGTGTGTGTGTGTCTCTGTCTCTCTGTCTCTCTCTGTCTCTCTGTCTCTGTCTCTGTCTGTCTCTCTCTCTCTCTCTGTCTCTCTCTGTCTCTGTCTCTCTGTCTCTGTCTCTGTCTCTCTCTCTCTCTCTCTCTCTCTCTCTCTCNCACACACACACACACACACACACACACAGAGCATCTCCTTTATAGCCTTTGCTGGGCTTGAATTCAGTATATAGATCAGGCTAGCCTAGAACCCACAGCAATCTATTTTCCCTTCCTATTGAGTGCTAGGATTAAAGGTGCACGCTGCCATACTTGGCATGTCAATGTGACTTTGCAGGAGTGGTATTAGTAGGACACAGGAGAAAGAGTGAGCCCCACCACCTTGATCTGCATACTCCACACTAGGAAGGCAACTGTCTGCTAAGATGAAAAATTAAATCTCAACATAATATTCCAGCTATCCAGGTTACATTTTAAAAGTCACTTGTCAGAACTAGGTCAATCACAACTTGAATGAGGAAAGACAATAGCAGCTGTTAACATGCAGATAACAGAGTTGTTAGAATTATCTGACAAGGATTTTAAAACAAGCATTGTAAAATACACTTAAATGAGCAGTTATGAATAGTCTTGAAACAACTGAAATAGAAAAAATCTTAGTAATGAGATAGAAGATGAAATAATAACCACATTAAATTATTAAGACTACAAAATCCAAGAGCAAAGTTTTAAAAGACTCAGTGGGTATATTTAATGGGTGAATAGAGGGAATAAAGGAAACAGTACATTCAAGGGCAACACAAGAGTGACCACCAAATCCGAGCAATGGAACGAAAGCTACTGAGGAAGGAACAGAGCCTCAGGGACATGTTGAGCAATCAGAAATAATAAGAAGGTCTAACGTTCTCAAGGAAGAACAAATCAGTGCTGACACACAAGCATACTTTAATGACATAAAACTAAAAGTAAGGAAGAAATCTTATTACTTACAGTTCTGGGTTTGGGTCAGTTCAATCTACTGTAATACTATAAATGAGACAAATAATATTTTTTCATTATTCCAGAGGATACCTAAGATAGATGGGTCATCATGAAGAGGTTCTAGGGAGGCTTCTTTGACTTTTAACATGGTTATCTTTCTTCCATATCCTCTCATGGTAGCAAGAGAAGGCAAGGTTTCTGCTGCCCCTTTTTATTCATGAAAACTCCACTGTTAGCACTCTAATTACCTTGGTGAGACTCTACCCCTTGATACTGAGGATTAAGTATCAACATATTAATGGGGCATGGATATTCAGTCTGTAGTAAAGTCAAACTATTTGAATACTGGCATATGTCTCTTCAGAAAGCATAGAAACCTAAATGATTGACACACCATTTTTTAAGCATTAAAACAAGCAGAATGGTTAACACAGAATTTTATATATTCAAAAACTGAGAACACACTCTAATAACATAAAATCAAGAGATCATATTATGAGCACACCTAACCTAAACATGACTAAAAGAAATTTTCTGTACTGAAAATAAATGAGAAATCAGGAATGGAGGGCAACTAAGAGTAACATGTAAAGTGATATGCGAGTCTCTGAACTGTTCTATTCTATATTGATGATGAAAGCTAAGGTTATGAACTAGTAGGGATAGAATTTGTAATACATAGACATGTTTAAGATAGCTGCAGTATGAAAGGACAGGGAATAAAGAAAGATAAATGGGGTCAAGCTATCTCCATGGTACTGAAACTGGGAAAGTGTAAGACCAGCAAGCTGCACTACAACAGCATATCTGCATGGTGTAAGGCCTCAGAAACCACTACAACACCATAGAGACAGATATTCTGAAGAAATTATGCTACAAAATGGAATTCTAAGAACACAGATATTGGCAAAATGGATTGAGAAACATGACCCAACTAATTATTGTCTAAAAGAAATATATTTCAGCATAACAATATAAGCAAGATGGTTCGGCAGGTAAAGATACTTGCTGCCAAACCTGAAGTGTTGAGTTTGATCTCTGAGACCTACATGGCATTCCTTCAAGCTGTCCTTTGATTTCCACATGCATGTGCATTCTCTCTCTCTCTCTCTCTCTCTCTCTCTCTCTCTCTCTCTCTCTCTCTCTCTCTCTCTCTCTCTCTCTCTCTCTCTCTCTCTCTCTCTCTCTCTCTCTCTCTCTCACACACACACACACACACACACACACATACACTCACACACAGAGAGAGTCAAGTTAAAATGAAAAAAATGGAAAAGCAATATCAGACAAACATTTGTCAAAGTAAAATGGGAGTGACTGTGTTAATATCAGATAAAGTAGACTTCAGAGCAAAGAAAATTATTGGAGACAAAAAATTAATGAAAGGATCAATACATCAAAAATACATGTAGCTTAAATGTGAGTAACTAAATAATATATTGCAAAGTATGTGAAGCAAAATGATATTTAGTTACACAAAGAGAAGTAGACAAATCCACAATTATGGTTGGAGACCTTAACACTACTTTTTCAACAATTGATAGAATAACCAGGCAAAAAATCAGCAATGCTACCATCTAACAAGTTCTAATTGGCTTTTATATAACACTTCACTTAGCAACAGCAGAAGAGGCACCCTCTTCAAGTACTTACAGAACATTCACCATAATAGATCCTATCCTGAGACAAAAGAGAAACCTCATCACATTCAAAATAAAAGAATTGAAATTATATAGAACATATTCTGTGAACTGTGACCACAAAGGATAAAGGAAACATCCAAATACACGAAAATGAAGCCATGGCCAAAGCAGTCAGGAGAAGGTGATTTGAGCCACTCAGTGAATATACTGCAGAGAAGAGCTGCTCTCACTTCAATTCTGGGGTCAGAGATTCAAGTTCCTGCTGGATAAACATAACAAAGCAAGATGGGAGAAATAATAAAGCAGAGAAATCAATAAAATTAAATTTGAAAACAAGACAAAAATCAACAAAACAAGAAGCTTGTTTTCTGGAAGGATCAATAAAAGGTGACAAATGTCTAACTACTGACAAGAGAAAAATCAGTGAGAATATATCATTAACAAACATCAAGAATGATACAAAGAGCGATAAAGAGAAACTCTGAACATTTCTATATGCAAAACTTTAACAATTTAGAGAAAATAGGCACGTTCTTGAAAAATGAAAATTTAAAAAAATCCTGTTCAATACAAATTAAATACGTTTTATGTCCAAGTGACTGAATTCATGGTTTAAAATGCTCTGAGAAAAACATATCTAGACCCAGATAGTTTAAGTGAGGCATGCTATCAAAGGCAGAAGACTAATTAAGAGCAATTTAACATAGTCTTTTCCAGAAAACAGAAGAGGAAAAAATCTTTGTAAACCCATTTAATGAGCCAATTCTATTGGCTGCCAAAGCTGCAAAGACAGTACAAACAAAAAGAGATCTATGCTTCAGTAGTTCTCAGAAATACAAACGTTCTTTAAAAACATGTTAGCAATAGAATTAAACAATATGTAACCTTGTTGATACATCATGACTGACTGAGATTTACTTCAATTGTGTGAATCTGATTCACTTTTGCCAGTCAGTGTAGTAATTTAGCAGTATTCCAAGGTAGAAAGATAATATTGATCAATGCAAAAATTCATATGTCAGTCCAAAAGGTCTTTCTGATTTTCAAGAGTCTTTAGAAAGTATGTGGGGGGAGGGTTAGGGAGTGGTGGCAGAAAGATATTGGAGAGAACTGACTCTCACAAGTTATCCTTTGACCTCCACACTTGTGCCCTAGTACAATATGCCCACATATACATACACAAAATAAATAATATAAAAAAGAAAATAAACTCTTCCCAAGAATACAGCTCAATCAATAAACTGTTTGTAGCATACTGGTTCACAGCCCACACATAGAAAGTCAGGTTTGGTGGCAGACACTTGTAATCCCAGTCCTTGTAACTCAGTGACAATTGAGTCTAGTGTAATTGGCAACTCCCAGGTCTCAGTGAAAGGGCCTGTCTACAAAAACAGACATAGCTCCTTTGGTACATTAACCAAGGTTGTCCTCTGGTATCCACACATGAGTATACACATGTACACTTACTCACAGCTACATGTATATGAATACACACATACATACACAAAAAATAGATTAGGTGATTCATATAAAACTAAACACTTTTTGCTCACATAATGTTAAGAAGATGGAAAGCATGATATAAACTTAAAGAAAAAAATTTATGGCGTACATACCTAGTAAATGAGTTACATAGATTATACAAAAACAAAATTTAAAAACATAAAACAAATAAAGAGTCTAAGAATTTTGCACTAAATTATTCTTTGAAATAAAATCTAGATGCAAGAATCCACAAAATTATTTCACAAAAAACCCAATAACCTCAAACTGTAAACAAGTAGGTATTCTTTAGCAGGTAAATAGTTAAAACACTATTGTACATCTATGACATAGTTTACCATTCAGCAGTAACCACAACAAAACTAATGACACATGCAATGACCCAGATAAAGTTCAAGTGCATTGTACTACATGCAAAATAATAACCAACTTTCATTGTAACTTCAGAGTGAAAGCTGTACATAAAAATGACAGTGAAAAATAACAGATTATTGGGTGTCAAGGGTGTGTGTGTGTGTGTGTTGGAACAGCTTTGAATCTTGATTATGGAGAAAGTTGTGGGACTCTACACATGTGATCAAATGACACACCATATACAGGTTTTATCAGTGCCTATTTCCTAGTTTTTATACTATCCTTTAGTTAAAAAAAATGTAAACGTTTGGGAGAAACTGGATAAAAAATAAGGAGACCTTTATGTAGTTTAATTTGCCTTTTCCTATGAATTTATAGTTATTCCAGTATTAATTATAAAAAAAATAAACAGAAAGCTCTGAGGTTTCCTGTAGTGGAAACAATGGAACTTTGGCTAGTCAGTCCTCAATGTGAAGCCTGTCTTGATTGTTTACTTGCTTTGTGTGAGTTAGAGCAAGTTGCCTTGTTTCTGTAAGCCTTCATTCCCTGTAGTAATAATGGGGTCAATTCTATATGGTTTGTGATAAAATCCCATGAGGCAATAGATTTTTAAATGCTTGGTTCACAATTAATGTTCAATGATATGTGCATCTACATAGTGGCCTGTATTATTATGAGTTGGTATTTATTTCATTTATCTTATTATGCAACTAAATGGATGTGTGGCCACCTCTTACCATCAAGTAAACAGCATCTCGAGTGGAGTTAATGTCCATCATTTGGCAATGTGTCTTGTTCTAGGGGAAATGGCTTAGCTCTGCACCATGGCAAATTCAACAGGGACCTAGTGTCCAGGTATTGTCCAGCATGACTACTTGGTTGCATAAACTGTTTAGTGTGTCTTCATTTATTTTGTGTCAGGCTTAGTATATTACAAAAAAAGAAGTTTGCATAACTCACAGTTTGGGAGTTAGAGATGTCTGATAACTGGATATAGCAAAATGCAAAGGCCTCCTGCTCTTTCATAACACAAGGGACAGATGGCATCATGTGTGAGAGTGACAAGCAGTCACATGTGGAAGGGGACAAATACCAGGGATAAACATGTAACAATTTGTTCTCACAGCAACCCATTTATATGAAATGGGACATTAATCACTTCCAAGGATGGTGTCACTGTGACCTAATTACCTCCAATTAGACCCCACCTTTTAAAGGCTCCACCTGTTCAAAAACACTAGCACCCTGGGAAGCACACCTCAGTATGGGTTTTACTAGGGGCAAATCATATTCAAACCATAGCTCTATGAAATAGCTTCTATGTTGAACAGTGAGGAGTTCTGTAGCAGAGGCCCGAGATATGGATGCAGTTTGACATTAAACATCTACTTGTGCATGTCCCCTCAGAATCTGTGCCTGTGACTTGATTGAATCATTAATCATGGCAGGGCTTTAAATTGCTAGTGTGGGAAATGTGCAGTGATAACAGATACCATCAGAGTGTTTTCATGAAAGATGGTTGGAAGTCAAAAATCACCCCACTGTTTTATTACTCATCATATGTTTCTTCCATCCCACTTTGCCCCAAAATACAATTCGACTCAAAAGCCTTTTAGTTAGCTTTGCAGATTCTCTCCACTGAGATTCCAACTTGTCTCCATTCTTCTGCTATTTCCCTTCTTGTATACCATCTATCTTCCACAAGTCTTCATCCAGCTGGCTCCATCACCCAATTGGTTTTCCTGTTCCCATGATGTTCTGCCCATGCCTGACCCTATCCCTTCTTATAGGTTCTTCCTTCCTAGGTCTCCTGTCCTTAGCATTTGATTGGAATTTGAACCAAGCTGTGTTTATGGATGTTGTTTCCTTCTACCTTGCCCACTAGGCTGCTGAGTTACTCTCCACTTAGTGGTTTCTCAGTAAATGTTTTCTGAGTCAGTGCTCAATGCAGTATCCTGGGTCACTTAAGTTATAGAAGATACTTTCCAATCAACATGAAGGCAGGGCAAAGTCTGGAGAGTGTGAACCCTGTCATTGGTTGGCAACTACCCAGGATGCCCTTGGCCAGGGGGTAGCTGGGCAACCCTTGGCTCACAGACAACCATTGAACAAGCCTCATAAAAGGGTCTGTGTCTATAGGCCTGACACATCTGGGCTGGGTGCTTGCAAAGCCCGTTGATATGCTGGATGGTACAGGCAGTTTCCTGTGCACAGTTATGGCCATAGACCTATCCCACCCCCACTTCTTTCAAGCTTCAGTCCAAGTCACAGATATTCTGTCTGGCTGCTGTGCCCAAGAAGCAGGAGATTCTCTTCTTCTCTCTTTGGAGCACATTGATCAAAGCCAGGTTCTCATGCCATTTCTCTGATTTATTCTATAAGCCCCTTTCACTTCTGTTTTAATATTTTGCTGCTGAAATATAGACTAACATGATATAGAGTAATAAAACTTATCTTTTCTAAAACTGTATTATCATCTGCATACCTACAATAAGCTATCACTACTTAGTTGTGAAAGATTTACTACTGCCACCTACAATTGATCAGGAACAGTTCAAGCTATCCACTCTCTGCACTTTTATTCAGCATAGTACTGCAAGGCCCTAACCTCTTTGATACACTATGTAAGGGAAATAAAATACATAGTGATAAAAAAGAAAGAAAGACTGTCCCTAGATGAATATGACATGATTCTCTATATACAAGATCCCCACAAATCTAACAATCCAAGCATTAATAAGTGAATTTAACACAAGAAATAATTGATCACATTTCTGTACATCAGCAATACATAAAGGAAAGCTACAGTTTATGCCTCAATCCCATTTATAACTGTGCCATCAAATATGAAACACTTAGTTTACCTTTAAAAAGAAAACATGTATTATTGCCAAAGTTACAAAAGGTCACTGTAAGAAATTCAAGTATTTTCTTAAATGGAGAGAAATGCTATCCTGGTTAGTTTTGACTCTCAATTCGACACAGCCTAGTGTTACCTAGGAAGGGGGACCCCCAACTGAAGAACTGTTTTGATGACTTGTGGCCATGCCTGTCGAGATTGTCTTGATTAATGACTGATACAAGAGAATTCATACCACTGTTATTATTGCCATCTCTACATAACTGGATAAACTCTGTGAAAGAAACATAGGTAAGAGACTGTAGAAATGGCTCAGCAGTTAAGAGGACTGACTGTTCTTTTAGAGCATACAAGTTTGGTTCCCAGCACCCATGGTGCTCAAAACCATTTGTAACTCCAGTTTCAGACATATGTGATAACCTATCCTGCCCTCTACACTGCATGAATGTGGTGCACACATATATGCAAGAAAAAAAACACATATAACACAAAATGAGTGAATGTTTTTAAAGGAAAGAAAGAAAAAGAAATGAAGGAAGGATGGAAGGATGGAAGGAATCAAATAAGCAGCATCCTTTAATGGTTTCTAATTCAGTTCCTGCTTGAGCTCCTGTCCAGCTTCCCTCAAAGGCAGAGTGTGACTACATGCACATGATGAAATAAACCTTTACCTCTTCAAGTTGGTTATGGCATTTATCATAGCGACAGAACGAAACCAGAAGACATGCCATGCCCCACTCAATGAAAAGTCAAGAAAAAGCTTTGAATTTGGATATGCACTTTTAACAGTATTTTTATCTAAACACCAGCAAGAGATTTGAGACATCATGAAGAGCAAAGAAACAAGAGAACCAGGAGTTTGACAAAAGTACAAAGTAAACGAACATGTGAAAGAAAGACCTTTCAAAAAAAGGGTGCTGCAGGAAATTAATACTGATAGAAATCTAAAGGGTTTTATTTTTTCATTTTGAACAAACATTTATTACAGAGAACATGTACCATTTTGTACAGATATCTAAACATCATTTTATTCCATTAGCGTATACCATTTCTACGTGCTTATTTTTTCTGTCATTTTGCGAATTTTACACATGTGCTGTGTTGGGTTGTACTCAACCCTACATTCTATAATCATTTTCCTGATAACCCTCTTTTTTCTAACTTGTTTCCCAATTGTTAAAAGAAGACACCCTCTCTTGTAACAACTGGGAATGGATAAGAACCAGACTGAATGATGAAGGGTCAGTCTTGTACATTTAGGTGTCTGTAGCTGCTCTGTGCTTATGTTTCAGTCAACATGTCATATGTGTTTGGAAGCATTTTACATCACTCCTCCCCAACTTCAGATTCTCAATTATCTGTGTTTTATGAACGAGTTAAAATAATTGTTAAATATGGTGACACATGTCTAGAATTTTGACACTTAGAAAGTTAAGGTTGAAAAACTGAAAGTTCAGTTCTAGGTAAGGGTATGTGATAAGATTCTCTCTCTCAATTATTTTATTTGCTTACATTTAAGTCATTGCCCCCTTCCCGGTCTCCCCAACCACACTTCCTCCTCCCATTCCTCCTTCTCCTTGCCTCTGGGAGGGTGCTCCCAGTTAACCACACCCACCAGTTATTCCCCTTCCCTGGAGCCTCAAGTCTCTCCAGGATTGGGCATGTCTTCTCCCACTGAGGCCAGATCAGGCAGTCCTCTGCTGTATATGTGCTGAAGGCCTCAGACCAGCCTTTGTATGCTGCCAAGTTGGTGGATTAGTCTCTGGGAGCTCCCATGGGTTTGGGTTGTTTGAGACTTCTGGTCTGCCTATGGGCTTACCCTCCCTTTCAGCTTCTTCAATTTTCCCCCTAATTTAACCATACAGATCCCTGACTTCAGTCCAATGGTTGGTCAGCTGCTGGTAGGTACTCTCAGAAGACAGTCATGCTAGGCTCCTGTCATGCATGTCCTTTTATGTCTGAGTTACTGCAATCCCGTTATTTTCTAGCTCCAACCATTTGCCATTTGTTGGGTGTAAGTATCTGCTTCTGTCTCAGTCAGCTGCTTGTAGGGTCTCTTGGAGGACAGCCATGCTAGGCTCCTGTTTGGAAGCACCATATAGCATCAGTAATAGTGTCAGGCCTTGAAGCCTCCCTTGAGATGGGTCCCAATTTGGACCAGTCACTGGACCTCCTTTCCCTCAGATCTCCTTCATTTTGTCCCTGCAGTTCTTTTAGACAATTCTGGGTCAGGGTTTTTTACTGTGGGATGGCAACCCCATCCCTCCACTTGATGTCCTATCTTTCTACAAGTTCCCTCTCCCCATTGTTGGACATTTCATCTAAGGTCCCTCCCTTTGAGTCCTGAGAGTCTCTCACCTCCCATTCTGGAGGGTCCCCCATCTCCCACCTCCTGAGGTAGTATATTTCCATTCATTCTGCTGGCCCTTGGGGCTTCACTCCTGGTCCTCCCAATACTTGGTCATGTTCCCCCTTCCCTTCCCTGTCCCCTCTCCCACCCTGATCCGTCCCTCCCTTACTCTATCCTCTTTTTTCTTCTCCTTCCCAAGCAGGATTGAGGCATCCTCACTTGGGCCCTTTGGTTTGTTAGCCTTCTTGAGTTATGTGGATTGTGTCCTGGGTATTCCATGCTTTTTGACTAATATACACTTATTGGTAACTACATATCATGTATACAGCAATCTCACTAAAATCTAAAGTTTTTATAGGAATTAACTTTAAGTAAATCATGAAATTAAATGTAAAAATATAAAGCTCTTAGCCATCAAGATATTGGCCATCAAGAAATGCAAAGTTTAGCCTTAATGGGATATTATTACTTGAGTATCATAATGATTGGATTTTTTTTAAAGAAAAGAAACAACACTTAAACTTGGCAAGGATATGGAAAAACTGGGCAGTGAAAGCAGCAATTGCTTGTGAAATTAATGTAGCTAGATAGAAACTGATATAAATGTTCCCCCACAAAAAACAAACAAACAAAAAAACAAGGTAGAAGATAAGTTGGCCTCTCTGTTGTTGTGATAAACACTGTGACCAAAAGCAACCTGCATTTAAAGGGACTTACCTGATTATACTTCCATGTCTTACTCCACCATCCAGGGAAACCATGACAGGAGCATGAAAACCATGAAAGCAGGAAGTAATAGATAGATAGATAGATAGATAGATAGATAGATAGATAGATAGATAGATAGATAGATCGGCCCATATACATATACACATATACATACATATACATGGAACCCAGGTTCACCTACCTAGAGCTGGTATCTTCTATAGTATGTTGGGCATTCCTATATCAATTAACAATCAAGAAAATGCCCCACAGACGTGCCCATAGGCCAATCTAATGGAGGCAATTCCTGATTTGAAGCCTCTTCCCGGCTGTGCTAAGTTGACAATTGACACTATGATACCACTACAACCAGCTCAACCACCCACTGCTGGGCATATAACCCAAAGGAACCTAATTCAATATGCCACAGAGATACTTGCACATCCATTCCTATTGTACCACTATGCACAGTAGATAAGTTATGGAATCACCCACCTTATCAACCTATCCACAGAGGAATAAAGAACACAGGATGCATAATGAAAACAGGAGGGACACAAACACACAAGTTTGATGGGAAGAAATGGCCCAAAGGAAAAGACATTTTCTTTCCTGTGAAATACATTTGCACATAAACATATAATATATATGACAAGAAAGCAGGTCTATTTGTGGGAAGGGAAGTGAAGGGTAGAAGGATAGGGGAGGAAATGAGGCTTGCATATAAACAAAGTACAAAGATATAATATATATGATAATGTCATCATGTTGGTTACTTTAAGTCTAACTTAAAAATTAATAATATAAAAAAACATATGCCATTTATATATACAAAAAACATCCAACTGAACAATTACAATCTTGGATATTTATCTTAAAGAGGTGAAAACATCTGTTTACAGAAAGATCTACTCATGAATGTTCACAGGAACTTTATTTGTAATGGCCCAAATTCTGAAATTAGCCAAGGTAATCTTCAGTGAGAAGGAACAATGGGTTAAGCAATCAGTGTTATAAAAATATCGTGAATGACTATGAAGCAACAAAATGAAGCAAATTACTGGGGCACGTAATTTGCATTCATTCACAGAGAATAATACTGATTGAAAAGGCCAATTTTGAGACTTGAGAGATGGATCAGTCAGTAAACTGTTTGCCATGCAAGCATGCATGCATGCATGCATGGGGACCTGAGTTTAAAACTCCAGCCCCCACATAAAAAGCCAGGTATGGTAGCACACGTTCAAACCACAGCACCAAGGAGGCAGAAACAGGCAGATCCCTGGAGCACACCCGAGGGTCAGTAAGTATACTTAAATCAGTGAGCCCCAGATTCAATAAAAGATTGTGTCTTAAAAATGTAAGGTGAACAATAATTGAGGAAGACATCTGATGTCAACACCTGGCCTCTGCACATATATGCACAACACAGATGTGCACACACAGAAATACACAAAACACCATAGACACATGCAAGAAAAAGACAAGCTTTAACAATTTCATTACCTTAATTTTAGGTGTGTTTGTGCACATGGCACACGGTGGCATGTATGTGGAAGTCAGAGGACAGTTTGTGGGAGTCATCTCTCTCCTTCCACCATTTCAGTCATAGAGACTGAACTTGGGCCATCAGGCTTGGTGTTCAATGCCTTTACCTGCTGAGCTTTCGCACTGACCCCACAAGATGCCAATCATGGTTGTCCAGATATCTATCTGCTCTGGTTAATTTCTCCCTGTTGCACTCTCCCCTCCTCCCTCTCCCTCTCCCTCTCCCTCTCCCTCTCCCTCTCCCCCTCCTCCCTCTCCCTCTCCCTCTCCCTCTCCCTCCCTCCATCTCTGTGTCTCTGTCTCTCTGTCTCTGTCTCTCTCTCTTTTCCCCTCTCCTTCTTCCTCTTCCTTACCCTGTGTCTGTAGGGTGGAGCATCTGGGAGCAATTAGCATTGAACTTGGTAGACTGGATGAATATCAGAAGGCATCCCATGGTCACATAGGGCCCCAACAGAATAAAAAGATAAAGACATGTTTACTTTACTTTCCCTGATTGCTTGAGTTAATGTAATCCTTTGCCCCAGCTTTCCTGATTTTCAGGTGTTCAGATCACAACTTGAAATCTGAGCCCAACACCCTCTGGCTCTCAAGACTTTAAAGTTCACTATTGGCCTTTATTGGTTCTCCTCCTTACAGATCGAATATTGTGAGACTCTGCTTATGTGATTGTGGACTATTAATTAGATTTTTGTTTCTATGATGAAATATCCAACAAAACTAAGTGAGGGAAAGAGATATTTTGGCTTGTACTTTCAGAGGATTCAGTCCATAGTTACCTAGATCAACATTTCTGAGCCAATGTCAGCAGGAGAGTGAACAGAAACTATTCACATGATAGTCAACAGAGGGCAGAGAGGTTATTATAACCTTTAGTGGAATATCCCCACTTGCCCTACTTTCTTAGATAAGCCCTACTTCTTAAAGTTTCCACAGCTCCACAAAACAGTGAAGCTAACAGGGGCGAAGCTTTCAGTATATGAGGGATATACCTGATTCACACCACAGCAATAAGTCAATGCCTTAAAGTGTTATGCATTTCTCTCTGTCTGTTTGTCTGTTTGCCTGTTTGTCTTTCTCTCTCTCCCTGTTTCTCTGTCTCTGTGTGTGTTTCTCTCACTAGACAATAATTCAGACATAAAATCTTATATGTATACAATATCTGGACCATATTGGCTCTGTCTTTCTGAAGAATGCACAGAAACAAATATAGCTAAAGTGATGTAAGAGTAAGGTTAGTGAGCTATATAATGATTTATTATTTCATTGAAATTATACAATGGTGATATTCTACTTCTCTGATTTTTCTTCAGTTATTCACAAGAAGCACTTCCATACTAAGAAAACTGCCAACACCAACTATTTGGTGGCCCCAAGGTACAGTTTGTATATGAATATAACATAAAATACTTCATTCTCTCCTTTTATTTGCAGCATTAGAGATCAAATTTGGGGTCTTGGACACACTAAGCAATTAATATATCACTGAGCTTAACCTCACCCCCTGGTTTTAATGAGGCAAAGTCCCAGTATAGTGCCCAGGGGAGCCTGGAAATTATTATCCCAATGGCAGGAATTATAAGCAAATGATCATAATCAGCCCCCTTCTTTCCTTTTGTTTACAAGTTTTAAAAGAAATTGGTTCTTTACCATTTTCCAAATAGGAGGACCAAGGATGTATGTGCTTGTTTGGGTTCATGCATGCGTGTGTGTGTGTGTGTGTGTGTGTGTGTGTGTGTGTGTGTGTGTGTGTGTGTTTGTGTGTGTATGGAATAGGGATACTATTCCCTAAATAGTATCATTAGGGAGTCACAGTTTTAAATATATTTGATGTCTCCAATATTTTAATTTCCTTGTTGATACTCTATGTTTCATATCTTTGGACTATTGAAGCTTACAAAGGTAACTTCCTGAGACTTTTGCAATAGCCCTGGTAGCTCTGAACAGTTTCCTTGCTTTCTGGTATGAGAAAAAGTTCCTGAGTTATCTCGAATATTTCCTGCTTGGATCCTGGAATTGACCTCTTCAGGGGCTCCTTTGACAATTTTGTTTAGAACACAATATCTTGTCACCACATGTATCATTGCCAATGGTTTTGCTACTTTCCCTAGGACTTTCTGAGATGGAATAGGAGATATTTTTAAAAATAACTTATCAAATCATAATACTTCCTACTCAAATTTAGGCTTACAGGCTTTTGAATTTAATCTCCTTCATTAACTAAAATTGGCACATGAGCTGATTTATCCCACAACACATGCATGACAGTCTCAGACTAACACACTCAACATTCTATAAACAATATGATTTACTGAAAACATTTCAACAATTTTTTGTAGTTCTTTTCTCCTTACGATAAAACCTACTAAGGTTGCTTAGACAAATTACTATTTTAAAGTCACTTGAAATAGTCTTTTACACAGTTTCATGTTACTTTTGCTTCTTGTTTTCATTTTAGTTTCTGCTGTTAGAAGCTTCTTTTATGTATAAAAATATGTGTCATAATTATATGAAAGATTGGCTTAGCTTCTGCCAGTCTCTAAATGCTAATGTCCTCTTAAAATAGATCTGTTGAGGCTTTGAGGCTTTGCAGACACGCTGTTGCCTGCTGCCACTTGCTGAAGCCATGGTCAACCCCGGTTTTCTTCGACATCATGGCCAATGGCAAGCCCTTGGGCAGGCAAAGTTTCAAAGACAGCAGAAAATTATTTCATGCTCTGAGCACTGGAGTAATAGGTTTTGGCTATAAGGGTTCCTCCTTTTACAGAATTATTCCAGGATTGGTGTGCCAGGGTGGTGACTTCAGACACTATAAAGTCACTGGCTGCAGATACACCTAAGGAGAGAAATTTGAGGATGAGAACTTCATCCTGAAGCATACAGGTCCTGGCACCTTGTCCATGGCAAATGCTGGATCAAACACAAATGGTTTCCAGTTTTTTATCTGCACTGCCAAGACTGAATGGCTAGACGGCAAGCATGTGGTCTTTGGGAAGGGGAGAGAAGGCAGGAACATCGTGGAAGCCATGGAGTGTTTTGGGTCCAGGAATGGCAAGATCAGGAAGAAGATCATCATTTTTGACTGTGGACAACTCTAATCTCTTTTGACTTGTGGGCATTTTTACCCATCAAACCCTTCCTTCTGTAGTTCAGGAGAGCGTCCCTACCTCATCTGCTCACAACACCCTGTAATCTCTGTTCTCACTGAAGTTCTTTGAGTTCCATATTTTCTTCATTCACCTCCAAGTCTAGCTGGATTGCGAAGTTATGTCTATGATTATGAATAAAACCTAAATAAGAAAGATCAATCAGTTGAAATCTTAGCCCTCAAGCTAAGAGTTTCACCATCCTGACTGAATAACTTGCTTTGTGGTACCTGCTTCTGGTGCGTGAGTGCTAAGATCAACAATTGATAAATAGGACTTCATGAAACTGGAAACCTTCTGTAAGGCAAAGGACAGAGTCAATAAGACAAATCGGCAACCTACAGATTGGGAAAAAATCTTCACTAATCCCATATCCAATAGAGGGCTAATATCCAAAATATATAAGGAAATCAAGAAGTTAATCACCAAAACAAACAAACAAACAAAAAACCCAACCCAATCAAAAAATGGGGTATAGAACTAAACTAAGAATTCACAACTGAGGAATCTCGAATGGCTGAGAAGCACCAAAAGAAATGTTCGAAGTCATTAGTGATCAGAGAAATGAAAGCTATACTTTCAAGGCTGGGCATTCATGATCATATGGGGTTTTTTAAGTCCTCCAAAGAACACATTTTAGAGAAGGCTAAAGACTGTTCATACTTTTTCCTATTATTATCCACAATTATATGAAGAGATACAATTAACTATTGATATCCTAGCAGTATGGGTCTTGGGTTTGTTTTGTTCCATATACTCAAATAGGAAGCCATGAAGCAGTCTCATGGAGCATGAATCCAATGCTCTGGTTCCAGCTCTGTCCCCAAGAAAAGAACACAGTTCAGGAGAATAAAAGGATATAAGGGAAATAGGATGTAGAAGGAAGGCAAAGGTCTCCAAGGGTCTTCCCACCCTTCCACGTTTGCTCAGCTGAGGCTTCTGTGATGACCTCCTCTTCTAGGGCCTTGTGTTTTTTCAACATAATACCAGCGAGGGAAAAATTTCAGGCTAGCTGGGGGTCTGTCACAGATTCTTTGTTCTTTGTCTGGGAGTGGTGTGGGCAGGCTGGCACAGGGACAAGCCATCTGTAAGTTCTCCAGGACACATATTTTCTCTAGACCCTTCAATGGTTAAATTCATCTGGTCAACCCTAAAACCATAAAAGACATTATTTTTCCTGAAAAATATTCTTTCCACTCCTAGGGGGATTGTCCATGTAGGTGTGTGTGGAACTGTAGTCAGGCAAATTAAAATATGCAAATGAAAAATGCAAATGAAAAAGCTAGGCATTGCTCACCACAGTGTTCTCAGGGTTTTCTTGAATAGCAACAAATTAAAGAAATGCTATGCAATCAAAGTTTATATCAAGCCTTAAGAAAGAAAATCTCCATTATCTCTAAATATACAGCAATGTGTTTCAATGTGTGCCTCTGTGTCTTGAAATTGTGCATGGCTCAGTGAGCCATGCACACACTGCACATTGGCTTTCCTCAAGATGGGATGGCAGAAGAGTTTCTGCTTTTCTACCTTTTTTTCTAATGTAATTAACAGATGACAATTAACAGAGAAATGCAATTTGCACCACAAACCCTTCTGGCTCAGATTTGGTCCCAATTTTTCCCCTGTGCAACTCATCTTTCAAATTCCAAGATTTTCAACTATCCAATTGGAGGGAAAGGCCAGATCCCTCTCTACATGGTCAGTGCTGGGTAGAAGTAGGTGTAAATATAACTCTGTAACACAGGAGCTGTTCATTCTCCTTCCTAAAACTACTGGACTTCTTTGAGCAGAAATCAATAAGCTGGTCCCACTGGATCCAGAATACATGTCTCATAACAAACATGTCACTCTTCTTTCATAATTATTTTTTTTTACAATTTCACGTATCAGTACTGTCATTTACATAATTTCCAACCCAAATCTCCAACTTTCCATTTCTCAAGTGTCATTGCAATTCCCTCTCAAGTTCATGACCTCTTCTATAATAATAATAATTAGTGTACACACCCATATACCTCATATACACACAATGAAATGTATGGGCCCACTTATCTTATTCATATGTATATGTGTTTAAGACTGACCACTTCGGTTTGGTATCAGTGCCCTTGTCCTTAGAGAAGACTCTTTCACACTCAGAAGCCATTGACTGAATTTAGCTCTTCATCTAGGAATTTGACCTTGTGAGATTTTCCCTATCCTCATTTGCATGTCGACTCATGGTGTTATTATGCAGACCTCATTTAGGCAACCATGTTGTTGAGATTTCATGGGTGAGACATCCTTAGCTCAGTAAAGAGTCCGAACTGCTTGTTTCCCTTGAGCTATACATTTGCTTTGACCACCTGGTCTTTCCTGTACATCAGCTGTTTTGACTAGGATTTGGAGGATGAGCAGTGGAGCTTTCAGTGCTGTGGTTGGAGGAATGCCTTTGGATCTGAGGGCATGGGGAAGGACCCAATACTCAGGAGGCTGGAAAAGAGCTGACAACTGAACTCCTGCTTGAAATCAAAGGGAGGCTGAACAACCAGAATCAATTACAAGTGTCTTTCCACTTATACCCCATAGACTACACACACAGTTCATCTGAATGGGTTTCTACTACTTAGGGGCTCTCAGACCAAATTCAGGCATCTTTGTGTTGATCAAGACAGCAAATACCTTTGTTGCTTCAGGGTGATTTCCTAAACCCATGTACTTGTATTATATTTAAGTGACACTCACACAGCATGGATTCTGCTCCCACTTCTGTTGTTGAAACTCTCAAAATAGGAATTCATGGGAACCCAATTGTCCCAGGAAGCAAGCACTGTTATTATCCACATCTGGCAGGGGTAAACTGAAGCACTGGGGGTTAAGTGACTCACCCAGGAGAAACACAACTGCACCAGCTTTGGTACAACCATTCTATAGATTGCTACTCAGGAATCAAAAAGGGAAAGAACTATTAGAGCTGGAAATGCAGCTCAGTTGGCAGAGTGCTAATCCAGCATGCATGTGATCCTGGGTTCAAATCCTAGCACCACATAACCCTACAGTTTTTAATACATTGCCATTGTGGAGGAAGTGGGTGTAAGGTATCATGGTTTCTCTCTTATAGCTACATGGAAATCTGTAAGCAGCTCAAAAGTTTGTTTTAATGATGAAAATTCACCTCAGGTCTTACCATTTCAGGAATTTTTATCTATAAATTCTTGCTCTACCTTCAACACAGACCCAGTCCTACCCTGTTATATTTGTGATGTAACCATGGTCCAGCCCTTTCTCTCTGAATGGAAACTGCTTTCTTTGTGAGCAGATTACAAGAGAATTGCTTCACTCAAAAACATGGAAAAGAAGCCAAATGGACCAACTGCCTGTAACTTCAGCTCCAGGGGATCTATCATTCTCTTCTGGATTCCATAGGCATACACACACACACACACACACACACACACACACACACACACACACACACACACTACAAACACACATGCACACACATGATATACATTTACACAGACAAATCCACATGCATTTTAAAAATTAAACTACATTAAAATTAATCAAACAATTTACTTATTAAGCAAGATATATAGTGTGGCAGGAATAATGCACTCTGAGAAGGGGGTTAGAAATTTCTGAAATCAGTTTTTGTTACCAGAATATAGCCAAGCAATTCAGAAGAACTCAAAATTCCATTGAAAGCAATTTGGAGAGTACAGCTGCTAATTTCACGTTTTATTCTTTGGTGGTAGAGTTCAACTTGCCATTTTGTATTAAAAGATAAATGTAACAGATATGCAGCTTGGTCTTCATGTGGGACCCCTAACAGCAGGAGCAGGGGCTGTCTCTGTCTCTACTGTCTGCCTTTGGGACCCTTTTCCACTACTGGGGTGCCTCACCCAACCTTAAAGGCAGAAGATATGCCTAGATTTATTATAGCTTGATATGCCAAAGTGGTTGATATCCATGGGAGTTTTGGATTCTCCTATTCTTTGAGGAGAGAGAAAGGGGAAGTGAGGGGAGGGGCTAAAAGAGAGGGACTGGAAGGAGAGGAGGGAGAAGAAGATGCAATCAGGATGTAAATTAAATTAATTAATTAATTATTTATTTAAAAGATGTAAAAGCAAAGGCTCAGTAAGCAAAATTAAATACTACTATTTTTTTTATTTTCTTTATTTACATTTCAAATGCTATCCCGAAAGTTTCCTATACCCCTCCCCCCCACCTCTGCTCCCCTACCCACCCACTCCCACTACTTGGCCCAGGC
>NC_034613.1:59792741-59810161 GCF_900095145.1 Mus pahari
TGTAGTATAGCTTAAGGTCAGGCATGGTGATTCCACCAGAGGTTCTTTTATTGTTGAGAATGGTTTTTGCTATCCTAGGTTTTTTATTATTCCAGATGATAAATACTACTATTAATCCAGTGTTTTTAAAAAAGACTTAAAAATAATAAAAGATCAAAAGATTTATATGAAGCAGCAAAAAGAGTGGTTTTCTTTGTCTGTTATCAACATATTTGATACTTTTACTGATGATGCAGCAGCGGTGGTAATTATACGAGAGGGACTAATATCTAGAATTCATAAAGAACTGCAAAAACACAAAACCAAGAGCTCCCAAACATGCCAATCAATAAACAGGCTGATGAAATGAACACACACACACATGAACACACGAACACACAGGGGATGGGGGAGATTGAAAGAAAAGAACAATAAGGACTTTTAAAAATGTTCAACATTGTTAGCCACCAGAAATGAAAATTAAACCCAATTTGAGATCCTATCTCACCTCTAACAGATTATCTATCACAAAGAAAAGAGATAATAACGAATCCTTGTTAGGATATGGGGAAAGGTGCATCCTTTTTTTATTCCAGGTAGGAGTATAAACCAGTACAGCCATTATGGAAATAAGTATGGAGATTTATCAAAAAAATTTAAAGTAGAACTACCTTATGAGCCTGGTATAGAATTCTTAGTAGCCAAAGAACTATGCATCCTACTATAGAAATTCATGCACATCCATATTTATTTGTATTATTAATAATATCAAGAAATAGAAACAATCTAAAAGTTCATCAGCTGATTGATGGATAGTGGAAATGTAATAAATATACACACTATAGAATTACATTCACCTGTAAAGGAGAAAGAAATGATGAAACTTGTTAAGAAATCAATGAATCTTGAAATTATTATAAGCAAGGTAACAGACTCGAGAAGACAAAAACTGTACGTTCTCTCTCATATGTGAACCCTAGATTATAATATCTAGCTCTGTGTAAATAAGTGGGGATGAACATATGTGTAAGCTCTGAAACTAGAAAGGAGACTGCCAAAGAGTGAAATATGTGTTAGAGTATAATAAAACACAAGTAACATGAAAGCAGAAGAGAGCTAGAGCAGGAAAGTCACAAGAGGGGATCACAGAAAAGGGAGGAGTTTTCAACAAAAACAAATTATATTTGCGAAAGCTTTTGTAAACTCAATACTGTTCATGCAAATTAAACAGTTCTAAGTTTAGAAAGAGTACAGAGATTATAAAATTAATAGGGTATAATGCTATTGGTGCCCAAAATAAACATTTAATGAAGTATCATTCAAAAGTTCCTCAAAAACATGTTTGTGCAAATATGTTACAAATGATTGATGTCAACCTACCAGGAACCACACTCTTAAAAATAACTGATGCTTCCTCCTCAAGAAGCTAACTGTATATAGCTTCTCAGTTCGGGCTCAGGGTGGGACTCACGAACTACTTAGATAGCCTATGGGAAGCACGGTTGCTGTTCAGGAGTGCTGAGGTTCTGCTATGTCCAGAAAACACTGTTTTGCTCAGGTCTTCTCTAATCCTTGGAAGAAAGAACTGACTCCCAAAAGTTGTGTTCTGACCTCTACACCTGTGGTATAGCCCAGACATGTGGCTGTGCATGTGTGTGTGTGTGTGCATGTGTGTCTGACCCCAGTGACACAATGATACCAGTTGCTTTTGTGGAAGTAGGTTGGCTAAGGCCAAATGCGCAAAGTATTTTATGATTCATAACAACTAAATTATCTGATGTGCGCCATGAGAACTCTCAAAATTATTACTTTCATTGAACTAGACATTGATGAGCAACACAATGCCAAATATTCCACTACTTTTACTGATGTCCTATTTTACTTTTGTGATAAAATATTTTAAAGATCAATGAAGCTGTATTACTTGGATATACTTTTTTATTAATGATTACAAACTTGGTACCTCCTTGATGATCATAAAAGAAACTATAAATGGAGATCCATAGAAATAGAATTATTATTATTATTATTATTATTATGAGAGGTAGTATGTGCATCAGGAAAGTTATATGCAGACATTTTTTACTCATCACCTCTTGTTAGTGTTTGTGTATTTAATGTGTGACCCAACTCAATTCTTTTACATCTAATATGGTTCAGAGAAGCCAAAATGTGGAACACCCATGAAATTATAGATAATTTCTTTCAAGTATATCCTGCAGTTGAAACTATTTTCACTTTTCTAATCCCTCCCTTTAATCCTCTTTCCTTTTTTCCTTTTCCGAGTAATCTCCTCCCACCCCTAGTCTCCTTTTGCTTTCATGTCATATATACACATTCATAAACACACAAATGACATACATGTGTTATTTAATTTGTAGCCTGTGGCTATTGATGGTGTTCCTACTTTGAAAGACTGTCAGCTACACTGGAGAAGATAAAGATTTAACCCTTTCAGGCCACCCCAGACACTGTTATTCTCTACTCCAAAATCTTTTTATTAAACACAAGATTTGTTTTTTGTTGTTGTTGTTTTGTTATTTAGTCATTATCACTATTTGAATGTAGTTCAGAACAAAGCCAGTTAGTACACTAAAATTGTGTTTAATTTCTCTTTCCTCAGACAAAAATTTCCCCTTAAGGCTAATAATTTCCTCAATTTTGCTTCCTTTTTCATAATGTACCTATCACTTATCCATTGCCTAAACTTTCTAAAGACTTTGTGTCCTCTCAGAATAGTTAAACATAACACATAATTACAGCAATCACCCTGGGAACTCTTTTTCCTTTTTTCCTATTTCCTACACATGGCTTTCTCTTTCTGAGTTTTTGTGTCCTCGTTTTGATGGAAATAATGTTTAATTATCTTCCTGAGATGCATCACATATGACACACAATTTTGTAGGCCTTTCGTGTGTATAAAGAATTCTTTATTCTATATGCAAAATTGACTGATAAACTCGATGAGGATAGACTTCTAAGTGTAAATTATTTTCTCTAAGAATGCTGAAGGCACTGCTCCCCTGGGACCATTGGGAAGCCAAATACTTCCATATCCAAGACCTTTGGAATGTGGTCATATTTTGTATGCTTTTATGATTTCATTATTTCCAATGTTTTGAAATCTCATAATGATATTAATTTATTTCAAATTTAGTTGTTGGGCGTTTGGTGGATCCCAAGAAGATGAAAGCTTCTATATTAAGGTCCCTGAGTTGTTTATGTATAATCCTTGCAACAATCTTATGCCCAATTTCCCCATTACCTCTTTTTGAACTTATCACAAATCAGATATTGGACTGTCTGAACTCTTGTCTCTTCTGTCTAACGGCCCATCTATTTGTCAACTATAATTTCTGAGATATTTCTTCAACTCTGTATTTAAACATTTTACTTTTTAAAATTTCTGCCATCATATATTTATTTTTTTGTAGAACTGTGGTCTGTTTCTTTTCTGTAGCATCTTATTTTTTGTTATCTTGATAAATTTATTTTAGAATGATTTAGGTTCATAAAGAACTTTAAATTAGAGAGGTTTTACCATAGGCACAACCTCTGAGATTATCTATAGTCTTCACTTATAACAATCAATTAACCCACAGTGACATATCATTATTGCCCCAAGTCAACAGTTCACATGAGAGTTTGTTCTTGCTGTGGTACAGTCTATAGATGTAGGCAAACAGATGATATTCTTAGCATCCTAGGACCACACAGAGTAGTTTCAGTGTTCTCTTTCATCATCCTCCTTCCCTTACAATCCCTGCGAACCACAGATCATATTGTGTGCATAGTTTCTCCCTTGTCCACAGTATCACATAGTTGTAATCCAACAGCATAGAGTTAGCTTTTTTGACATAATATACTCCTCTAGGGACATTAATACATATTAATATTATATAATATATGCATGTGTTTTAAACTACAGAAAAATATTATATTACATTTCTGGAGACAGAAATTGAAAATTGGTCTCAAAGGGTACCAGTAGGACCATGCTCCTCCTGTAGGCCCCAAGGAAGAATCCATTTCCTTTTGTGCAACAGGGAATACTAATTTTAATCTTCCAATTTTTTTCTTCAGCTCTCTGTCTTATCTTTGAGTTTCTTTTTGCTTGTTGATTGTTATTGGTGACAATGATGACAACACAGATGGTGGTGTTGGTTTCTGCCTTCCAGTTAAAAAGCTTTCTGTAAATACCAGGGCCCCTTGCCTATCTATTCATAATGAGAATGTGCATTAAGATGTTGTTAGAATCTTAATGTGTATGGGAAAGTCTCAGAGCTTAATAGGCTTCAGTGTAAGGTGATTTGGTGGGAACTAAAGTTTTTAGGAGCTAGCAAGAGCCAGTTTCTGCTGGCCTTCTTGGACTGGCCAGTGACCCAACAGAATTGTCCTCTCATCTTTGCTTAAGAGTGTATAACCTTATCTAATGGCTTTCTGTAAGTAAAGTAAGGGAGATAGGTGAGCAATATTCTCACTGTCCATCATGAGGCTTTCTATTGCTCTGTTTTCATTAAGCTGCTTCAGCAGTATGTTCAACTGGGCATTTCTCCAGTAAGCAAAGCTGCTTTCTTCCATCATAGTGTTTGTGCTCTTTCTGAGAAGACACCAGGGAGACAAATACTGCTCTTGCTGCATGTTCTCAACCAGTGCTCTTGTCCTTGGCCCTACTTTTCAGGAGGTTCTACCTTAAAGCTTGCTTTCTTCTTCCTGAGGATGTGGATTTAATTTTCTGTGCTTTTCAGTCTGAAAAATTCTTCTGTTGTTGATTCATTCCCTGTGCAGCTGCATCTTCTGAGGATGCCTCTTTTCCCCTTTTATTGCTCCTATGGCCATATCCTTCATTTTGGTACTGAGTGGGCTTTGAAGAAGGAACAATAACAAACCTAAGTTACCTCTATATTGTCTCAATGCCTTTTCCTGCTACAATAGGTCCCAGCTCAGGCATCTTTCTATGGTCAAGCACAACTGATCAGTTAAAGGTATATAGAGCCTTTAGGATCTTCTGGAGCACAAATGTGGCTGCTGCAAAGCACCAAGCTAGGGCCCAGTAGTGGCAACATTCAATGTCTTTCAATCAGGAATGCCAATGATTTCCTTCAAAGGATATTATACTCTTCTAAGAATAGTCTCAACCTACTTGGTGTAAAACATAAAGGCCAACTGATATTTTTGGAAGAACAGCATAGTCAGTAAAAACCTGTTACTGTTACCCACTTGCCACCACTATAGAATGAAGACAGCTTGAGCCACTGGGGACTAAATTGACTTAGCCTATCAAAACTACTCAAATTTTTGAGCAACACCCCATTCCTAGGATGTTTCTGTAAACAATTCTAACTACTGATTCTGACTGCAAGACTCTTAAATACTTGCTTTCACCCCTTCTTCCTTTTGGCCTGTCAAATTCAATGGCCTGTCAATCATAATACTTGTCCCAGTAAAGTTAGAATCAGCCATTTTGAATATGTCAATGTTGGAAAACAAATAAGAAACATGTTTCTTTTCTTCCCATGGAGGCTAAAGTTCTCAATCATTGAGAGGGTATTCTGTAGCAAAATTGCCACTAAAGTGTTCAGGGGCTATAGCCATCTGATCTGTCTTTACCACCTCTTCAGGGACAAGTGTCACTGAAGCTACATCACTGGCATTGTTGATGGTAGTGGAATAAGGCAAGTTTTTCTCCTCAGTCCTCCATCATCTCAACTTTCCAGGCATTATAGGGTTCCAAACATGAAAGTTGGGTAAAGTGGTATATACAGCTATTTCTTATCATTAAAACATTCTCTCCTGGAGGGAGTAGAGACTCATAAGACTCCAGAAACTAGGGGGCAGGAAAAATGCTCAGCAGGTAGAAATACCCATCATCCTATCACCAAACCAGATGGCCTGAGTTTGAGTCCCCAGACACACATGATGGAAGTAGAATGCCAACTCTGGACAGTTGTCCTCTAACCTCCCATATGTACACTGTGACATGTGTCTTTGTAAGGCCTAGGAAGATCAGGAAAGTTACAAGAGTCCGAAGGAATCCAGATAATGTTTAAAATGCAGTAAATAATTAATGGAGAGAAGGTACTCTTTTCAGAGAGGTCTGCAACTTGTGTGTAGGGAGCTCCAGAGATGCAGCTTCCTGAAGTCACAATCCATGCTGGATGGGCTCTTTGGTGATGTGGCTGTTCTTAAAGTCTTCCATGAATACCCATGCTCCTATAAGTAACCCAAATCAACTCCTTCATTCACCAAGTTCAGCTTTAAGTGGAATCTCTTCTCCTGTCTGTCATTTGTGCCCTACCTGTGTTCAATAGATGTTTGCTCATATCTCTTTAGGGAAAGTCACACAGTAAGTGGAATGACAGACCTCTCTGTGAAATCCTAGTTAGGAATCTGATGTACTACTCTTTGTGCTTAAGGAGCCAAAAGATAAGTTGTCAAAACTTTTGTAACTATACACCTTGGCTTCCTAGATGAAAATTCCAACTCTCAGGTGGCTTCCAAGAGCCTGGTTATTCCTAACAATAATGGATCAATTTGTTCTGTCATCAGGCTTATCAATCCCTGGATATGAGTCATTACTAAGAGCATGGCCAGGGATCTCTGTCATTTTGTTGCCTGGGAAGTCACTCAGGAACTTCCCTGGATTTCTGTAGTCAATTCTCTGAAATAAAACCTTGATTCCTGAGCCCCTGGTGGCATTTCCACTTTGATAGATACCTGTAGTTCCCCGTCTGAAAGATGAACACTCATCTACTTAACAGAGAAGCCAGAGAACTCCAAGATGGAGAGTAAGGGTTAGGAAGAAAGGGAGAAGAGATGCACCCGGCATCTCATGAGGACCATTTTGATATCTGCCCTTGTAATGGTCTCAGGTCTCCACTTCCTGAAGGTATGTTGAAAAGCACTGATGCTATTCAACTGGGTTGGTCCAGTAATTTGGTGGCAACATGGCTTTACAACAGCTTCTCATAAGCATCTACTGCTAACCTAAGTGAACATCTGTGAAAAGAACACTAATGGACCACCACAGCCCCTCTCCCTTCAGCAGAGTCTGTTGCCAGCATAGGATATACAAGGAGAGGGACAACTCACATTCCTTGAAGCTCCTTTTCCAGAAAAGCCCTTGCTCCTATATCTGCTGGGAATCCATGGCCCTGTGCCCTTAGTTACCCTGTCAGATCAGCCTCCTAAGAAATTAGAGTTAGACTCAAAGTGGAAAGAGATTGCTACCTGCCTTGGCAGATAAGCAGGCATTTGGGAAGGCAAAGTGGGGCAGAGGGCTTCAATTTATTTTCCATTTCCTGTATATGCTGCTCAATTCTCAGGGTTTTAATTGATTACATCAACTGTGTTCATTTCCCTGGACAAATTGGTCTTCACATAGAAGAGGCAATTACCTAGGCTTGTTCATCCTAGTCAGCAGGAGCCTCTTTAGGACCACACAAGATCATGTTATCTGAAAAGACTCTGGGATTCAAAATGAAAGCACTTATTTCAGTCTTATAAATAATCTCTCTCTCTCTCTCTCTCTCTCTCTCTCTCTCTCTCTCTCTCTCTCTGTGTGTGTGTGTGTGTGTATTGTTATGATAAATGAACTTTTTAATATTCTTAGCACTATGTGGCACAGGTATGAATGTGACAGAGAATAAGAAAGGGCACCTAGGTCTTCATATGGCTTCTAAGCTCAAGAGAAGAGGCAAGCAGGAACTCTAGAGGAGAGAGTGAGGATGATTAAACAGGGCAAGGGAAAGGGCTAGGGCCACAGCTCAACTACCTGTGATCCATGGCACCTTGAACAAAACACTCTCTATGACCTTTAGTTGCCTAATATAGGATGAGGAGATAAAGTGCCATATCTTGACTCCATTGAAAGGAATTCCTAGGACACAGTATGATCATGTGCATCATTGTATTTCATTGATGCTCAGCACTTTCCCCTTGTAAGGTAACCAGGGATTCTGGAGAATCTGGGAACAGGAAGACTAGGTATGATGGATGCAGGTACCCTCATGAAAAGTACCAAGAGTTTGAGTTTGGGTTGGCCATAGATAAGAAGGTCTTGATGAAGGTTGTACAAGAAGAGAATCAGCATCCTGTATGCAGGCAGTGCCTGGGGCTCTAACTTTTTGCCAGGTTAGTGCAGTCAGGCAGAGTTTAAGATAAAAGTGTTATGGACAGACAGTTTGTTCTGGATTCTGAATGTTCTAAACAGGCATTACAAGGACTGCTCAGTTCCTTGTCATAGGTGAGAAAACAGAGGCTCAACAGGTAAAGTCACACGCTGAAGTCATATGACAAGTACAACCTTTTACCTTGCACTTTCACTGTGAGCTTCATACCACCTAACATGGATTCACCTAACATAGACTCACAGATATGGGATGTGGCAGAAACTTGAACACTTACAGGCACCTCTTTAGAGACAGGGACCTTGGAGACAACCCCTCACTGACAGTAGATAGAAATCTTGGATGTAGTTTTTCCTCTTTCTCCGCTCATGCACCCAGTAGCATAGTTTATGCAGAATCAAGTAGACAGTCTTGAACAGAAACAAACAACTGCACAGTGCTCCTCACCTGATTTCTCTCTGGCCTCAATGTCATTTTAATTTTCTTTAACTACTTCTTTCTGAGCTCACTGCCTGACGCAGCTATGGTTGCTGGGAGATGTTCCTTTTGGTAAAACTCAGACTAAGGTTTCCCGGCATGTTGGCATGTTGCACAAAATATGGTACATGTAAGACACTCACTATCAGGAAGGCATGCTGTGGTCAGTATGGCCATCCACAAGAGTTGAAGAAATAGCTCAGTCAGTAATGTGTTGCTGTGTCAATATGAAGACCTGAGTTCAGATTACCACTATGTCCATAGGTGTGATGCAGCACTGTACATCTGTAGCCACAGTACTAGGGAGTAGAGATAAGTGGGTCTGTAGGGCACCCAGGCCACCCAGGCTAACCAAATCACTGATTTTCAGGGTTAGTGAGACTTCTCAAAAAAGAAGGTGAAGAGATTGAGGATGACACCCACCGTCAACACCTTCCCTCCACACACCACACACACACACACACACACACACACACACACACACACACACACTGGTGTCTAATAAATTGAACCCTGTAGTTGCCACTCACATACTACTCAGAGTCAGGCAAATATTCACCAGTGTTTTTCCATTAGGTCTGAAGTTTCTCTCTGCCTCACTCTCTTCTATGGCATTCCCCTCATTTAGTAGTGGTTGAAATTGCCCTGAACATAGATTTTTTTGGATCAAACTATAAAGACTTGTACATTTCCACTGGAGCTCTGGGCACCACTAGAAGTACCCCAGGCTAGCAACTATGCAAACAAGAAGGTCACCCAAATAAACATGCTACCATGGAAAGGAAACCCCACAGGGCCTCAACCCTAGACAAAGAACTAAAGTACTCTAAGTAACACTGAGGGCAGGAGAAAGGCTTCCCCTAGGAAGAGGACATCAATTGCTTATCTAATAACAAACGGTCAGCCCTAAAATCATAGATATCCAGGTAACATTATACGGACCGAAATATATGAAGAGCAATTAAAAAAAAAAGAGAGACCATGCATTTGAAAGAGGGCAAGATAGAAGGAACACGGGAAAAGCTGGAGAGAAGGAAGGGAAGGAGAGATTTGATACAAGTATATTTTAATATAAGAAAAGCAGCTCACTCAGGTCTTTTCTCTACCCATCAAGCCCCCAGGTGGTCACCCACTACCAGGTTTTGTCTGCTTCAGAAAGCTCTCCAGTACCTTCACATGGGAAGCATTGCTTTATTTTGTCCCTCTCCCCAGAGTCTGTAGTTGGTATCTGTAGAAAGATTGGTTCCAAAGGAGCATCCTGAGCGTGGACAGAAGTGGAACCTAACCTAAATGAACTAGTCCCTATGCTTTGTAGACCCACATGACCCAAGCTTCTGATGGGAGTGCAGGAGAACCAACCTGAACAGACTCTGTACAGGGACTCCAATTGACTGCCTCACACCTGACAGTGCTTCCCACATGTGGACTTCCCCACCTTAGGTCCCTTCCTGGTCAAGGTTATAGCCATATACTTCGACATGTGAGAAGCACAAAATAGCTAACCACTAGATGCCCACATTCTTGGTGGATGGAAAGCCTGATAAATAGTGGTGATTTGTCACCTCTTCCCTAGTGAGACCATTGTCAGGGTTCCACAGCTGCACCCCTTTGACCACTCAAAATCCTTTGTGAGTCTTTCTACTCCTCTCAGGAATTCTAGTTCTAGTTCTGTGGCCTTGATTGCTAGTGAGCACTGGGTATGGGACATGCCTCCTGGCTTTGGGTATTGGAAATATAGACAAAGCTCAAGGTCCTGGTGGCTGATATGAACCCAAGCCTCATTCTGACACATATTCACTGTATCTGAAAGAGAAGGAGAGAAAGGAAGAGGAGAGAGAGAAGCCTGGAGAGAGACTGACTTTCTGATATGTATATAATCTGAACATGAAGTTCCCACTACCAGTGCCTCATCTAAACCTAAGGTCTTTTTAAAAATGCATAGTCAATCCAGAAGCACACAATTGGTAAAAATGCAAATCTGTGGAGTGTTCATCTACAAACGGGAAATCTATATCATGCTCCCTGCAAGGTTCAGGTACCATTTTTAAAAAAAGAGGGAATGGAAAGATAGGAAGAAGCAGAGAGTGAGGAGGATCAGCACAAAGCATTAACTTCTGGACATGAGAGGACTGTTGCATTCATAAACTCATAGCAATTATGATTGCCTGCACAAAATCAAACCAGTAAATATTCTTGCATAAGAGTGTGGATTTCTTGTAAGTTAAACACCCTCCAGTGGATGGTTCACTAATTAGTGTTGATGACTTGTTAAATAAAGTCATAAAAAATAAAAATGACACAACCTTGAGGGTATAGGAATATGGGATAGATCTTGGAGGAGTTGGGATAAATATGATAACAACATGTTGTCTGAAATTTTTAAGAATTAGTAATAATTTGTTGTAAAGTTCTAAATCAATCTGAACAGGCTTTCTGAACTAGGTAGCTCCTAAACTTGACTGGAAAACATTTGTCTCAGAAGAGTAGTGTGCACAAAAGAGATGTAAAATGAGTGTAACATCATCCAGAAGGCCTTTACAAACAGATGAACAAGTGTGGGAGACTATAGGGAGAGGATACATTAAGAAAAAAATGTTTAGGAGAAGTAGACAAGGCTAGTACACAAAGGGCTCCCAGTTTCCTTGCAAGGATTTCAGACTTCAGCCTTCACCCAGACCCTCTGCACTGGAAGCTCTGGGTGGCTGTGGGCAGAGTTGACAGTCAGCTGTCTCAACCCAGGACATTAGGAGCCAATGACTAAGCAGCTGCTCCAAGTCACAGTAGGATCAAAAGTTGGAGAGACAGTACCACTTTCTAGGTGATTCACAGCATACAAGAAATCAGAAAGGACTACTTTCACGTTCAAGAACTATAGACGCTTTTTAGAGCAGAGGAATAAGGTTGCTCTTAACCTTGTGGAGTCCTCCATAGGTAGTGGAAAGATATCGCAAACCTGATGGGGCTAGAAAGATGATCCAGTCTGCAAAGTGCTTGCCACACAACATGAGACCTGTGTTATGACTCCCAGAATGGGCATGATAGGAGAGATCTAATCCCCAAAACTTGTTTTCTGACTCCATATATACATCATGACATGTACAATGTCCCTCCCCCACAACAAATAAATTAATTTAATTTCAAAAACTAATAAATAAATAAATAAAATACCAGAAAGGTTTTCTATTGATGTAAGATGAATAACATAAAGGAGTCCAAATTGGCTGAATTGGAAAGACAAGACCACATGAGCCTTGCTTCCCGATCCACAAAATGCAATGAAGAGCCCTCTAAGAGACAGGCCCATATATCCATGCAGATAAAGTTCAATGTGATCTACATATACAAAGAGTTGTATGGCTTCCAGTGCCCTGTAGACTATGGCTGCTTCATATCCTGAGCTCCAGTGTTTTGGAGTAACACTGAATTGTATTATTCTCTGTTGTTGCATCAAGCACACTGTAGTCTCATGCTGCATTTTCTCTAGCTTTCAAGGCCTAAAGGTCAAATCACAAATCCTTATTCTTTCCTAGGCTAGATCTGCTGTCATTTAAAGGTAGATAGTTTGTTTTCCCTTCCTGTCTTTGACTGTACTTTATCTATACCATATTTCTTCCTGGTTTATTCCACTGGCAGCCTAACAGCTAACAAGCAGCCACGACTATTATGCTAGAGCCTCAGTTTCCAAAGCCCTTGGGGAAGTCATGCCCTGTCTCCTATAATAGTAAGCATGAAATTGGGTCTAGGGTTTTCCTCAGCATGCTAGCCAGTGACCAGACCTACTGACAGATCTTAGAAGTATATAATAGATTGAATGGTAACACCTCAAGCCTATGTATTAAATCATACAACCCATGAATATTACCTTATAAGGTAATGGATAATTAAGTTAGGATTGGAGATGCGATCCTGGATTATCAACTGAGTTCTAAATATAATCATGTGGATCCATTTAAGAGATTCAGGCCATGTGAGGACAAGAAACTGAAGTGATATAGCCAGAAGTCAAGGAATGCCTGAATCGATCAGAAACTTAAGAAAAGCAAAAACATTCTCCCTTCTTAGCAGCTACATTTTTGTCACTGCAATTAAATAATACTGGAGGTGGCTGAGTTCATAATAAAAGGGGGTTTATTTAGCTCATGGATTTGGAGGCTGAATGACCTAATAGTTTAACATGGGTTCTGGGATGTGGGGAATGGATTACATGGTTATGCCCAAAGCAGAGAGAAAAGGGAAAGGATGCATTTGCTATTTTTATTGGTACCAACCCGAGTCCCCATTGAACAACATTAATCCCTTCTAAGGATGAGATTCTGGTGATCTTACTTTACACCTACCAGGTCCTACCACTCCTTAAAAATTCTATAGCACTTTGCAGTAGTGTCAAATTAATCATATGTACCTTTTGAAGTGCACTCAAAGCATATTTAAACCACAGTAACCCCAGAGCTGCCTGAAGGAGCAGAGCCATAACAACATTTCTTTAAGGTTTTCATTGTGTATATTTGTTGTACACAGTACTGTTACATAAGGACATTTTTATGTTGCCCTTTCAGTTCTCTGTTAGTGGGTGTGAGTTTTGAGTTCAGGGCACCTATAACTGTCTAGATAATGTGATCTTGTTCTAGATGAGAAGAAATGAGATAGGAGTGTCAAATATGAGTGATGCGGAGCAGCCTCATGCTCACCCAGGATTATTAGCCAAATAGAATAAATTCAGAGGGAGCTATATGAAAACCCCACTGGACACTCTAAGCCAAGTCTCTTAGAACTAGTGCCTTTGGCTGCAAGGAATCAGCAATACTAGAAACAGAATTCCCAGAATTAAGGAAGAGAGAATCTTGCTATATTCTGCCCCTATTATAGTTCAGCTCTCTCGCTGCCCCATGCTATAAGAGACCTGTAGACAAATGGCAGCATTTGGTGCCCCAGATTGGGAAGGATCCTGAAAACACATCAGCAAATATGACCATGAGAATGTTGAGCAACAGCTTGGAAAAAAGGGCCCAGTTATGCCTTGAGGCTTTAGGGGCTAACAAGAGCCAGGTATATAAGCACCCAGAAGCAGAGCAGCATCCCCCACAGGGATGCAATCAATGGCAATAGTGCTACCAAAAGGCTCACCCCTCAGTCTCTTATTCACTGCATATTGACTAGTCATATATCTCTGTGCTAGTCATCATCTATTAGAAGAAGCTTCTAGAAGGAGGGGTGAAAAATGAAGCTGCTGCTAAGGAGCCAGTTGATAATGATTACAAAATAGTGTTTTTTGAACCCAACAGAGAAGTTCTAAATATTAACTCACAGTGGCTGTGACAACATATGGACAACATTAAGTTACATATTGAATAACAGTGAGTTTTAATGAAACAGGTGAACTGGAAAAGTGGTAGGGAGGAGAGAGGATGAATTAGAGGAGTAGATTTGACCAAAAGATATATGCCAATCTAAAATGCTAAAACAAATGGTAATTAATTCTGATTAAGCACCTTCCACTGTACAACAGTAAGGGAGAACCATAGATCTACCCATGAACTTTTTCTAGGCATTTCCTCATTGAGACTCCAAAAGGTAGGATGTTAGACTGGGACAATAGTTTGGTTGGCAAAGGGCTTGTCACAGAAGCATGAAAACCTGAGTTTGATTATCTCAGCCTACCTACATGAAAGAATGGGCATTGAGTATACACACTTGTAACCCCAGCACTGGGGAAGAGAGAGAGAGAGAGAGAGAGAGAGAGAGAGAAGAGAGAAGAGAGAATTGGGCATATCTCTAGGACTCACAGGCCAGCCCAGCCGTGTAGTGTACTTGACAAGTCCCACAGTGATGAGAGTCTGTCTTAAAAAAGATGACAACAACAGAGGATGATCTCAAGTCTTTACATGCATACACACACACACAAAACAAACAAACAAACAAAACACATACCAGTTTGTTGTTCTTCCATAGGGCAGTAGACTGTGGTTATTGAAACCATGCATACCATTCACCATCACAGCAAAGGAACCTCAACCAGCAGGCTGGTGAGTGCTCTGAATGTGGGTCTAGCTTGGAGCTCTGTTCTGCCATTCTTTAGAGAGGTACCTCACATCTCTAGGGTTCAGAACCCTATCCCACCTCTTAAATGAAGGCAATTAGAGAGTATTCCTGATGGATGCTCTGGGGTCTGTGTAGGAGACTGGGTATTAGGTGACAGCAGGTCTTTTTAACATTTAAGAATTTTAGCTGAAAATTTCAAAGTGTGTCACTGAAAGTCAATTTGGGTGTAATGACAAGGTGAAGGTCAGCTTTGTTATTCAGAGCCCAGATTTTTTCTTTTGCTAGTGCTTTATTCACTGGGATCCTGAATGGGAGGATACTGATCTTTCATAGGACAGTTGATGTCTCAGGAAATCTTTAAATGATCAGGAGAATCCTTTATTTGCATTGTGCTGGTGTGGTTCTAGCATTGGGAACACTGACAAGGATAGGGTTAGCCTTGGGTTCCCCAAACCCCAGATTTCTGCTGACAATACCCTGCTACATAGTCTTCTGCATGATCCCTAGGTAAGTTGTGTCACAGCCCAAGACCAGAGAGTGTACACCAAGATATCTGCCTACAAAATGGTGCTCTGATCTTGATTCTGCTATGGAATGTATAGCCCTGGAAGAAGCAGAAAGAAACTGGCTCTTACGTTAGTGTTGATGATACTGAAGTATGTTCTTGTGGCAAGTGAGGAATTGTGGAGAAGAAGGCAACAGATAGCAAGAAGGTAAGTGGCTGGATAGGAGGACAGAGAGTTCTCAGCAGGAGAGCCATGCTATGGGAAGTCAGGCAGAAGTATGAGGACAGAGAGCAAAGGACCCTGATGATCCTGCCTACAGAAGCTCAAGGCCAGAATCAAAGGTCAGTAGAGCCTCCAGGCCCTGTGACTGCAAAGGACATGGATTAGAGCAGCATTCATTTTACCCTGGTAAGTCATAGTTCCCTATAGACAGAGGGGCATTGCTGGAGAGGAGAGGCAGGAGAGAGGCAGGAGAAGAAGGTAGGAGGACTGAACATATGGTTCCACAGGAGGGTGATTGCAAGAAGTCCTGAGCTCAACTCTAAGCAATCAGAATAGGGCTGTATGGGGGATTATGCAGAGTTCTGTTTTCTGCCAATTCCAGCCCCTGGTGGCTGCCAGCATTCTTTGGATTATGGCCTTTATACTCACGCATCTGTCTCCACCCCCACTAATGACACTTATTCAGCCTTTTTGGTTTTCTCATAAGGACCCAGACATTTGAGGATGCCCTGGATAACCCAGGGTTTTTCCTCATCCAATTACTCCTAGTTACCATCTTTAAAAAAAAAATCTCTTTTTAAGTTATATAAGGTGACATTAATGTTTCTATGGATCACTATGTTGATGCCTTGAGAGGTTTTTTTGTTTTTGTTTTTTTCCCAACTTCCAAACTGTCGTTTTGTGCTGTTCCCATGGCCATCTTAGGTTGATTCAAATGTTTTCATGGAATTTAATTGGTTTTGGATACCAAAGTGAATGGAAAAACATCCAGCATTCTCTGTGGCCTACTTGAGGTATCACCCAATGGAATGTACCCTCTAGCTGGAACCCAGCTCCCTGAACCTGCCACAGATTACACCAGACATCCTAAAAGCCTGAAAGATTCTTCACAGTATTTGGTAAGCTTCTTATATATGGTGTGTGTGTGTGTGTGTGTGTGTGTGTGTGTGTGTGTGTGTGTGTGTGACACATGTGCCTTGTTGGGGAAGGATAAGAGAAAATGACCCACAGAAGCAGTATTGAAAGTCCTGGGTAGCTAAATGTCAGTATAGCTCCTGAGATGCAAGGAGTCCCTCACATTCTAGGTCTAGGAATGTCTGCAGCCAGACACATTTTGAAGCCAAGGAATGCCATCTCACATGGCTAGAACACTGAGGATGCATATCAGTAAGCTACTTCAAAGGAAGTAAATGAACCCAGCATGTGTTTCAATGGCAGGAAGTCAAAAGCCAGGTTAGAACATACTTATCAGGTTAAGTGACAAAGATATTGAGACTAAGAATCCAATTTCCTTGGCCCACCTACTACTTAGAGAGAGCACACTGAAAGCAATGGAGTTTCTGAGTTTTAAGAGAGCTGACAAGCTTTGGACTCAACTGCTGGCCCATACTGTATAGAAAAGAGGTGACAAGATTGACACAGAAGTGTCCCCTGTAGTCTCTCCTCCCTACCATTCCTCTGAGCAGCCTACCTGCTTTGGCCCTTCCCTGCTTCTCCAGTACAGGCTGCTCTACAGCTCTCCCTGGGAGGTCTACCCTTGGGCACTCACTCTTCTAAGGCTGATTAACAAGAACTGAAGTTCAAAAGGTGGGTACAGGAAGGCCCTGAGCTCACAGTCATTGCCTTAGTTCCCACATTAACTCTATGAAGTAGGGACTGTCATACCCCCAGTTTAGGTGAAGAATGTAGGGTTCATGGAGTGTTTGTGCTTTGCTTAAATTCACAAATCTAGTATGGGGTTAGCTTAGAGCTAAGCAACCATCTCTCTGTATGGCTCTAGACCCAGTGTTCATTATTACATGTTTCCGAGGGAGACTGTTGAAGCTAAATCATGGTAAGCCTAGTGGGGCCCATACCTGAAATTCTAATCCTTGGGATCCTGGGGATTGCCACAAGTTCAAGGTCATCCTGAGACTGAGTTCCAGACTAGCATAGGTCTACAAAGAAGCAGGAGAGGGAGGGAGGGAGGGAGGGAGAGAGAGAGAGAGAGAGAGAGAGAGAGAGAGAGAGAGAGAATGAATAGGGGGAGGAGAAAGAGAGAGGGAGGGAGAGGAAGAGAGAGACAGAA
>NC_034613.1:59810271-59815115 GCF_900095145.1 Mus pahari
AAGAAAGAAAGGAAGGAAGGAAGGAAGGAAGGAAGGAAGGAAGAAGGAAGGAAGGAAGGAAGAGAGAGACAGAGACAGAGAGACAGAGACAGAGACAGAGACAGAGAGAAGATGTATACACAGACTCATTAAAGGTTGAGGTATGCTTTGTAAACATCTTGTGCCTCCTACTGAGAGGTTTAGGCTTAGACCCAGGCGGTGGTCAGCTATAGTTATTTAGCTTTGTGTAACTGAAGCATGTGGCTACTGTGAGTATGCAGCTCTCAATACACCAAAAGCCCTTCAAAAGCCAAGTCCACCAGTAGCAGCAACAGACCAACAGGTGCATTGGACTGAGTCTGAATAGAACTGAGAATCTGGAATGACAGTTACTTTCTTACAATGACAGTGTTGCTATTGAGCTTGGATGTCAACAGCAGTGGCAAGGGAACTGTGGAGGCTAGGCCATAATATATGGGGGAGAAAAGCCTGGAATCAGTTTCAGTTAAAGCAGCCATCCCTGGGAATGTGAAGCAAGCAACTGGAGCCAGGGCAGTCTCTCCCTCAAGATGCCAGCATTCTCAATCGATGGTGACTAGGAGCTATTCCCAATAAAGGAAGAAAATGCTGGGAAGCTGGCCTTGGGGACAGGGCAGTGCATCTGGCATCTGATTCCTCCTTACCAGGCTGGGCTGATCAGTAGAGCTTTGGAGATTAATGATTGCCTTCCAAAGTGTTGCAGCTCTGAAGCAGCAGTGTAAGTAAGAACACTCTATAGAGAGCAAGAGAGACCAAGCAGGAATTTGGCTCCCTTGATTCTGAGAAAATGTATGTAGATGGGTGTGTTCCTGGGTGCCATCAGCTTTCTGTTGCCTATTTGCCAACCTATCCTTTCCTCCATTCGCCACCCCACACCTCCTTCCTCACTAGTTTGCCTGAGCTTTGTGTCTGGATTGGTATTTTCTCTTTGAGGAAATGATCATAGAATCCTGTCATAGAGAAACATACCAAAGATTTTCTCCTCTCTCTCTCTCTCTCTCTCTCTCTCTCTCTCTCTCTCTCTCTCTCTGTGTGAGTCTGTGTGTCTCTGTGTCTCTGCGCAGAGGTTATTAGGTGCTACACAGAGCCCTGTTGTGAAAGACAAATCATCTTCCTTGGGTTTCCTCAGCAGCTCCCTGCTCAGACTATGGAACAGTTTATTAAGAATCCTATCCAACAGCAATATTTCTATTTAGCAGCATATACATAAGCTCAGATGACTTTAAAAAGATATGACAGAAGATATTCTGCTCTGCTACTGTCTGAGGCCCTGTAATTGAAGCCTTGTAATTAGCATGAAGTCACCAGCTTTAATCCTACTCAAAAGGTATCACACAAGGCAGGAAAGAACAATTGCTAAGGGCCTATTTACAGGAAAAATGTACAGAGCATCAGACAGAAGATGGCCTGAGATCCCATATGTAGATCATAGATGCCACTATTATAGAAGATAATATTGTCTCTGGCTAGTGGTACTCCTGTATCCATCTATCCATTGGTCTATATGGCAGCAAGGGTATAGGTGTCAACAAGCTCCAAGTAAGGTTAGCTGACTTCTCCTTTCCTCATCATTTTCTTTCTTTATCCTATGCACTCTGTCCACAAACAAGAGTTGAGACTCCTTAGTGGTTCCAGATTTTTCCTAAATCCTGACCACACTGAATCGGGGCTCTGAGGAAAACAGATAGTTCTGCCTTAACTCTGTATCAGGCACTCAGCTAGGTGCTGATGACACAGAATTGAAGCCTTGAGGGGCTTCTCGATCATGGGAGAGCTCAGAGCTAGATATCTAGGAACTGTAGAGCTTTTAGCAAACCACTTTACTTCTGTGCAGCCCAGTACACTATACACTAGAAATAATAATAGTTCGAGAAATCAAGTTTTAAGAAGATGAGAAATGAACAAAGGCCTCCAAGAACACAAAGAGACAGTGAACATGAGAAATCAACCCTGGATCCTTATCACCACACCCACCAAATCTACCTACGATTGTACAAAGTAAAAGAGAAGGCCAGCTATACTAACACTCATGATTCTTACTGCCTTAATACTCATGATCATATGCCTACCACATTTGTCCATCTAATTAACCAGGACCATATATTAAGAGATATTTTTGAAGCCATTTTGGCCACAAACATGAACATGAGAGAACTCCCAACCCTCAATTAATTAATCTGAAAATATGGGCACAATATTAGAACCTTCCCTAGAATGTTGTTCTAAGGATTAAAGAGATAAAGTACAGCTGGGACAAAATATAGGAGTCAGAGTTTCTATATTTTATTAACTTCAGCCAAAATAATCTCATATATAAGGCAAATATAGGAAGACTCTGAAAGGTTAACAGGAGAAAGTAGACTAACTACAGACCATGGCAACCATAGCACAGTGCAATGATGGGGTTTCTGGGTTTTCACATTGCTCCTTGTGTCCCAGAATATGTACAAAGAAGCAGCCCCTTAGCCCAACAAACTGTATAAGAGAAGGCGTAGTACAACACATTTAAATAAAATAAGACGTTTCACTACATGATACAACACCAAAAAGTATCCAAGATATAATCAAATCACTTATCATGACAATCTACAAACACTGAAGCAAATCAGATGGTGAAAATATCTAACAAGGTTTCAAAACAATGATTACAAAAATAATTTAGCAATCAATTACAAGTGTGCTTGAAGCAAATAACAATATAGACAATCTTATTGAAGAAATGAGAGCTATAAAAGGAAGTACATTTTTTATATGAATAACACAATCATAGAAGCAGACATTTCTCTTGACATGCTCCAGTGTGTGTTTGAAAAAACAGGAGAATCAGTGAACTTGAATGGACCACAATCAAATTTGCTCAGTCAAAAAAGAAGAGGAGGAGGAGGAGGAAATTTTTTACTGAAAAAAAAAAAAAAGAACAGAGCCTCAAAAACAGTGAGAAGGATCAATATTCATAGCATCAAATCCTGAGAAGGTGACTAGAAACCATGTGGCCCTGAGGAAGTGATGACTAAGAGGTTCTGATATGCTAACAGGAAGAAATCTATATTTTCACAAAACTGAGAGGACCCCAACAAGAGAATATTTTTCTAATATGTACCAAAGTAATTACAAACTTCTGAAAACTAAAGACCAAGGGAAAAATTGAAACAAGAGACAATGACATGCTCCCCATAAGGAGACCGAGAACAACAGCACATTTCTCATCAGAAACCATGGCAGTCAGAAGGAATTGCGTGTTTTAAAAGGACTGTCATCCTGGAGTCTATATCTAGCAAAGTACCCTTCTGAAGGAAAATCAAGAAAATTCGTCAGCAATAGACCTTACTTTCAGGACACTCAGAGAAATGGAGGATAGAAAAACAAAAACAAGATAAGTACACTTATATTCAGCAGCTGATTCATGTACAGAACTATGACAATTGTTAACAACAGGCATTTCTGGAATGGAGAATTATAGATGGGTTTTCTCTTTGTTTTTCTGATTTTATATGAATTACCCCTCTAAGCATGCTTGTGTAATTAGAAATAATGAATGTACACAGAATGAAAGGCTGCATATAATAAAGGTGCATTTCTCCTGGAAATAAAAGAGAATGTGATTCATTACCATCAGGGAAATGTAACAGGGCTTCATGAAGGAGGTAGTATTTGATTTACTAACTGGAAGGGTACATGGATTTAGAGCGCCAGGGAGGAAACAGCATGACAAAAAATCTCAAGCGATGGTAGCGCACGCCTGTTTTTCCAGCATTTGGCAGATAGAAGATCAGAAGGTCGGGGTTATTCTTGTCTATTTAGCTAGTTCAAGGCCAAGCTGGGATACATGAGACACTGTCTCAAAAATTCAAAAGAGAGAGTAAGTGCACAGGGATGGAGCTGAGCAGCAGAGCCAACCTACAGAGCTGAGGAGGGAGCCAGTTAATTCTCCATATTTACCAGGAGACTCCCTCCTCCTCCTCCTCCTCCTCCTCCTCCTCCTCCACAAATCACTAACCTCTTTTTTTTGTTATTGGATAATTTCTTTATTTACATTTCAAATGTTACCCCCTTTCCCTGTTTTCCCCCTCCAGGAAACACCCTATCCCATCCTCCCTCCCCCTGCTTCTATAAGGGTGTTCCTCCACCTATCCACCCACTCCCACCTCCCGCCCTCGATTCCCCTACACTGGGGCATCTATCAAGCCTTCATAGGACCAAGGACCTCTCCTCCCATTGATGCATGACAAGGCCATCCTCTGCTACATATGCAGCTGGAGCCATGTGTACTCCTTTGTTGATGGCTTCCCTGGGATTTCTGGGGGATCTGGTTGGTTGATATTGTTGTTCTTCCTAAGGGGTTGCAAACCCCTTCAATCCCTTCTCTAACTCCTCTATTGGGGACCCCGAACTCAGTCCAATGGTTGGCTGAGAACATCCACCTCTGTATTTGTCAGGCTCTGGCACGGCCTCTCAGGAGACAGCCATATCAGGCTCCTTTCATCATGCACTTCTTGGCATCTACAATAGTGTCTGGGTTTGGTAACTATATAAGGGATGAATCCCCAGGTGGGGCAGTCTCTGGATGGTCTTTCCTTCAGTCTCTGCTCTACACTTTATCTCCATATTTGCTCCTGTGAGTGTTTTGTTTTCCTTCTAAGAAGGACTGAAACACCCACCCTTTGGTTTTCCCTCTTCTTAAGTTTCTTGTGGTTTGTGAGTTATATCTTAAGTATTCAGAACTGTTCCCCTAATATCCACTTATCAGTGAGTGCATACCATGTGTGTTCTTTTGTGATTGGGTTACTTAACTCAGGATGATATTTTCTAGTTCCATCCATTTTCCT
>NC_034613.1:59815416-59817759 GCF_900095145.1 Mus pahari
CTCTTTCTCCATGTCCTCACCAGCACCTACTCTCACCTGAGTTTTTTTTTTTATTTTAGCCATTCTGACTGGTGTGAGGTGGAATCTCATCAACTGAGGAGTACCAAATTGCTGAGAAGCACCTATATAAATGTTCAACATCCTCAGTCATCAGGGAAACACAAAACAAAACAACCAAAATGATCTTCTTTGACCTGGCTGTAAGAGGCAAAGTGTGAGCTCTTCTGCTGAGGTCCAAACTTGAAGTCAGAGCTGCAAATGCAGTGGCCTAACCTGCACTTTAGTTCTCTAAGGAGCAGGGTGGCTTAGGCCCGAGCCAGGGCCCTCCTTTGTCTGTTTGCAGTTCCTTCTTCCTTCCTTCCTTCCTCTTCTGAGAGTGTAACTTCCCTCAGAGGAGTGTGGCAAACAACTCCATTGTTCTCCTCACCTGCTTACCTCCACACCAAGCATTTTCCCTCGCCATTGCCTAGTTCAGACACCACATTCTCTTTTCTACCAAGCAAAGCTCACATTCCTTCAATCAGACCTACCTCCTGGGAAGGAATGTTCTTTCTTTCTTGTTCGTGTTTGTCTCATACAGTCTTTCTCCCCACCAGTGTGTCTATGTGTCCTCTGGAAAGGGTTCAAGATGGTGAAGCATCTAAATGAGTCCAAAACATGCAAAGAGTACAAGTAGAGGAAAAACATCCAAGCTGAGCTGGCCACGGAGCTAGTAGCAAAGAAAGGAAAGTGGAAATTTTAGAACTGAAATCCAAGTGAAGGTAACAGGTCTCCACCATTGTAAGGAAGGTTGAGGTCAGTTTCCTAGAAGTTTCTTCTGTGATAGGGTCCCTCACACATTTCAAAGAGAGGTTGATGTGTCAGTGGGTTAGTTCCTTGCTTTGAAAAGGGCTACTCTGTTATGCCCTGGATTGGAAAGCAAACCCCAAAGCAAGTCCCTTGACCAGAGTGCAGTTTGTATGGAGTGAAGGCCAGCCTCCACGCAGGAGGAACAGGTACTAGGCCTGAAGCCAGGGGAGGAGCTCCAATTTTGCAAGTCAGGGTAGGAAGAAAGGGAACTGTTACAGCCAGGTTGTTGTGGTTTTGGTTGTGGTAGTTGTGGTGGCAGTGAGGTGGTGGTGGTGGTGGCAGTGGCAGTGGTGATGGTTTGCTAGTCGAAATCCATCTGAAATCTGGTTGAGAGAGAAGTAGGAAGGGAACATGTGGTGTTCAGGAGAATGTATTCCACAGACCTCCAAGTCAGCTGTGAATTGGGCCCTCCTGTTTGTTCTGGTAAGTTGTTCCTTTGGGTCATTCCTGGGCAATAGGACCCCTCTCTCCTAACAATATCTTCTCTAAAGAACCACCAAAGATGCTGACAAACTATCTTTGGTGCTCAAAGCAATCTAAACATGCCATCGAAGCATTCCTTCCTCTCTCTTTCTCTTTTGCCATATCCTGGTCAAAGTGAATTTGCAAGAAAAATAAGCCTTTGGCAGAGGAAAGCCATAATAGAAGCAGAGCGTTCAAGCTAGCAATCTTCCCAGCCTAAAAGGACAACTAATGCCAAATCCTATATGCTACCCGCATTGTACACAGCACAGTTCACTGAGTGGACTCACTCTTCCTCTCTACTTCCTCCTGCTAAGCTTCCTTTAGCTCCCAGATTACTCTGTGTCTTTGACAAAGGTTGGAAAGATACAGAAATGACTCTAAAATGGAGAAAAAGCCTCCTTTACCACTATCACTATCTTGACCAGCATCACTGCCAAAGTGGACACCATCTCTGCTTCCACCTCCACAGCACCCCTACAATTTCTTCTATCAGTTTCTACAGGACTCTAATGTTCCAAGCAGTTCAATGTGTCTCAATCAGCAATATGAGGGTTTGGTGAACCCTTAGCTTCCACAGTAAGGTTAATATAGGTTCAGTTACCAGATTTACTCATATAAACTGTTATCTGGATGGCTTGTGTACTAGGTATCTCTTTCCCAATTGGTTAATTAAGGGTTACAACAGGATATTACATAAATGTTATTGCAAAGATGACAGGAAATCATTCAATATAAGTTATTCCAACTAGACTATTTCGATACCACTAGGAGCATCAACATTGCCATTCTTACTTAACAGATGTAGACACTGAGAAAGTATAGACTTGTGGATAGTAGTAGAGTCATTCATTCATTCAGCATTAATTGAGCAGCAACTCAGCACCAGGACTTAGACTTTGATGCAAGGCATTCAAAGGTGAAGAAGGAAGAGCCCTTAAAAATGAGATTTTAAAGTCTAGGAGGAAAGCAGTGAAGCTTAATAGAAACTACACAAAAGTAACTGTTCTTCAGAAGCACAGGGACCAAAAG
>NC_034613.1:59817994-59823064 GCF_900095145.1 Mus pahari
GAGGAGGAAGCCAGCTTAGCCTGGCATTGCAGCTAGTTTTTAAATTGCTATTTCAAAACTACCTGACAAAAGCAACCCAAGAAAGGAAGAGTTTCTTCTATAGTACAAGTGGAAAGACGCAGCCCTATCAAGGAGGGATGGCATGGTGGCAGGAGCATGGCTCAACTAGTTACATTGCATTCCTAACCAGGAAATAGAGAGCAAGTGAGGACTACAAGTGCCTAGTTCATTCTCTCCTTTTCATTCAATCTAGGACCTCCACCCCATGATTGCCACCCTCGTAGAATGGGCATTCTCACCTCAGTTAACACAATCTTCACATTTCATTACAGACATGTTCAGAGATTTGTGTTCAAGGTGATTCTATATTCTGTCAAGCTGACAATCAATTTAAACTGTCAGAATCAGGACCAGAGAAGGCTTACCCTAGGATCTGCTATTTATTTTGAGACTTGAAGGAGGAGACATCCCTAGCAACAGATATAATAAAATCTGCAAGTGGGGAGGCATAAAGTGATGTAGCCTTGCTCTCTGGTTTTGTTTTGTTTCATTTTCATATTCCTCCATGCAGCACTCACCTCCCCTCTGCAGCTTTTCCTGGGTACTTCCACCACCATTAGCTAATTTGAATGCTGCAGTGTTCCTCTGGAATGAAAATGGCCACTGAGGCTCAGAGAGGGCTACTGACTTGCTTGTGTTCATACAGCTACAAGAGTGGTGCAGGATCTGGCCCAAGAGGCTGAGGCTCCAATGCTAGCTTGATACCCTCCTCTTCTGAATAGTGAGTTGCCTGCTGGCTATTAATAGAGTGTTGGCCACACACAGTGTTGTATTTCTTAAGTGAATCTCCATTTTCTCTTTTCCCTCTTACACTTTTCTGTCTCTTTCCTTTCTCCCTGTCCTAACTCTCAGTTTTAAATCAACAAATGAATTTTCTTCAGAGCCATAAAGTCTAATTAATGCCATTTTTTCTGTTGCTGTGGTTTGTAGTGTTTTAACTCCTGAGCATCTTTTTACCACAAGTAAGACTGTCTCAGAAGCTAGATTATGTCTATGGATGGCTGTGGAATTAGCTAAAACTCCAGGGGTGTAGCTAGATCCCATCTTACAAGGCAAGAAGAGCATGTCTGTGGATTTGCTTCTAGGCAAATGTACCTTTTAGAGAATCGCTCAAGCTGACTCTTCCAGCAGCAGTCAGGAAGATCTGCCTTCCTCAGTTTTAACTAAAGGATTGATTTTGGGGATCTAGGTGGGCCTTCCTATTGACAGCCACTGTCAAGGGCACTTAAGCCAGGATAGAAGGAGGAGCTGGCTCATCTTGTCTCTCAAACCCCAATTCTTCAACTTCTGAGCAGTGGCGGATGCTGCCAGCCCCTGGCTTCCCTGGGAGCTGGGAGATAGTGCTCTCACTCAGCCAATCTTCCTCCTCCCTCCTCTGCTCTGTTATCAGCCTGGCAAGTCATATACTTATTACTATGACTAAGTGACAATTACATAAGCCCCCCATTTGATGTTGAGTTGGAAATGCTGCGGCTGAAGTGTTTTTATTTCTCACTTACAAGCTCGCCTGGCCATCCACATGTAAGTACTCTCACTCTATTTTGAGCCAGGTACTTCATGAATAAAACAGGATATTCTGCCAATTTCAGAACACACCTTTTATCATGCACTTTAAGGCCAGCTAGACATGCACATCCTCACCCATCACCCACCCTCCAAGCAGCAGTATATACCAGTTCCAAAACAGTGCCAAGCAAGAAATCAGTGAGCTAGCTGACCAGCTGCATAGCATCTACATTTTCCTGAAACAAAGGCAGAGAACTCATTTCCTCCCATTGCAAGTGGCCTGAACTTGGAAGGGGGCATTCCTACTGCCTGCTTAGCTTCTAACCTTGTCCTTGCACATTCTATGAAGAGCAAAGATATGGACACTGGCTGGTGCCCACAACTCTTGACTGACTCAGTTCCTTTCTCTCTTTCCCAGCCAAGAGCCTCCTCTTCCTCAAATCCAAGAAATGTTTCTGAGATCCTGGTGGATATGTTTCACAGCACCTATTGAAATCTACAACAACATACTTGGGCTACTCTGATAGCTGAGATATGAGCAGCTGTACCAGGGAAGATCTTACATGGAATGCCATCATATTTAAGTATGCAAAAAGCCAGCCTGTCCTTGGGATTCCTTCCTTTAATTTTTTTCTGCCTTGGGAAGCGAGGAGTCATCCCCCACGTTCATCTGGGTTTGCAAATCTTACACTACAACTAAGGTTTTTGGCCAAACACACTTTCCTTCAGCTGGAGAAACAAGTTATGTCAGAAGAGACATGTCATCTCCATATGTTTGCCTTCTTGACACTGAACTCCTCCATGTCAGCCCACATAGAAAGCCATTTCAGGAACTTCTGAAGAAGTCTCCTCCCTCCTTGAATGTGAGTCCTCTGAGAAAAGGCTCTAGAACCAGAGATTGCACACAAGCTGCAAATATTGGGTAAAGCAAGGCTCTGCTCCTCCCAAGTCCTCCATTGAGGCAATGCCAACACTCTTCTCTTGCTTGTGGAAAGTGTAGGGCTCTGCTGGAAACCCTAAGCTTGGTTGTGAGTAGAGAGATTGGCTTAAGGAGTAACCCATATTTTTCTTGGCTCCTAGCTAAATAGTGCAAGTGCTGTTAATCACTAGGGTAGGTGTGGGTGAGAACAGAAAAGAGGGCCAGCTGTTTCTGTGGAGTGGTAAACATGACAAGACTCAGCACAGAAGAAACGAGAGGCTTTTTAAGGGTTGTTGTCAAGAGAAGGCTTGCTTGAATATTCCTGAGGCTGCAGAAAGCAGGTTTGGACTTGAAGATGATGACCCTTCCTCTACTTCCCCTTCAGTATCACTAACTTGACCACGCTGCTCTCAAACCTAGCACTGGTTTGCTTGATGACCTACCTGCACAGGACTCCAGGCTTCCATGGCTTTCAGAGGTCCATCCCAAAGGACCTTAAAAATAGCAAAGCAGGGTTTCAAACTAAGGTCCTCTGAGGTCAAGTTAGGTGTGGTAGTCTTGCAATCTGGTTTGATTTGGAGACCACCACCACCACCACCACCACCACCACTACCACTACCACCACCACTACCATGCATGGCATAGAATAGGTCCTGGGATCTCCTACAGTATAATTTTGCCAAATCTAACATTTCCAAAGTCAGTTTGAATGGTGGCAAGTTGGTAAGTGGCCCTCTCAACACAGGATTCATGAAATGCACAGTGGGACACGTGACTGAGCACTACATACAATAACAATCACAAAGAAGGCTGTCAAGAGACCTTAGGCTCACACTGGAGCTAAGACTGGCCTGGAACTCACTCTGTAACCTATGCTAGACTAGAACTCACCCTTCCCAGTGCTTGGATTACAGGTGAGTATGATCATACCTGGCTAAAACTGTTCAACATGTTTACACATGTAGTCTATCTCTGAGAGATTCTGTGCTGAAAAATTCACCTACATACAGAAAAACTTTATGCCAGGAATAATATACCTCCACAAAACAGAAAAACCAGGGTTCAAGTCGATGTGTGCCATGTGGGAGTGGCCAAACAGTAGTGCTCTATCTACTTAGTTTTCATTCCCACATAATTTGTGGGCCTGTTACAAAATTAAATGTTGTCTTTCATATTTTTTTTAAAAGCATTATTGATATCAAGATAAACCAAGTGTGGGAAACCCAAAAAGAGTCCAAGACAGTTTTCTTTTAAGGTAGTCTCAGAAGAAAGAAAGGAGAAATTAAGGGAAAATACTGAAAAAGGAATACATAAGAAAAACCAATTCAGTGTATGTTCCTAAGTTTGTTACTACTGTAGAAAATTGGGGATCAGATTGCCTTGGGGACCTCCTAAGAACACAGTTGAATGTGCCTTGAATTCTTTCTACCCAGGACATAGAAAAATAGAAAGATTACCAGTTCAAGGGATGCTCCAGTGAACAGTCATGTTTCCAGTTAAGCAGTTCTAGGGCAGGAAGCTGGGGCAACTGACATGGCAAAGGTGAACAGCTTGCCATTACAGTACAGTAGAAAGTGGGAGCAGAGGATATGGGGACCAAGGGCATGTGGTATAGCTGTATAGCTACTATGAATGCTAACTGTAGGACCTGGAGGGAAGCTCAGTAGCATGCAAGAAGCCCTGGGTTTGATCTCCAATACCACCAAATAATATTAATAAAACAAGGGAATCCTATGCAGGGAGAGTGCAGGGTAGTGAGATTGCTTATTGCTTTTTATAAATTAATTTTCTCCTTTGCTATTTTCCTTAGCAAACAGACCTCATGTTAAGATTGAAAAAGCATTAGTGCAGCAGTTTTCACACTTCAGCATCAGAATCACCTGAAGTGCTTGTGGCAACACAGTTGACAAGCAGAAGCATGACATCGTGGGTCGGTCACCTGGGTGATCTCACAGGGTCTTGTGCTTTTGACGGCCCCACACGTGTTTATTGCTCTGCTGTTGCCATCTTGACATTCTTAATGTTTTTTTTTCTTTTCAAAAATGGAAGCCAATATTTAATTTTGCATCGGGCCCACAAGTTATGTTTCCAGTCTTGGCTGATCTTACTGCCAGAATCTCTGCTTCAGTCCTTGTAGGGAACAAATTAGAAATGTGAATTTCTGAGATGCTCCAAATGATTCTGCTTATGGATCATACTCAGAAAATTATAATATCCCAATGTCTTGTTTAAAGATTGTTCTCATGAAGTAGCCTCTGACTTCATTTAAGAAGGGGTTTACACCTGCTGAAGAGATGGATCAGCAGTTAAGAGCACTTGTTGTTCCTACAGAGGACCCAGGTTCGATTCCCAGCACCTACATGGTGGCTCATAACCATCTGTAAGTCCAGTTCCACTGAACCTGAACCTTTCTTCTGTTCTCTGTGTATACCAGGCATGAAAATGATGAACAGACAAAATATTCAAACACATAAGAATAACACCCCCAAAAACAGAGAGAGAGAAAGAGAGAGAAAGAGAGAGAGAGAGAGAGAGAGAGAGAGAGAGAGAGAGAGAGAGAGAGAGAGAGAGAGAGAGAGAAAGGA
>NC_034613.1:59823150-59836462 GCF_900095145.1 Mus pahari
AAGGAAGGAAGGAAGGAAGGAAGGAAGGAAGGAAGGAAGGAAGGAAGGAAGGAAATAATGGAAATAATAAGTTTAGCTCCTCTGAAGGGGTCTGCAACAATATGTCTGTGGAACAACAATATGAACTAATCAGTATCCCCAGAGCTCGTGTCTGCATATGTAGCAGAAGATGGCCTAGTCAACCATCATTGGGAAGAGAGGTCCCTGCAAACTTTATGTGCCCCAGTACAGGGGAACACCAGGGCCAAGAAGTGAGAGTGGGTGGGTAGGGGAGCAGGGGTGGGGGAGGGTATAGGGGACTTTCAGGATAGCATTTGAAATATAAATGAAGAAAATATCTAATAAAAATAAATAAATTCAGCTCCTGAGAGATGGAATCAGAAGGTCAGCTTGGGCTACATAATGGGAAAAGGTATTTACAGACAACTACTTGAGAGAAGAAAAATATATTTCAGGTCAATCAGAAGCCAAGATATGCTATCTTCCAAAGGAGAATCAGGATAAGATATCTCAAGCAGTTGGGACAAGAGGGTAATGACAGCACTGGACTCTGTGCCACCCTTTGGGACTCTCAGCACGAGTCAGTCCCTTTCTATTTGAACAGCATTGGGCAACCCATCCTCAGTCTAGCTTTCATTACTTGTGAAATGGGTTGACAGGACCTGCCTCACAGAGTTCTGCCCAGCAGCTGAAGGCTTTGCAGCCATAATTCACAATTCTTGTTTTCTGGAAGGTCTCATCTCTCCCTTATCCACTTCATCAGACTGTGAGTTCTTTATGTAACAGGATCCATCCTCATTCTGCTTAGCAATGGGATCTGCTGGAGTTCAGAGGCTCTTGAGGATGGAGCTAAGGCTGTGGAAGGGAGACAGCTGGTAGAACTGGCTCCCACAGCACCAAACCTCGCCAGTCTAAGAGTCCAGGAAGGTCCCAGCCACTGTGGGAATGTCAGTAAGATTTCCAAAAAGCTATAGATGGAGACAAGAGCCACTGTAACCTTCACAGGGTCATTGCTCTAAACGGTGTTATAAGAAATCACTGACATTGCCCAAAAGAAAGATTCTGGTAGCAAGAGGAAAGAACAGGACACAGATGCACATGGACCTGTTCTCTGCCACTAACCTGCACTTCTCTAGGTATATCTTAGAGATAGCCTATAAAGGTAAAGATGATATATGTAGCCACCACCCTCGTTACAAGCTGGAAACTCATCAGTGTTAATCCAAGTAGCTAGGGAGTTAGGCCTCTTGGATGAATGCTGGCATGGGACTCTCAAGGGATGTTGAGTCAGGTCTCTTTGGATTTCTGCCTCTTAAATCAGGGACAGTGATCTTAGCCAACAGAGAAAGCCAGCTGCTGGAAACTTGGAGTCCTATGATCTACCAATATGACAGTGACCCAGTCAGATGACCTTCAGCAAAAGCTTTGGCCTCAGTTATCAGGTCTTCTGGGTCCTTGGAGCACAGATGCTCAAGAATTCCATGATTTCAAGAAATGAGATGAGAAAGAAACACCTCTGAGCCTCAACAGGTCTGTGGATGCTACACCTAGAGGCATCCAGGCCAAGCTTGAGATAGTGTCAAGAAAGGGGTGTTATAAATTGAATAATTGTTGAAACCAGCAACCATTAGAGAACCATGATGTCAATTGAGCCTTGGGCTTCTGAGAGGACCAGTGATAAGAAAAAAACTACTTTGGTTGAAATTTGGTTTTCAATTTCTTTCTTCCCTTGTACTAGAAGCACCCCTTGTAAATTTGCCTTCCAATACCAGCAAGTTATTCTTCTCAATAGCTGTGAGGTAGCAGAGGGCACAGAGTCCAGAAGGCCCATTACGTATGGTCTTTGTGCTACCATATCTATGCTTGGTAAACAGAGGCTATACCTCAATGAGCCTCATCTGTAAAATGACCATTGCAAGAAGAGTTTCTGAAAGCCACAAGAATAGTTCTGTGAACCAAATGAGACTATATGTAGACACCTGTAAGAGCTTAACTGCCAGTTCCTTTGTATCAGTGTCCTAAGCTGCCACAGCAAATTACCACTAACTTGGGTAGCTTTAAGCAGCATACATTCTTGCTCCACTGTTCTGCATATCAGAATTCTGAAGTGGGTCACACTGAACTAAAATCAGGTCACTAGCAGCCTGCATTCCTTCTGGAGGCTAGAAGGCAGAATCTGTTTCCTCTCCTTTTCCAGTGTGTAGAGGCCACCTGTGTCCCTTGGCTCATGGCCCTTCCTTGAATCACTCCAGCCTCTTTTTTCCACTCTGACACCTCCTGCTACTGACACTCACACTCTTCTGCCCCTGTTAGAAGAAGATCAGTGCCTTTAGTACCAGATGTGGGGCAGAGGGCTTTGTGGCAAATATGACTTCATAAATGGGATAAATCACTATTCTGGACATTGTATGGGGTGACATCCTGGATTTTCTGGGTGTGCCTAAGGTACCCCACAGTGACCACCTCAGAAGTCTCAGGAACAGAGGACCCTAAGAGATGACATAGTTATTAAATCAGCTCTATCTAACCTAGCTCCTTGGCTAAAATGTCAGCATCCAAAGACAGGGGAACACTCTGATCATGCCCACTACCCAAGTGACCATACCCTATCCATAGCATGGGGCCAGAATTTGGCATTGGTATATCTGTGCCACTTGTATGAAATGGAATGGATATAATGACACTTTAGATATTTCAAAATCCACTCTTCTCTCTTTAACTGGGGTAGTATCATGCTGTGTTTCATTTTCACAAGTTCTAGGGGTAGAGGGACTATGGCAGAGGAAAGAATGGACTTCCCCCAAGGCACAGGGATGGAGCTGACATGCCTGGCAGGATTCCAGTCTGCTAGTACTTCCCATTAATCCCATTTAAAAGAGAAGCTTGGGAGACCCAGAAAGTGGTACAGGCAGCAAGTAATAAGACCTGAGTATGTGCCAGGTAATACTGCCTCTCAGATCAAACCCAGGTGCTACTTCTTCATGATGTGGCTGCCACCTTGGGCCTTTTCTTTGTGGGTCTATATCTGTCTTCATTCTTGGGTTTGTATTAGTTTCAGTTATGTTCTCACACACTTGCATATGCATACTCAAAATCTCAGTCACAACCTCACATGTATGTGCACAGCCATGAATATGCAGAACCTTTCCCACAGACAAGATTCAAGGTAGCCTTCCTCCTTTACTCTACGATTGCCATTGCTGCCTTCCCTGCCTTCATCATGTGTCCCTTTCCTGTCACTTCAGGGCAAGGCCCATGGAGATGGGGAAGTACAAGTGGAAAGGAAAGAATAGATTTTGATATGTCTAGAGAATGGATGTCCAATCTACAAGTCCCACAACATGATTTTCCATGCCCTTTGTGAACCCCTCAAGTTATGCAGTGACTAGGACACTGAGAGTCTAATCTAGACTTTACTTCTATTCATGAAATGGAGCATTTCGTTTTCCAGGAGCATAAAGATTTGTGGTATCAGGAAAGAGGGGTAACCATGTACTACAGAACACTGTTTCCAAGCATAGCAGCTTTTACCATCTTAATAAGAGCAGGTCTGACTTACACAAAAGAGGCAGTCAAGTTTGAACTTGTTGGTGTTGCCTTATAGAAGGAAGGGTTGGACAGGGTCATTAGACCCTCACCTGAGTTTCCTGTGACACCTTTCTACACCTTCTGCTAAGATCCATGTGGTTTCATTCAAGCTACACGTGGTCCTGGGAGATGCTAGAGTCTGGTAAACTAACCGGAGGGTGTTCTCCATCTCTGCAGCTCTAAGACCGTTATCTAGTACGGTGAGACAGCTACATTGGAGTCACCCAAACTTGCTTAAGAACCTCTTTGTCCATATTTTGTAAGCTCAATAAACTCATTAACTTGCCACGTTGGACTTAGATGGAATCGTGGTCTGCTCTTTTCTTTACCTTCTATCTGCTTATATCTCCCCAAGATGAGTTCACACAGTGCTGTGCACATGCTATGTGTGCACATCTGTGTGCATAAGCATTTTGTGTATGGGGGGTATGCATCTGATTGTGTTTCTGGGCACAGGCACCCAACTGTGGGTGTGCCAATCTGTTCATATCTTCACATATGTACATATATGTACACATATATATCATTTTGGATATCAAGACATTTGGGTTATGAATTCTGAGGCAGACAAGTATGTGCCCAAGTATGAGTGTGTGTGTGTGTGTGTGTGTGTGTGTGTGTGTGTGTGTGTGTGTGTGCGCATGCGCACAGTTGGCCATCAGTTGTCAGACTTCTAGATTTGAGTGCTCCTGCCTCTTTCCTTTTCCAGATAGGCATTTGGGGCTTTAGATTGTCAGACCCTGATCATAGCCTCCGTGTGGGTGTTAAATTGGTCAACAAGCACAAAACCACCAGTCTCTGCCTTGTTCTTAGCCTACTGTAAATACTTAGATCAATTATGCTCTGTGATTCTCCTCCTGGGAAAGCCCGTTACTCCCTTAAAGCTCCGTTCCAACACCTCCTCCCTGTGATGTTGTTACTTGTCTAGCAGCTTGCACCCTAGAAAACGTAATCACCCTCTTGTCTTAGCTCCTCGGTGCTTTGCACTTAGTGCTCTCATAGCACCTAGCAAATGATACTTCAAGGACTTCTGTCTCCATAGCTACCAAGTCAGACTGCCCTATCGGTCCCACTTATAGTATCCATTGCACTTTTGTTGAGTGACTGAAAGAATATCTACTGCTGTCCCTTGAAGACTCAGACACTATTTTCTTGACACACATTTCACTGACTAGTTTCTTTTACAAGTGAAAAATTCCCAGTATGATTGAGCAGTAAGATCAGAAAACTTCAGTGGTTTAGTTCTTCACTCCATCTAATTCATCCCTCACTACTCCCTCTGCAAAGTTCATAGAGGTGTCCAAGCTGAAAATGAGAGTGAATGCCCTTCTCAGAGTAGGAATAAGGCTCTATGCCACTACTCCCACAGAAGCCCCAGCACATCTTTTCTTGTCTTCTCTTGCAGATTATAGCTCTGAGAATCCTGTATAAGTGTTGGAATGATGATAATAGTCCCAAGGGCTGGATGCCTACCCTTTGCAATGATACGTACACGTGAGGATCAAATTGACAGAAGCTGGCCAGGGTCTCTAATCAGAAGAGACTCTAAGAAACCCCATATCTATTCCAAGAACTGTAGTCTGCCAAGGAGATGGGGCTCATGAGCTGACTGCCACAAGCCCCAATTTCTCTGAATGGAACCACAAAGGATGAGACCATTGCTGTGTCCCCCAGCTCTTCACAAGCCATGTATAATGCTGCCAGCATTGGGAAGTAACATCTTCATACATCATCAGCCATGTTCCTGCAATGTGCCCACCACAACAAACACAAGAACCTCCAGATCTTTGCTTCTGCAAAGGAAAATAGCCTCAAACTGTCCCAGTGAACCCAGGGCACAGACAGTTGGCCAAGATAGGGGCAGGGACACTCTGTAGTGGTTTCATTCCTTTACACTTTGTGGTGACTGGCAATGTGCCACACATTTCTTGAATGTGTAATGAAGAGTTGGATGTGAGTGCAGAATTAAAGATTATTAACACACAATCACTGCAGTCCTAGACAGGCCTTCTTTCACCAGATCAGGCCAATTAGTGGAATGCAGGGCCAGCTTTCATTTTAAAGGATTTAATTAAAGTTTGGGTGCAATGAACATGCAAGTCACCAATCTGTCTTTCAAGGTATGTCTTATCTATAAATTGATTGTAATTTATGCTTAATCCTAGAATTCTAATTCTTTGGAAGACATCAAAGACATTCTCCTCTCTGTGTCTCACCATACCTGCCCTCCCATCTCCTCTGCTGGCCCTTCCCTGTTCCATCCTATACTTTCTGCCTCTCTTGTCATTTCTTAGTCAGTCATTCTCAGTTTCTCCAGTGCTTCACTGAGCTACCAGGGTTGATCTGAAAAGGGACCCCAACCCCAAGACCCAGTTTATATGTAGGCTGGTGCTGACAACCCATTTGAGCCTGTTTCTTCATCCACAAGATTAGAAGCCTTGGAGCAGTCAGCAGTCTTTACCCTCAGATTAGTTACCAAGTACCTTCCCTGAACAACCACTGTGGCCTCTACAACACACTTAGCAGTATGCTGGAATGACAAGGGACAGCCTCCTTCAAGAGACCAAAATCCCATATGTCAGATACTGTGATTAGCCTTCCAATATGCCAGTGGGGCAGGGAGGACCCAGCAGCTTATCCAAGACCCTCAGAAGTAGCAAGCTCAGTGCAAAGCCAGGTGAGACATTTCCTCCTGGTGACTCTGTAGGCTTGCCATGGGTCACTCGAAGTTCTCCTAGAGAGATGGTGTCTCTCTGGTGTATGGTTTCCAAGGGTACAGGATGCAGCTCAGAAGCAACTGCCCTGGTCTCAGGCTGGCTTGGATGGAAGCTGCCAGAGCTTTCCCACTGGGTTCATAAGGAGCCATGGCAGGCTCTTCATTCCCTGCAGTTTAGCAGAAGACACAGAATTGGGCTTTGCTCTGAGTCATCCCAAGGATGGCACTTCTTCTAGATAGAAATAGGCCTGTGACTCACTCAGCAACCTGTAACATTGGGCCACTGTATGAGATGAATCACTAGGCATAGGCAGGCCTCTGGCCTGGCGTGGATGAACACAGGGATTTTGATGGAATGCACCATAACTCTAATGAGGATCTCAGTCTTTCCATAACATTGAAACATACTGCAGGGACATCATATGTAATCTATCCACTCTTCCTAGCTTGCTATTGAATGTCCACCAAGGACCTGGAGGAACCTCAGCCCAGCAAGGGAGACTAGATGAAGTTGAACAGGGTCAGAGGGCAGGCTTTAGAAGGTAGATGTCTATATGACCAGAACAGAGATGGACAAGCCAGATTGTCCTTGCAATTTTCCCTATGTACCATAAAAGGTGGGATCTAAAGACCATAGAAGGCCTCATGACAGCAGAGGGGTCCAGAAGCCCCCAACACATGGTCCTGGTATTCTGTGATACCAGAAACACCTTGTGGTCCTGGTGGCCATGGTGCTGAAGGAGAATACTGGAGATAGGATGGGGATGAGGCTGCCCCTCCTTCAGTCACAGTATAGAGGCTGGGGATAAAATTTCACAGATTCCACCCCTTCTTCCCTGGACCTTAAAATAACAAGGTGTAATATGAGAGCCTAAAGGATTCCTAGGATTCCTCACTTGACAAATTTAGCCCTGGAATGGTCCGGACAACTTATGATAGACTGCTAAGAATTTCTGGGTAGTGACAATGAGCCATCAATTCTTACAAGGGCTGGCCTCCTCATTCAAAATTACAGGGAAGTTAGAGTACTAGGGACCTGAAGTCTACCTATTCCACATGTGAGGAATGGAAAGTGTGAGATGGGCCCAGTCACAGAGTGAATCTTAGTATCCTGCTACTGGTGTAGAATAGACAGCAAGGTGAGCTGCTGGAAGAATAAACTCTGTGCTTCAGAAGAGTGAATAGGTTGTAGCATGAGAATGTTGGGAAAAGTTGTGGGCTCTGTTCCAAATTCTGGGAATGCAGCATAGCCTGGGCCCTACTTTATAGAAAAGCTAAAGCACTGTATACCAGGCAGAAAAGACACAAGAACCTAACCCAGTGGTAAGTGTCTTCAGGCACAGTTTTCTCTCATACAAGGAGGTCACAGAGTTGGCCTGAGATAATCCCAGTGTTTACTACAGAGATAGATATGGCATAAGGCTAGCCTTTAAAGGATTTTGGCTGTCATATCAAAAAATATGTAAAGTTAATTTTCAGGGTCACACCAGAAGAGAGCTCAGGGGTGGCATGTCAACTCTAAATTCTGTAGTTTTGAGCAGCATTGCTGTCCATACCTGGAATACCTTCCAGGAATCATCTCAATACAGACTACCTAACTCAGTGCATGGAGACCAGTGAATCAGCTCCCTCCCTGCTTCTTTCTAACTTATGCTCCTTCGTGCTCTCCAGACAACTTTATACTGTGGACACTAAATGCAGGGTCTTGTTTCCTTCCAAAGCCCTTCAAAACCAAATGATTTTTGAGGAGTCGCATTCTTTTTTTTTCTCCTAAACTTCACTTGCCTAACTTGTAAAGCACAGGCTGCTTGAACATAGGAAAGACCCAAATTTGGTTGATTCAATCCCCTCTTCTTTCAAACCTAAACACAGCAACATCTACAGCTTCTCCCCTTTTGATTTCCCCTGATCTAGCCCCAATCACATGTGCTGGGGATCCCCAGGAGCAGCATCTATCTGGCAAGGAGATAAGAAAACCAAGCAGGGTTGGATAGCTTCTCTAGTTGTTCATGGTATGGCCTTCTCTCGAAATTGCCAAGGACCTCAATTTTGTTGCCTAATTTCACTGAAGGAAACCAGTGTAGGATCTGGTCATTGGTTAAGTTCTCTGGGTAAATGATTAAAAAAATTCAGCAACCCAGTTGGTAGTAGATACAAATAGAGGGAGAAATAATGGGGCGATATCAGAGAGCTAGAAAGCCCATAGTTGAGAAATAGGACATCCATGCTCAAAAGTCCCTCCTGCATCTTATTCTAACCACAGTTCTGTATGTGGTGCCCCTTCCCTTCAGAGCTGCAGTAGAATCCCCTAGGCTTGGAAACATTACTCCTTCCATATTCTACTCTTGGAGGTTTTTGTTTCTCGTCCCTGCTCCCTGCTATATAGCAAGCATCAGAGAAACAGCAATGAATTTATCTTGGTCACTACTTCACTTCCAATGTCTAGCGTATAACCAACAATTATTATAGGAATTGCCACATGACTACATTTATAGAATTTATAGAAAAATGAATAAATAAACAATTTATGGGAAAATGTCTGTTGCTCTGCAGAGACCTGTGTATACTCTAAGGAGCCAAATGGGCCAAGAACAAGAACCCAGGCTTCTCATCTTATCTTTTGGATACTTCCAGTGCAAGTCTACCCAAATTGACATGCCCAGTCCAGCTTTTCTTTCTAAATCTGATGTTAGTCATATCTTCTAGGATATCACCATACTACAGTGTCTCTTGAGAGTCTCATGTCAGGCCCAAAGGGTCAGCAACATCATCACTTCTCAGCCTGGCTTCATCTAAGTTTAGACCCCCATGAAAGTATAGCTCCTTATAGGCTAACCTGGCTGTCAGTATGGAAGATGCTTTAGAAATCAGTACCCCACAGTCCTGGGTTAGGGTCCACCTGGGCATGTATTTGGGAAGGAGTCTGGTGTTAAAGCTGCTCAGATTGTGCATGGCCAGTCTTGGAGCATAGGGTCTGGAGACTTCATTTCTCAAACTTGCAGTGAGACTACTGCTTCCATCCAACAGGATTGAGCACACATGCCTGGGAAACATGTAAAAAGCTTCTTTGGGCAGGAAGGGTTCCTACCCAGATAGATGTCAAATCTGTGCTGACTTTAGGAAATACCTTCTATCAGTGCAAGACCTCGGCATAGGGAAGTGTACTAGTCCCTAAGTCCAGAACCAGATTTCAGGTGTGACCACCCTTGGACGTTCAGTGGCCATATCACCTGTAGATATAGCCTAGCCAAGTAGCAAGAGCCACTTGAAGCTCTGCCATCGATATCCTGGTTCTACCTTTGTTTCTGGCTAGTCTCTGTCCTTGGGTGGGTTTCTTAACCTTTGAGCACCTCAGTTTCATCAACAGTAAAATGGAGCTAGTTGTAGAGTTACTGTAATGTTGACATGAGTGTCAGGTCTATGTCTCAACTTAGTTCCATGGTACCCAATGAACGCATCAAACACTAGTGTAACATGGTTATAGTTTTGTAAGTATCTGCAACTGTTTGACATTACGAAAGGAATATTCCCCTTAGCAGTTTGTGTATTCTTAACTGATACACTTAAGACTTTAAAAATAAGCCCTGAGTTCTCTGAGGAAGAAGAAAGTCTGTCTCAGAACTGAAGGATCAATTCATGTCTGAGTTCCCAGCTAGCCTCCTGCTTTACAAATTTCAAACATGCCAGCTACACAACTGTACAAACCAATTCCTTTAAATGTATCTGTATATTTCTCTAGAGAACCCTGCCTGATTCAGGGAGCAATCATAGGTGTTTCCAATTGTATGTAGCACACCTCTGGGATACAGGTGTCTGTTCACAGAATGCATGCCTGGCAGCTTAGGTAGGGACAAGTTAGGAGAGAGCCTTGCCTCACTCTTTGCTCATCCTTAAAAAGGCTTCTAAATCCAGATGAGTTCTCTGCTTAGGTGAAGACTAAATAGAATATCCCAAATCTCAGGAAGTTGCTTCCAATGTATGCATAGACAACAGAACACTGCAAATAAATAACTGATGCCACCTTTGTCTTGCTTGAATGTGTCATCTAATGTCCCAGTAAGCTGATTCAAATGCAGATTGTGGATTGTCAGGATGAGGAATAAGCCTAACACCAAGTTTCTAACAAGATCCCAGGGAATATCCAGAGGAAGATCCTGGAACTACATCTTATAACCTTGCACTGGACTACACCCTTGCTGAGAGACTCTGGAACCACCCCTTTTCACCTTTAGTAACTTGAGTATTTGAGATGATCTTGGATAAGACTTGTCACTTCTTGAATTTCTACTGTCACCTTTGTAAGTTGAGTAAGTTGAATTAGACCTGCAGACAATTCTTTGAAACTCAACTTCTACCTGACACTCTACAAAGGAAATTTTTGTAACTTTAACTGGGAAAAATTGTTTACCATATCTCCAGAAAATTCAAAGCATATATTGAAATAAAGGTCCTAAGAAGTCTCACTGAAAACGGGGGAATAAACCTATTTACAAGTTCAACAGGTTCAAATTTATAAATTTTCATAAGAGTCATAGACCTGGAAGCTTCCTCCTATTAATTTCATCCTTTTGATGGGATACTATGGATAATAGATTGGGTTCTGGTTCAGTGTACATATGTATGACCAAAACTTCTTGAGAGTGGCCTAAAGACATGGGAGCAGCAAGCATTTGAAGATCTAGACTTGATTTTTGACTGAAGATGAGCTGTATCAGGAAAGGTTGGAAAATGATACAAGTTTTTTGAAGTTCTCCATCAAAAGTCATGGAACGTCTATCTAGAAAAAAATGTGCAGAAATGCACTTGTACACATATGCACAAAGTTCTGTATGGGTCTCTTGTGTAAACTGAAGCCTTCCCTTGACTTTCTAAAGATGACTAATCTTAAGAAGCCCTGGAATGGCCTGGGGCTCTCTGACACCACTGATCTTCAAGGAAACTGAGATGTTTTGCTTGCCTACTGTGAAGTAAAAAGGGTCAGAAGGAGAAAGTGGGGTCAGCTCTGCCTTTTAGAAATGCCATTCTAACAGAGCCCTAGGACAGGCACTTACTGTCTTCTGGCCCTGGCTAAATTTGGAAAGCAGCAAAAGTTACAGGAGTGCATTGGATAAGAGGGACAGTCTCCTGCTACTGAGAGGTTGGAGAATGGTTGGCATTAATCACAAAGATAGCTTCTTAGAGGTGGGGCTTTGGGCTGCGATTTGAAGAATGTGGGTTGTGGCTTGGGGGATCTAAGACCAGTTGTTGCTTGCATGAGGAGCAATTTAGGCAGAAGTTTGAAGGTGGAAAGGGGGTGCATTTGAGGGGGTACACTAGGAAGGGAAGCTAAATGTGGGACAAATGGAGGGTGTATGTACATTTGCTGCAATTCCTTTTGCAATTGGAACACCAACTCTGCAGTCAAACATCCCCAGACCCTGTGAAAAGACTACAGATGCCTATCCCTATAGGCAGGTAGGGCAGGTGCTACTCCCAACTCGATCCTTCTGGAATTCCCCACAGCAGCTGTCCTGAGCCTTCCCCATGAGCCTTCTCTAGTCCCAGCCTCTAGCTCACTCCAACAATACCAGCAGCAGCTACAGCTCAGGGTTTGGGAAGGAGACAAAAACTTCATCTAAAGGTTTCCATCCTCCCAGCTTTCTTCATTTCCCCATAGACTTTCTTGCCCTCTTTCCCTTCTTTTTCTCCAGTTTCAGGGGAGGTAGAGTTGCTCTCTCCCCAGCAGATGGCAAATATCTTCCCTACATTGTGTAGTCCATTCTGTCTTCTCCAAAGCTTTGCCTTATTTTAGTAAGAGTGTTCTGGTCCAGTCGTTTCTACTTTCCCCATACCTCAAGCCATTCCAGCCCCACATTCTGAGGCTAAAACATTCAGTGACCTTTCAAGTACACTTTTCTCCATTGCTACAAGAAGCATTGTCCTACATCCTAAGCTGCTTTCTACTCACAGGCCTTATATCATACAAATCATGCTTGCCAAGTAAAGCTCATCCAGACTCCCAAAGGCCACTCTTATCTCCAACATTTCTATTGTCCTGGAACAAGCATGCACAGAGCAAAATAGGGGAGTCAATACAAGGATGTAACATATGGGACTGGGGAGATGGCTCAGCTGGTAAAGTGCTTACTGCCCAAGCATTAGGCCTTGAATTTGATCCTCAGTACTAAAGTGAAAACAAAAACAAACAAACAAAAAATGAAAACAGACATGGTACTGGTGGTTGGTGCTGTGTGTGTAACTCCAGAATTGGGGAAGCAAAGACAGGCAGAAAACAAAAACAAATTAAAACTACATTGAGATCCCATCTCACCCTCATCAGAATGACAATCATTAAGAAAGCTAATGAGCCTGGCGGTGGTGGCGCACGCCTTTAATCCCAGCACTCTGGAGGCAGAGGCAGGTGGATTTCTGAGTTCACGGCCAGCCTGGTCTACAAAGTGAGTTCCAGAACAGCCAGGGCTACACAGAGAAACCCTGTCTCAAAAAATAAAAATAAATAAAAATAAAAAATAAAAAATAAAAAAAACTAATGAAAAATTCTAGTGAGGATGTAGATGAAAGAGAACTCCATGTTCACTTCTAGTGGGGATATAAACACAGGCACCACTATATAAGTTAGTATGAAGTCTCTTCAAAAATCAGCTGTATCACTCCTGTATATTTACCCAAAGGATGCTAAATCAATATATCACAGAGACAGCTGCATAACAATGTTTATGGCAGAAGTAGTCACTATGGCTAAGTTATGAAACTAACCTAAGTGTCCATCAACAGCATTTAATTGAGGGCTTGCTTACCATTTCAGATGTTTAGTTCATTATCATCATGGCAGGGTACATGGTAGCATGTAGGCAGGTGCTGAAGCAGTAGCTGATAGCTACATCTTGATCTACAAGGTGGGGGGAGAGAGAGAGAGAGAGAGAGGAGAGAGGAGAGAGAGAGAGAGAGAGAGAGAGAGAGAGAGAGAGAGAGAGAGAGAAGAAGAAGAAGAAGAAGAAGAAGAAGAAG
>NC_034613.1:59836652-59885930 GCF_900095145.1 Mus pahari
AGAGAGAGAGAGAGAGAGAGAGAGAGAGAGAGAGAGAGAGAGAGAGAGAGAGAGCACAGAGACAGAGGGAGGGAGAGGAGGAGGAGGAGGGAGAGGAGGAAGATACCTTCTAACCTTTCTCATCATTTTAAATAGTGTCATTCCATGGTGATGAAGCACTCAAATATATGAGCCTATGGGGGCCATTCTTATTCAGTCTGATACAATGAGCTATTGTATGTGTGTGTTTGCTGGGTCCTATGAGACATCAATACAAACTCATGAAGTAATGCCATTCATAATGATATCTTAGATAAGCCTTTAATAAAACTACTCTATTAGGCATGCTAATACTGAGTTAATTTGTTACTCGGTAATACCAGTGACACTTGTGTCTATTATTATATCTCCTTTGCCATGAAGTATGCCACTTGATCTGAGGGAACACTGTGTGGAGAACAGCACAATGTTATGGGTAGGTTTGGCATTCTATAGGTGCTGGCACAATAGTGACAATGAAGCCACCATGCACATGAGAGATAAATTCGTATCTGTAGTAGGAATCATTTACATTAATACAATCACCAGGTGCCTAGTTTGACCTCTTGAGGATTCTTCATTCTGTTCCACTGCTAATGGACAGAGATTCAACAATGGTAGTACTAGATCAGTCTTGGTGAGAAAGAAGAAACATGATGTTATTAGCTTGAGTCAAGGATCTATCCCTGCCACACAAATACTTCATTCATGGCTGTTTTTTAGCCATTTCCTTGTAGTTGGAAGTATCCTTTCTGGATGAAGGAATGTAGAACACACAACATATAAGACTCCAGAAACTCCTACAACTCACAAGGCTCAAGAAGCTAAGAAAGTTCAAAGATTCCTAGGACAAATCTGTGAGATGGTATCCCAGATAATAGTTCTTAGTCCCACGCCTGGAAAACTGAGTTTGATGCCTTGAACCCATATGGCAGAATGTGATGCTGCAAAATTCTGGGAGGCTTCATCTCGACTTTCTTGCAGCTTGTCAAATACTCCATACAAAACTTTCTGCACTGTTTTATCTAGGGCGTCCCTAGGTCACATGATAGAGTAGCTTACATTGTAGTGCAAACCCTTTCTAAGACCTCATTTCATTCATCTCCAGGTGCCGTTGGCCACAGATGAGCTACTTTCAGCTGAGCTCACTGGCCTCAAGCAAATTGATAGAACTCCAATAGCAGGATGTCTTTGATTTGCTCCATCCCACAACCCTGGGAAACCACAATTGAAAATCAATTATCACTAATAAATCACTAAGTAATGTTACACTGGCAGGATTGTCATTTCATTAATAGAAACAAGCCCTGAGTAGAGAGCAAGTGACGTTGGCATGAAGTTTGACAGGAGACAGAAAGTTCCAGCCTCTGTCAAGGGTAGGAAATGTTGTTTGTTGTTTACCCTGCTGAAGAGAAATGTGCCTTCTGCTTTGATCCTCCAGCCTGTGCTTAGGGTTGCAGAAGCTTCTTAAGGTTTATTTCTTGATTCTCTTAGTCATAAGAACTCAGTGTTTCCTGTGAGATGGCATGTTGCCGTGCTTACTCTTTAAGAACAGGAAGCCAGTATGTGGCTGTCACTTCACAGACAGGACATGGAATAAAATGAACATCTATGGGCCAATGATAGGGACAGGAGCAAGACAAACAGTAAACAGAAGCCTTTCTAGATGGTCAATGCAATTGTCAGTGTGACACCCTCTCAAAGCTGGATTTTCACAGTTCTCAAATCAGGAACCAAGGTCCTCTTAGCTAGGTAGGCATTTACCACCTACCAGGTCCTGAAGATTTGATTACTACAACCCATTTGCTTTGCTTCCAGTGCAATGTGATGCCAACCTGATTAATCCAGCACTGGGCATAAAGTTGCAGGTACACAGCATTGAGATGGAAATTTGGCTGCCGCAAAGGCACTGATTTTACTTTCTTCTCTGAATCTCCTTTCTCTGAACCACAGGGACATTTCAATCCCATGTAAGGTGCGTACACTCTTCCTCTTGGCTACTGCCCAATATTGTAATTTCCCATCTACTGCCACTTTGCAAGTGCTTTGACAAAAATCTCAGAAGCACAAAGGCTTTTCTGGATCCCAATTTTGAGTCACTAACATAGTGATGAGGTACTACTTATAGAGTATGCTCACAGGAATCCAAGTATCTTCTGACCTCACCTGCCTCTTTCTCAGGAGAAAGAGCCAGAAAGACAGAGGTCTTGGTCCATAAGGAAAAACAATCAAGAACCCAGGGTACTCTCCTCCAGACCATAAATCTTGCCATTACTTCACGCCTGGCACCACTTGCCATTTAGAGATTCACCTACTTCCCACGCACTGAAGTGTTTACTGAAGTCGTGCCATGGACAAGACAAGAATGAAACATGCTTCTCTGAAATCTTGTTCTAGGCCAGACAAGCAGGATTCAGCAGCAGTGGGTGCTGGAATGCCTAGTCAAGCTATGCCTATCTCTGAATAATGGTCACTATTTGGCGGCTATGAACACATTGAGTTTTCCACACTAACTTTGTGCTGCAGCCCCATGTAACATCTAAGGAAACAAAAGCACAGGAGGGGCAAGTATGCTACCTGATGTCACATATTTTCTAAGTGCTAAAACCTAGAGTTCGTAGATATGCTTTTTCACTGTACTGTTATCTTACATAAGGTCAGCATCATTGTCCAATAAGCTAAAAACTGTGAGGTGTTAATACCTATGGCTAGGAGGTCCCTTCCAGATCTCAAGCATTTGGCATAATCTGTCTCTAATGACTGATATAATTTTATGTTCTCCCTCATCTTTACAAGAATGGAAAATCTAAGTTTAATACTCTCTGCACTGTAGGTATTCAGGAAAGGTTCCTTTGTGCATTTGTCAAACCACTAAGATAATGAAGCACTAAAAGTTACCCAGTCCTTTGTAACCAAGACATGATCAAGAACTGCTGGTACCTGAATTCAAGGAGCACCCATTCTAAATAGGGAGCAGGAGGATAGGCAGTTTTATGCAGGATAGTGGGTACCCTGACAACTGCACAGGTACTAGAAGTACCTTTCACAAACCAGGGAGCTCCATCTTCTGTGTCAGATGAAGAAAACCTCTAGGATGTGGAGCTAAGGCTCTACCCAGGACTCAATAATTACAGTTATGTGACACAGTGATCAGAGAAAGAAGGGCCCCTTGATGCCTGGAGAGAAGAACTTGTGTACAGCATGGATGTGCAAAAGAACAGCTTGCTTCAGAACCATCTGAGATTTGCTGTGTCCATTGCATGGGTTGTCTTGGTGAAGGCTGAGGACAAGCCTGGAGAGCAGAGAATAAAGCCAAAGAAGTTATTTCTCAAACTGTGAAATGGAATGAGACCTAACCTACTGGATTTTAGACTTTCTCATAAGCAAACACCTCTTTTGTCCTTCCCACTTCTTCATTTAGATTGGGGACAGCTGACTTATGCTTGTCCTACCTTTACATGCTAGAAGCAAATGTCCAAGATGGGTAAACTGTACCCCAAATCTCACCCTTGCCTAATTGAGATGACATTTGGACAAAAGTTAGGACCAAGAGAGATGGGTGAGGCTCTGGAAGATGTTGGAATGAAGTGATTTGTAAGAAAGACATTAACTCTTGAGAACCAAGGGGTAGGATGGTATAGACTGAATTTTGCCTCCCCTGTTCTTAAGTTGTCACTGCCAACCTCGTTTCAAACCTTAAGCATATAACCTTCATGGAAATAGTGTCATTAGATATGTAATAAGTTAGGATGAGCCTATTTGTAGTAGGGATAGTCCCTCCCAAATTCTAGTATATCTTGTATCTTTTATAAAAATGGGAAATATGAACATTCAGATGTACTTTTGAAGAAAAAGGATAGAAAGACAGAGGGAGAATCTAGCCATCTTCAATCCAGGAGAGGGATCTGAAACAGATTCTTCCTTGCAGACCTAGAATGAATTAACCTGAACACTACCTTCTTCTCATGGACCAAGCCTCTAAAACCGTGGAAGCCCCCACCCCAATCCCAGACTTGATTACTTTTGTTGCAGAAGTCTTAGAAAATTAAGAGATTTTGGTATTTTGCAAAAGAACTACATTAGATGGAGAATATATGTTAAATAAAGAGGTGGAACTTCAGCCTGAAAGGTAATGAGTTGCTATTGATATCTTTTAAGCAGATAAAGATCAGTATTATAAAAATTAATCAAAGTACCTATGAAAAGGCTACATTAGAAGAGACAAAATTGGAGCTAGGGAGATTAGTGCGGATGTTGTTACTTTGATCAGTGGTTCTCAACCTTCTTAATGCTGTGACCCTTTAATAATACAGTTTGTACAGTAATACAGTTTAATGTACTTCCTCATGTTGTACTGACCCCTAGTCATAAAATTATTTTTGTTGCTACTTCATAATTGTAACTTTGCTACTGTTATGAATTGTAATGCAAATATCTGTATTTTCTGATGGTCTTAAGTGACCCCTGTGAAAGGGTCATTTGACCCCAAAGGGGTCACAACTTATAGGTTGAGAACCAGTGATCTAAAAGAAATGCATGACCACCTAAGTATAATTACCCTACTATTTAATAACAGTGGTTGCATGCTTGTTTTTACAAATAGCACAAACTGATCACTTATAAAGTCATGTGATATTTAATAACAGAGATACATTATAAGAAATGCCTTGTTAGGTAATATGATCAATTTGCTAATATTATGGAATGTACTTACACAGACCTATATCACCTAATCCCCTAAGGAATATGATAGGGATATACTATATAATATGCTGTCCCTAGGGCCATGCCAATCATCACAGCATAAAATCAAACACAAGAGAAAATGATTCCATCAAGAATTGGGAAAAACAGCAAAACCATGAAGTGCTATAATGTGACAGATTTTTTTTTACAGTAAACTGTTATTTTTATAAGTAGCACATTCTAAACTAGCAATTAAAAGTATGAGAAATGGGAGCTGAGGACATAGCTATAAGTGGAATGTTTGCCTAAAATGCACAAAGCCCTTGGATAGACCAACAACACCACATACAAACCAGACATGGTGGTACATACACACATGCAATCCTAGCCCTTGGAAAACAGGAACACAGAGCATAAAGTCAAGATCATCCTTGGCTACATATGAAGATTGAAGCCCAAACCACATGAGACACTCTCAAAAAATATAATAAATGTCCAACCATGTAGTATCAAATATCTTATATTATATTTAACTGTCTCCACTTTGCTGTGTCTGGCAATACAATACATTTGCACATCACCCCAAACATAAGGTGTTGGTTTTGATGTTTCTAGGTGACATTGTCAGCTCCAGTATAATCTTCCAGAGACATGCTGTATATTGGGTCTTTCACAGACCTGTATGGCCCATGTCCTAGGCAATTGAATGTATTATTGTATTTCATTACTGCAATGCTTTGATATGATGATCACTATTGTTTTCTCTATTTCACATGCTAGCAAACTGGTCCAGGCCACAGTTACTCATCAGTGCTGCTTAGCTGGTGTTTATCAGCTCACTCTAATTTGCAGCAAATGCCCATTTCTTGGAGTAACTATTTCCACTACAACAAATTTCAAGCTACCAAGGTCTCAATCAATGAGATGACAAAATTTCTGCAAATGGGAGAGCCCTTTGTCATAAGCCAAGGCAGGCCAGCCATTGAAGCACCAGGCACAGAGCCTATGTGTGAAATGTGGCACTTTCCTCACCTCCTCCCCAGGGAGCTTTGTGCTAACCAAGTGATACTGAGTCTGCTCTATCCTACAATGCTTAGTACATTTGAATCTTGCCTCCATGGTGACAATCTTTGTGAGCTTCAGTTTGCTTACTTCTGAAATAAGCTGTTGGGGGTCTCAGTGAGCTCACCGAAGAGAGGCATAAGGCCTGGCACATAGTAGGTCTGTCCTTGAGCTTCATCTCCTTCTGGTTGTGATTTGCCTTGGGTCATCTGGGGCACCATGTCTGGATTTCCTCTCCAGACTTCGTGGTCAATATTTCTCCCGATGTTGGGTCAGATTAACCTTCTGCACGGTTATGATGATGGGTCAGCGGCAGCTCAGCTGGTTGCCAAGACAGCCACAGACCAGTGTTGTGCTGTTTTGTTTCCCTTTTTTATCACAAAATCACAATGGTCTGAAGGGTCCTACAGCAGCACTACATAGAGCATCTTCCCATGTGGGGCCTGTGTAGTGCCTGCACTGTTGGAGAAAATGTCATAGCATGAAAATCAATAATTAGTAAGCCATCTGCATAATTTTGTCTACACAAGTGCTTTAACAATATCTTTCAGTTTTCTGTATGGTGCTGGAGGATAGCTTCCAGCCATCTGGTTCTATGTTAATTCCCTAAATTGTTTACCTATGCCTGTTTCAAAGGCTGTTTCCCATCCTTATCTGGGCTTTAATGATTTACCTATGGCAATCTGGGAAGCTGAGTACATGGTAAGCAAGAACTAGAAGGAAAAATGACTCTTAGCCACCTTTTCCTGGCTTTATGGTGAAATCAATGCAAGCTATTCTACAGCTCCTTAATTAACTGTTCGCTTGCTAATGTAGATTTTAATAAAAAGCTAAATGTTTTTTTTTTTAATCAGAGGAGTAGCCAGGAAATTACAATCAATATTTTAACTATTTCCTATTTGTTTCCACTGTGTTTCTTAGAAATGCTTACTATTAACGACATTCCAGAGAAAATTAAAATTGCTTAAGAACTCAGGGAAGAGAAAGAATTCAATTCACTTTCTAAGGACTTTCTTCTACTGTAGTAGGAGGAGATGTCCACCACTGTGCTAGACTCTGTCTTTTAACTCGGCACAGATTCACCTTTTGCCAGACATCCAGGGCACTTGCAAAGAAGCCAGGCATCATCAGGGGGTTTGGACTTCCAGCCAGAATCTGAGTTGTCACTTGAATGTGCTGCATTTTGTTAGATTCAACCCCAGTCTCCTGACTCTGTGTGCATTTAGGATAATAATCACAACAGCACCCCTTCTTATTTGACTGCTAATAAGCTCTAGACCAATGTCTTAGCTCCATTCATGTTTACTGTGATGAAATGAGTGACCAAAACAACTTGTAAGCCTATTTTAGCTTAGGGTTAACTCACTCCAAGGTTGTTTGTCCCTTTGTGCTTGGGTGGGACCTCAAGGCAGGGGGAATGTTTGACAGAGGACAACGATTAACTTTGTGGCTGAACCGGAGGCAGAGAAAGTCAGTAAGCAAGTAGAAATAATACATCTCTAAGAGCTCCACACAGCAACCTACTTCCTCTACCTAAGCCTGATCCCCTAAAGTTTCCACTACCAACTGGGGACCAAGCATTCAAACAATGAGCCTGTGGAGGACATTTCAGATTCAAATCATAACAGCTGAGTACCCTGCCAAGGGTGTCCCACAGGCATAAGGGAACTTGACCATTCCATAACAAGGCAGAAACTACCACCATGATTTAGTTTTACAGAAAACAAACAAACAAAAGACCTGGGAAATTCAGGAGATGGTGCAGTTTGCATTCAATGCCATCAGCAGTAGGATTCGTAAAACACAAGGGAAGAAAGGAGGGAAGATGAGCAGAGCAACCATGTATGGTTCCCAATTTTTAGTCAACATGTGACTGCTCACTGGGCTTTACCTGGGCATCCCAACCCCCCAAAACAGAATTCCAGAGGCTACCCAGTTAACCCCTCCCCCCACCATTTGTCATGTGAACTTTCGAACACTTGGCATGTGTTCACAGGAACCTGACTGAATAACGGGTGGCTGCTGATTGTTTTCAAATCCATGAAGGTCCAGGTTTGGGTCAGACCTAAGGCAGGGCCTATATATGCCTTGGCATAGTGCCTCTGGACTCCAATAGCTCATTCTTGAGGCTTTGATAGCTTCTCAGTAGCAGAGCCAGAAGCTTCCTGGTGGTGGGTGTCCCAGTTCCTTGAGACTTCTATGGGATTCCTCTCTGTGTGTATGTATACTCATAAGCCAGGACTGCATCCACTAAGCAGGTGGCCACACACCCAGCTTTGAAATACAATTGCTTAGTGCTCTGCCACTGTAAGATGTGTGCTACTGAACACATGCCTTTATGTTTCAGAAGCCAGCATTTCATTATCTACAACCTGACACATATATTCTTGTAGGTAAGGCAATGAAAGTATCTAGGAAAATGGATGGAAATATTCTGCTAGCTTAAGACTCAGGACTGAATTGTGAGCGACAAAAGAACCCTGGTTGTCTTCACTCATCCACTTAGTGAAGAGAAAGACACTTTTTTTTCTTTTTCTTTTTCTCTTTCTTTCTTTCTTTCTTTCTTTCTTTCTTTCTTTCTTTCTTTCTTATTTTGTTTTGTTTGAGACAGGGTTTCTCTGTGTATCCCTGGCTGTCCTGGAACTCACTCTGTGGGTGAGGCTGGCCTCGAACTCAGAAATCCACCTGCCTCTGCCTCCCAAGTGCTGGGATTAAAGGTGTGTGCCACCATGCCCGGCAACAATCAACCTTGAACATACCCTAGATGACAACCATGATGAACCCATGTTTCCAACAGTAACTGATAGAAGTATTCATTGTACCCCTATGGTTACTTGTAAGGCAGCCACCTATGTATCTGGACTCAAGTGTCCCTTGATGACAACAAGTTTCCATGGTACTAACATCAAGCTCTTTGCTTGACCTTCATCCCTCTTAACACTTGTTTAGGTCATAGTCTTCCTGAAAAACGTAATGACAGCTATGTGTCTCTTTTCTAGGGTATGCACAATCCTGTGGCCAGCATCCCCTCACCCAGCTTCCTAGAAAGCTCCAAGAAAAACAGAATCTATGAACAGTCACTTAGTAGAGATGACATACCAGTCAGAATGGACACCCCAGAGGTGCATAAAGCAGGCTCAGGGCTGCCCTCCTGGGATGAAACTTACAGAGGCCAGCTGCTGCTGAGTGCTGGGGAGAAAACAAAGCAGGGAAAGGGAGAGGAAGTGCCAGCGATGGGCGTAGGGCTTTGAAACATTAAACAGGGTGGCCAGGTGACATTTATATCAAGAATAAAGGAAATGAGGGAGCTGGCCTGTCTGCGGGAAGTGAATTCCAGCCCTAGAAAAGAGCTAGTGCAAAGGCCCTAAGGTGAGAAGGTACCTAGCCTGTTGAAGAAGGGTCAGGATGCTCTGGTAATGGACGAGGTAAGATGATGTGTCCCATGTGGCCATGTGAAGCCCTTTAGTTTTGTACAGTGTTGTGGGGAGCCAATACAGCATTTTACATAGCAGGAAGCAGAGGGGTCTAATAGAGGAAAGGGCCTGGGCAAGCTTGCCCCTGGAGTGAGCCAATAGGAGATTCAGGAGGCACAGGAAGCACAGGATATCCACAGAGGAGCAGAAAAGTTTGAGATTGTGGCTTTGTTTTGAAGCCAGAATTTCTGTGGGACTAGATAGGGAGTATGGCTGAAAGAGAAGAACCATTGAAGCTTCCAAGGAAATGTGTGGCCTTGAGCTTTGATCTTGAGCTATGGCTAGACATGCTAAGAGTCCAGCAGGAGCCGGGTTAAGTTGGGTTCATGTGTAGTTTTAGATAACTAGTAGTTCCAGGCAGTTAGCTTTAGGACAGGTACAGCTGTGATCTGTACGTCCCAAGACACTTTGGAAGAATAGTCATCCTTTCCTTCCTGGGGGAAGCAGAGTGACTTGGGGCTTGAGTGGTATATCACCAGGAGTAGAACTTTACCTTCTACATTCTTGGCTACAGCATACTTAAAAGATAAAATCCAATCCCTTAGACAATGCCCCACAATGGTTGGCTATCCTCCTTTTAACTCGGCTTGATCAGATACTCTTTAAGAGAGAGATTCTCAAGCTCTCTCAGCCATAGGAGTCCTGGGTGAAATCTCCTTTATGTAAACCCCGAGGGTGGGTACCCTAGATTGACTCACTAGTAATCCATAGCCTTTGCTGGCAACTGCAGGTCCAAAGAAGAAAGGATTGGACTCAGCTACAATGTACTACTACCAGAGGGGCAGGCTGATGAATGTACCCCCTTCACCCACTGCCTCCATATCTAGCATCTGTGCCTTCAGTTTGGGCCCAGACAGAGCTGGGTCACCATAAAACTTCCTTAAGAGCTTAGAAGAGACAGCTGTTATGTAGCATCAAAGAAGCCCACCAGGGGATTTTTTGTTGATTTAAGAAGTTTTGACCCCTTCCCTCCAGACTGTCCTAGGTTCTTGGGCTAGGGAGGGGATGAAAGAAGGGGCTGAGTGGAAGACAGCCCCACCTCTTTATGGCCCTGGACTCCCTCAAACAGGCAAACAAGCTGCACATTGCTACTAAGAGGTACCTGTAGAAGCTCAGCTAGCTGAACTGTGGGAGTAGTTACACATTCCCCTGTGGTGCTCAGCCTCTGTTACTACTGCTACTGAAGCAGCTGCTGCCACTACCTCCAGGGATAGTTCAGGATAGTAACATGGCTGGGTCGGGTACCTTAAAGAAGGGGTGCAGCCCACTACCAGAGAGAGAGAGAGAGAGAGAGAGAGAGAGAGAGAGAGAGAGAGAGAGAGAGAGAGAGAGAGAGAGAGCCTCCAGCCTCAGCGCCAGGGTAGAGAACAGGCACTGGTCCACCAGGCAGTTTACAAGGAAATCACAGCTCTGCAAAAGCCACAGGTGATGGTCCTGTGATCAACTCCACCATAGCAGCTAGTCCAGACTAGCTCTAGCATGGTCTTCCCTAGCCCTGCACCTAGAGAAAACAAGAGTCAATAGAGACTGTGACCAGCGCTTCTGAGTTCCGGGATAATCTTACTGGCAGCCAGGACAACAACCAGCCTCTGAGCTAAGAACAGGAGGGGGGAGGAGGGGCAGTGAGGATAGGAACACTAAGGAGGGAAAAGGCAGGTGTCCCTTAGCTCGGGGCGGGGGAGCGGGGTTGGGGCGGTGACATGTAGGTTAATAGCTGACCTTTGAGAGGCTAGGTCCCTCCTGGGCTAGTCACTGCTGGTCGGTTTGTTTGACCATTCAGGTATGAGCTGATGGTGAGCCTACAGACATATTGCCTCCCTACTAGGAGAGTGAGACCAGCAGCAGTCAGTGCAGCTGCCACCCACTGCAGGTGAGTGCCCTTTCCTGAAGGAGGTGAGGGAGCTGGCAGCACTCTCTGAGCTGGCAAGCTCTGCTGATATTTGAAAAGGGGTCTCCCTCCCTCTTTGCTTGCTTCACCACCACCACCACCACCACCTTCCTTGTCCCTTGTTGTCGTCATCATCATCATCATCATCATCATCATCATCATCATCTCTATCTATCTTTGTCACTTTTCTCTTGGTTGTCTTTCATCCTGTCTTCAATCTGGAACATTCTTTCACCTTATCACAGCCGAGTGCTGGCTTTTCCTCACTCTCATTATTCTGTACATCAGTAACCCTCAATAGCCACCAGCTTGCTTCATTCCCTAGCTAACTGGAAAAGTTAAACTGGGGAACATGGCTTTTTTCCCCTAAGCCCAGCAGGGTCTTCTGTGGCCCTCGGGTGGCTCTGTCCATTAATGATTAGAGTTCCTTTCAAACTCTACTGTTGCTTCTCCCCATCAGGGCACAGTCAAGTCAAGCCACTTGACTTTGCTAGTGCAGGCCACCCACCCTTCACCTACAAAGGAGCCTTCCAGATAACTGTTCCCTCACTCTCTCCACTTCTCTCCCAGCTGCATCAGTAGCCATAACAGAGAAAGAAGGCTGCCACCGTGAATCTAGCCTGCTGTTCCTTTCCTCATTAAAAAGTGTCTGGAGGATTTGGAAGGTCCCTTGGGCGACCAGTTCTTAAGCTGCTTGTGGCTACATCTTGGTTTGAAAACCCTGCCTTTCAGGGCTCTAGGCCGGTGGGGTCGCAGGCAGGGCAGCGCAGCTTCTCCTTTAAGACCAGAGCTGCTCGTCGCTGTGAGTGTGAGGGTGTGTGAGTGTGCGGCGTGCGTGTCTCCTCCTCCCCGAGTGACACAGCAGTGAGAAATGCCTATCAGTAACTTAAACCCCCGAAACTCCACCTTCCGGGCGCGCGGCGCGGAGCCGGGCGGTGGGAATGGAGCGAGCAGATTGAGGCCGCCACTGCAGCGCCGCCAGCATGAACTTGGCCGCGAGCTGAAGCGACGGGCGGCGGGCGGGCGCGGGGGTACCGGCCGCTAGCCAGGGGGTGATCTTCAATCCGCCTGGGCCATTCGGCGGGCGCCTGGGTAGGCTGCCCGTGCCGGCGGCCGCCCGCCCCTCTGGCTCTGCCCTGGCTGCTGCTGGAGCTCCGCAACACGGTAAGGGTGAAGGCGGGTGCGGGAAGTCCGACTGCTCCAGTGGGGGGACTCTCGGGTGCACTTATAGTCCCCAATTATAGTCTCCATCTTTTAGGATCCGGGACCCTGGGATGCTGTGAAATGGGAGACCCCAAAGTTTGCTCTGAACACACGGCCCACCTGGTGCTGGGGATTGGCTACCCCCCACCCCCTCAAACTGGCCTAACTGGGGTGAGCGCAGGTCTCTATGCCCGGGGTCTTTGGCCTCTGTCTTCTTTTAGGCTCCCCTGAGGGCATCCAAAACTGGGCGGAGGCGGCTGCATTCCAGGAAGGAAAGGTATAGAGGGGCTCAAGCTGCGCGGGCTCCCTGGGCTAGGTTAGGCTATCAAGAAGCACCTACTCCATCCCCACACCCCTGGGCCACTTGCTCACTGCTCAAGGTGTCATCAGAGACACTGTCTTTTCATGCCAGCTTCCAGAGTCCAGCAGTGGGTACTGGATGAGGAATTCCCCGGCCCCAAACTGATTTGCTGCTGCAGAGCAAAGTGGTTGTGCGTGTTGCCCTGTGCTTCCCCCACCCCACTTGCCAACTCCTCCTCATGAAAGCAGCCTGGAGCAGAGCTAGGGGCCTGAGGCAACCCCTGCTGATTTCCCACCCAACGTTTCCAGAGCCCCTGCGCAGGAATTGGCGCTCTAGGCTCCCGGGCATTCTCTCAGCGGCAGAGCCGGCGCCAGGCTCTGCCTAGGGCGGGTGGGAAGCCCCCCGGAGCGCCGCCAAATACTTTTCTTGCCCACTTGGCTTGGCCAGGTTCCGTCCTGATGCAGCCAGTCCGAAGCCTGGAAAGCTAGCGGTGCTGCCTGATTCTGATCCTTGATTAAATTCGGACTGAGCGGACACTAATAGGATTACCCAGACTGAAAACTCGGCCCTAAAGCCATCGGAACCTGGGCAAACAGACGCGCCTCCATCTGGGGTATTCACTCCCTGCTGGGCTCCTGCAGCTGGGTGCGGCTGAGTCGGGCACCCAGAATGTGGGTGTGTGAGCGAGGTCAGGGGCACAGGGTGGCTAGGGATCATGGGGAGACTGGATTCCAGTTGCTGGGGTAGCCTGTCCTTGTTGTTTGGCAGGAGAAGGAACCCCTTAGAGTACTGTCCCCAAGCGAAATGTTCCTTTTGCGGATAGCTGACCAAGGCCGGTTCCGGGACATTGTCTGTGAGGGCGAAAGAGCCTTGTGGAGGAGAGACAGTCGTGCTGTAACAAAGACGCAAAGTCTCCGCAACCCTCAGCAATTCTCAAAGAGTTTGCTAGGGAAAGGGCCACGGTCTTCCAGAGAAGACCCCCGCGGGATTCATGTTGCCTCCATCGGTCCGGGCCATGGCCGCTACTCATGTTCCCTGCCTGCGGTGGGCGGATTAGGAGCATCACAGTGGCTCGGCCCAGTTTCTTGGTAGGCGCAGGCTCTCGCTCTGGTGCTCACTGTCCGGGTGGGGTCTACCATGCACCCACCAGGGCTTCCTGGCTGCCACCACTGCTCTGGGCCCCTGGAGGCCGCGCAGCTTCTTTCCTTCCCTCCCTCCCACCTCTTCTTGTCTTTATAGATTCCCCCCTCCTTCCCACCCCCGCCGCCGCCGCCGCCAACAATCCGCTTTATAAAAAGCCCCTTTGTTTCCCAGGAGGCTGGAGAGAGGGAAGGGGAAAGGGACTCAGAGGCAGAGGGCGGGGGAGGCAGCCTCCAAGTAGCTTCAAGCCGCTCGGGACAGGAGGGCTAGTGTAGGCAATGGAGGAGGGGGGGTCTGTATTTTGAGGGCTCTCTGTAGGAACCCGAGAAGTCGCGGAAAGCTCTTGTTTCTGACGCTCTGTATGCGCTTGGTCTGCCGGCCTTGGACACCCTAAATCCCTGCATCTAAGACTGGCCCGCTGCACAGTAAGCAGGCAGGAGCCAGGCGGGAGGCGGCGAACGCTCAGAGGGGTGGGCAACTGCCGCAGGTTCTTGTGATGGCAGGACTTGGGCATAGGGGGCGCCCTTTCCTCGGTTTCACTTTGCTTTGGGGCTCCCCTCTCAGTCCCAAAACCTAGGGTGGCTGACGCGCCTGTAGGCGGCAGAGACGCTGGTAATGGCTTGAGGCTTTAACCACCTTGCAATCTAGCTACATTCCTCTTCCTTCCTGCTCCCCACTATCATATCCCCCCACCCCCAACACACACACACACACACACACACACACACACACACACGACAGGACTGAAACTCTCTGAGGGTGCCCTTTGTTTGAGGCACCTCTAGGGTAGTCTGGGACTGGAAGTGAGAATGCAAAAGCGGCCTTGGACCATGCATTGGCCTGTTGCCTTTATACAAACACAATGTTGGCAACTAGGGGTATCCAAAACGCACCAGCATCATTTTTCAGCTGCATTGAGGATTTACTGGTCCCTGCCCCTTACACCTGCTCCCCCAGCCCCAACCCACCAAATTTGGGAGAAAACAGGGCTTGCCCTGGGCAATTTTAAGTCTGTTGTTCCAAGAAACCTTTTATATCCCATCAGCCTGCTCCTCCAGGCTTCTCCAAAATGGTCCACTTCTCTGCACCTGAAGTTCCTCTGGGAAGATAAGGCTACTGATAAGAAAAAAAAGGGGGGGGGGGCTACAAGTAAGAAGTGGGCGGGGCCTAACTCAAGCTGGTGGATCTTAGGGCAGTCCAGTTCCTCTTTATCCCTCCTTGACTCTGCCCCTCCCCCATTCCCCTTTAATCTGATGTTGAAGTCTTTGTGAGTGTGTGTGCCCGCGCTCATTCCTTTTTGCATATCTTTCTCCTGCTCCACTCCCATCTGTGGAGTTTATTGATAAGTGTGTTGTCTGATCATCTTTTGGACTTTAAAGTACTAGGTTAAGTGGTACCCCCTGACACACACACCCAATTACATGTAAAAGCATAAAAAAGTAATCAAAGGGTGAACTACTGGTTCACCCTTCTCCCCCATTTGTGCATCTCTTCTGGAGCAAGATCATTGGAAAATAAAGCTGCTGATGTGCGAGATGGAACATATGGTACCTCCATAAGAGAGAAGCTGAAATGGCCTTGAACCTGCTGGACAGACCAGCTGTTTGCTGCCAGCTAGAGCAGCTAATCAGCTTTTTCCCCTTAAAGTAACAGCCCTCTTTTCTCCTGATGACCGGTAGCATATTAAATAGGATGTTCTCCAGAGGGGAAAGTGATGGGCTTCTATATTGTTTTGTGCTATTGCTGATCTCTAGTGCTTCTTTCCTGCTCTCAGGGCTGCCTGAATGTTTCCTCTAGTATCTGTGAGAATGTTGCCCATAGTAGAATTTGGGAAGAAAGAGATGGAGCTGAGAGTGCCTGGAAGAAATGTATCTGCCTTGTACCTACGGGTGTTGGAAATGCTAGCAGTGCTTCCTTTAGTCTCTTTAAAAAAACATCTTAAGAGTCGAAGAGCTTCCTTCCAAGATCTCCTTTAAAACCATCCTCTTCCGGTGATGACCATTTTCAGTTTTCCTTCAGTACAATGTGTTGGGGGTGGGGGGCAGTTTGGCGTTGGAAGAAAGGCTTTAGAAGATACAAGGAAATTCCATGTTAGGAAATCATTAGCAAAGGGTGACTTTGTCTGTTTTCCTGCCACTGACGCTGACAGTGACACAGATGTGTGGGTTGAAACAGGAACGTCATTGAATTTTTAAACTCAACCAGGAAATAGCCTGTTGCTGGAGTTGATGTGGGGGTATGCATTCACTGCATATTAAGATAGGAGATTTGTTGTTGCTGATCCTTTTCAGTAAGAAAAAGGAATTTTTAAACCCAGCAGCATGTTTAATGTCTTTTTCCCACCCTAAATTTGACCAGCTAAAGTCTTAAAATGCACCTGTTAGTGGATGATGCCCAGGAACTGCATTACTGTTTGGGGTTGTGAGGTGGACAAAAATTGATTGTAAACAAGTGGTTCTTCTGGCAGCAGTTGGACTACTTCTTTTGCATATGTAGTAAACATTAAGAGTTTCAACGATTTTGATTTCTTCTTCTTTCCCTGTGGCAGTATATGACAGACTAGAAGCTGGTAAACATTGTTTTGTTTTGTTTTTTTCTAAAAAACACCCATCTTCACTTAATAGAGGGATCGGGGTCAAGTTTGTCCTCCCTCCTTGTTTTCCCAACATAGCCCTGAATCTGATTGCCTTCTAGTTCTGAAGTATTGGGATTTGTGAACAAAACGGTCATTTTCTGGGAAAATGACACATAAGTTCAGCCTTGTCATTGGGGAAAACAGTGAGACAGATAAAGAAGTGGAGCTAAGATTTTCAGAGGCATTGAGGAAAGGGGAATTAAATATGGCGGAAGGCCAATCAGAATAATATTAAAGTGGGAAGTGTCCCCTCTCTTATGTCTTTGCAAATGTGAACTTCTAACCAAGAGTTGCAAGGGGGCTGAGAGGCAGCCCAGCGTACCTCTTGTCCAGTGCTCCTAATCCAACCCTCTGGGGGCCTATTGATGGCAGGCCTCCTAATCACTGGGCTGGTCTACAGATAACAGGATCTAAACTCTTTGAAATTAGACTGGCATATTTCCAGAGGACTCATTAAATATAGAGCAGATTTGATGCCTTGCAGTTATTTAGCAAAGGTTACAAGGACAAAAAGGCCTACTATCCACATACATACATGACCCACTGGGGTATGGATTCAGAACTCGATGCTGAACCTTTTCTTAACCCTCCAGTTCCAAGGAATGGTTCTAAAGAACACATTTCCTACTTTAAAGATTTGGGAAGAGTGCAAGAATCTGCCACTGTCCTTCTTGATGTTAATATTGATTTTTTTAAAAAGGGTAAGGGTGGACATAATGAAGAAAGACCTTTTATTCTCTCAGTTCTTTGGCAATTATCTTGCTGCCATAAATGTTGATACACATATAATGAATGTAACTAAAAAAATTCTCCTTATTCAAGCAAAAAAAGCTGACTGTTTGTTGGAGCAGATAGAATGCTGAGAGTGTGAATAGACCAATCCAGATGTCACTGGTGAGGGAGATAAATGATGGAGGAACAGGAGCTGTTTACTATGGTTCAGTACAATAAATCCATTCCCATCTTACACCTCTACCACCACCACCACCACCACCACCACCACCACCACCACCACCACCACCAGGGTAACCCTAGGCAGCACCAGTCAAATAGACAGCAGGAAGGAAGCATTGCAAAGATTAATTGGAATCAGTTTGATTTTTAAATTTTTAGACAGCAAATCCTTAAATATCTTTAGGACTTTGAGAAGGGAAATTTCTCAAGTGGAATGTTCTGGTATATGTTTATTACTCGTTGCTTGTGTTGTTCCATTGTTCTGGCTGTAAATGTAGCAAAGGAAGAGGAAAAGGCCTCCTGGAGCTGGAGGCTGTTAGTCAAGGAGTTCCCCACCAAGGTGAGAAAGGCAGCATTATACCATATTCATATACATCCTGTGGGGTCCTGCTCTCAGTTACCAGCCAAGAGCTGTTATTCCTGGAGCATGTATCTATCCAAAGAGAGCAGATGGAAGCAAGAGTTGAGCTTCTTGTCTGCCCTCTCTCCTCTCCAGTTGTTCTCTCCTCTGCCCTCTTTCCTGAACTTCCTTGGTTTCCTTGGAGCCTCAGGTTTTCTCCTAAAATATGACCTCCCTGATTTCCAAACTACTGGACATGTTACAATCTAAGAGTCCCCTGGGGAAAGAAACCGGACCAAAGGCATTGAACTCCCCAGAGTAAAGGCTTCCAGGGACACAATCTAAGGAGGTCTTGGGCAAAAGAGGGCAAAAAGCTCTTTGCAAAATCTGTGGAACTTCTCTTATCCAGATACACATTTTTGACCTTCTCTCATTGCCTCAAACTTTAGACATCCCACCGTCTACTCCACTCTAGTCCATAAGACAAGGACCTTACCTGGCCCTGGAGGAAGTTCACCTGACTGTGTCTTTTGATCTTGATTTTGCAAGTGATTCTTTCTGTACTGTGATGTCTAAGCCCCAGTCTCCCTGTAGTTCCTTACTTTCTCTGGGTAAACTGCTGTCTGTTCTGCCCAATCAGCCACTGTATTTTTCTCTTCTATCTGTGGGAGTTTCTGGACACTAGACCATAGGGATACCTTTCTGCTGCTTTTAGAAGAGGTCAAGCAGAAGGGCCAAAACTACTGAATGAAATGGCTTCTGGGAAGAGTCTGCTGGCCCTGGCTTGTGTTTCCTATCTGGGGAGGAGAGTGTGGGCCTTTAACGACTAAAGACATGGCAATAAAGTGCAATACTTTGGGGAATCCAGAGTGTTCTGTTCAATTGGACCAAGCCCCACACTGCTACCCCATATGTTATCCATTCATAATTTTCCATAGGATTTCAGTCTGAAAAAAACACTACCTGCTTCTTTCAGTGGCACACTGGCACCTCAATTGCAAAGGAGATTGGGACCACAAGTCTGCTTGCCTCTCTGATGGCTCCAATTAGCAAATAGACCATTGTCACTATACCTAAATGATGGAAGGTAAATCCCAGAAAAGACTGAGGCTGGGAAAGCTGCCCAACGTTTCCAGGAAGCTATAGAAAGGCTGCTGGGGGACGCATATCTGTCCTCCAGTTCTTGGGCATGTCAAGAAGATGCCTTTTGCTCAGAAGTTTTAGTAGGCATGTATTTTTTTCAGGGCAGATCTAAAGCAGTGAGTGGAGATGCAGGGTATAGAAGAGGAGTGTTCTGCATTGTTCTGTATGGTAATCTACCCTGTATCTATGTGTGCTGTTCTCGGTGTGATCAGAATGGACAGCACAGATGCAAGACTGGAGCAAACTGGAGAGGAAGCTACAAGTTAATGATCCATCATGGGCCTGGCCACAGGGCCTCTAAAGGGATAATATTTTACCCTGGAGTCCAGTTGGGAAGCCAGTGCTATGGAAAGTTTTGCTGGGTGGTCTTTGCTGGCATTTGCAGAACCTTGTTTGGGTTTCATTCTCAGGGAGTTTGCAATGTTAATATCTGGCTCTGGAAGTTCCAGCACTGACCTTGGAATTCAAAATGGGACGGTAGTTTTGGTGTAATTGCCAACATCACATGCTTTGTGAGTCTGATTCTGAAAGACTGGCATGCATTATGCTAGGTTTTCGGAGGAGGGCACAATGTTTCTAAGCTGCATGTCTGTCAAGGATTAATTTAACCTCTAATTACTACATTTTCTTTGCTGTGTGTTGCATGAACATGTTACAACAAAGCTCAAAGTATGCTATTTTATTTCACTGCCACTCTAAAATTAATTTCAGGGATTTGGAGTCAAATCTGACCCACTTGGTGTTAAAATAGTTGTGCTGACATTGGAATTAAAGTGAACAATATGGTTCTTTCTAAAGATGCCCCAGCCATGGAATAAAGAGCTTGATTGTGTTAGTTGTAGTCACAACCCTCAAAGTAAGCCCTTGGCAGTATCAAAGAGTGTCACTACAGTAGTAATCCCATTGGGAACTAAACACCCCTAGGGAGTACCAGAAGCTGCCTGTATATTTTCTAGGTGTTCTCTTGGGAGCAAGAGTTGGGTCTTGAGCAGCAGGACAGCCCAGGGGTCCTTTTCTGCCCACTAATAATACAAGGTGAGCCTCCTAAAAGCCAGCTGTGGGCTCAATCAGGTCCAAGATGAAACTCATGGTGTCTCCAGTTTGCTTACCCTCCTCCTAGTCACTGTTGGATGTGCCCCTCGCCCATTCTATCTTTTCTTAAACATGCCAGATTTGTCAAGGATGGTTAAGTAAAAACATATAAAATATGAGGATGGTTACTGTATTGTGGTGCAGAGTGACTTAGATTCCCATCCTTGGGCACAGTGTCTCAGCCTTGCTTTCATTATTAATCTGGAAGGGGAGGAATCATGCCAGTTACTTGAAAGCAGAGCCTACCTAGCAACTTGAGACATCATATAATCAAACAAAACAATTGTGATATATTAATCATAAAGTGTGGCAGTTAACATTGCACTTCAAAAGATGCACTGGTCAGTGAGAACACATTCTTGTGACTGGGAGAAACCCCCAGAGTAATGGGGGAAGTACACTCATCCATCTGTGCTGTAGGCACATCTCTGATTCCAACTAAAGACTCTTTGGGCCTGTCCCTTCCCCTTTCTAGGCTTCAGTTTCCTTATCATTACAACATAGGTCTGAACTAAGGTAATCCAGGACCATCCTCAAGCCCTGGCATTCCACGATTGGACCATGCATTAAAATATAAGCTGCTTGAAATGTCTGAGAGTGATGCATAATGAGCCATCATTTTATATTGCCGAAAACTTGAATGCACAGGGGTTTTATTTTGCATGGGGTTGGAGGTCATAGAGACTGTTCACTAAAGGAAAGCAGTTCTAGAGATTTGGTTAAAGATAAAATATTGGCACTTCTTTTTATATGAGAAAAGAACAGAAAAGGAAGAAGACCTCTCATCTTTACACGAGGAACTGAAGACAAGTCTTACATGCCAAGGGCTCCCCAGGAAGTTACTAGACGCTAAATCAGCTCAGGCCTCGGGAGCCCCATCTTGTACCCCCACCACATAGTTAAACACCATCAAAAGAAACATTTTGACCCCTAGTTACATGTGGGCCTGCAGTTGGAAGAATAGAGAACTGAGAGATTTTTATTTCTAGCTATCAAACAGTAGCTTATGAGGAAGACAATTTTATCTCTCACCTCTTCCCCTAACACCCATGAGTTGTTCTCAGTCAACAGTAAATATTGAATTTTGTTGGTCTTGTACCAATGCCCAATTTCAAATAAAACAGATTTTATGAATAATGGGGGGGTGGTCCTTGGGGGCTTGTTATTTGAAATTATTTCATTTTAAACAGATGGCTGTTTTAGGTTTGACTTCATGTTTTCTAATTTTCATTAGAGAAAGAAAAAACAACCCTAAGCAACCCCACCCTTATTTTTGTAATGAGTAACAGTTTGTCTTGTCTAAAAGAAGCTTTTAGTTTCTCAACTGTTTGCACCCAGAGTGCTCAGCCTTCATTTGTTTGCTTTTGAATCATGTAACTGTGTTGTTCACCTATAGTTCATGAGGGGCTTACAAAGTCTACCCATCTCATCTGTACTCTGACACAAGCTCCAAGATGCTTTCTTCCCACTCCAGCCCCCACCCCATCCCTTATAGACTAGGTGGGGGTAGAGTCTGGACTCTGGTCTTGGTGGGGAAATAATGCGCAAGCTTCTAATCTCATCTTGTAGCCCTGGGCTTGACCCTGTTCTCTTTGTGCCTCATCAGTCTATCACTACACTGAGGGAGAATCTGGGGATTTCTTTCCTTGTTAAGTAGGATCCCCCTACTTGAAGGATATGACCTGTCAATGTGTGTGTGTGTGTGTGTGTGTGTGTGTGTGTGTGTCCATATGCAAATGGGTACATGCATATACCTGGGCTAGTATGGAAGCCTGGGGTCAATATCAGCTGTCTTTATTCATCACTTACCACCTTAAGTTCCATGTTCAGTGAGAAACTCTGACTCAAAAAGCTGATATCCACTGAGCTATTTCTCCAGGCCCACATTTTGTTATTTCTATAGGCAACATCCAATGGTGTTTCTGCAAGAGGTAGGTTGATAGCTGAATGACTATATTTTTAAGTATGTAATGCCTCTATTTCCTGAAACATGTGTTGTTCTCTCCTCTTCCTCAGTGGGACTGCCACTGGGCTGTCTGCCTGCTCTCATTAGGACAAAAAAGAAGGGTATGGTATGAGACTGGAGTATATGCTAATATAATCAATTGGAGAACTGCTCAAAAGTTATTTAGAAAAATGGATACAACAAAGATTTTTATAAGTCTGCTATGTACAAGGCATTATAGGGGGTGTGGAGGGATGGATGGATATAATATGAAGTATTTAATACCCACTGTGAAAATAAAGATACAAATGAATGACATGTCCAGGATACAAAAGCAAACAAAGCAGAAAAATAACTATGAAAATTGTTCAATAATGGAGACAGTGATAGAAAAAAACTAAGTAAGATGTATAGTATCTGAGATGACAAGTGCCTTGAAGGAAAATAAATCAAGGGAGTTAACGAGTGCCAAGGGAGGATGAGGTGTTCAATAGAATGGCCACAGATCTTGGTAAGGAAGAACTGAACAAACTTTGAAAACCAGAGTGCTATCTAATAGGAATAATTTAAGCTGCAATAACATAAAATAAGCAGATTGAATTTGTTTGAATGATGTGTTTTTATTTAACACTCTGTATGTAAACTATTCTTCATGAAATCAACACATAATTAATAAGATGTTCTATACTCTTATTATTCTGTCTTTAGATTCTAATATGTTTTACCTTCACAGCACAAGTCATTTTGGACTAGCTAGATTTTACATCTTTAATAACCACACACAGCTAGTTGACATGCTTATTAGAGAACACACTTCAGTTTAGATGTCCTCATTTTAGAATGTCTCTAACAAACTTCACTTTATAGGGTGATTCTTTGCTGGGTGGTTTGAAATTGTTTAGCATGTTAATTCACTACTTATTAATTTGCATAGGTTATTTCACCGTGAATATTTCATGGCCTTTCACATTTTCATTTTCATACATCTGTTTGTTCTCCACGCATTCATCTTTTCCTCACTCTCTCCCAAATTTCTCTTCCTGAATGCAGTTCTCTGGTTCTTAGGCTTTCTGCCTGTACTGAGTGGGCTTGAAGAGTGTTCAACAGAGTAACTGGCATCTGACAAATGGTAGGGACTTTAAGGAATAGTAGTAGTGAGTCCTTTGTTCAGTTTTGATTTGAAAGCTATCTAAATGGCGTTGCTGTTTTCTATATGCCAACATGTACCTGGAAATGCCTGTCCTCTGGCTTCTTAGACAGTCATCTATCAACCTGAAACATGTTCTGAGCATGAACACAAAGGTCTTTATTCTTTGCTCTCTAGACCTTGTCTTTGGGGCATCAACTGGTCATTTGCAAGCTTTTTATATTTTTTTATTTGACATGAATGCAGACTTTCTTTAAAAAAAATAATTCCAAATCTTATTTTCTTAATCTGATATGACACAGCGAAACACAAAAGGGGGAGACACAAAATTCATCTTAAAATTGACAGGCTTGACCACTGCTTCAGTGAATAGGTTTTGCTCATACCACACACAGCCAGCCACACACATACACAGCCACCCAGGAGCCTTCAGGAACCAGGTGGTGGGTCAGTAACCCCTGCACTAGCCTCCCTGGTGGCTCTGGGTTCCAGTTGGCCACAAAGCAATAAATACAACATGTTACATGCAAGGGAGGTCATGGGTGACTAAGGAAGAGACTGGTCTTTGAGATCTGCTTTCTTGTACAACTCTTGTACAATCAAGCACAGTGCCAATATTTCAAATATTGCAAAGAAAAACATGCGTGTGTGTGTGTGTGTGTGTGTGTGTGTGTGTGTGTGTGTGTGTGTGTGTGTCCTATAACCCCACATCTGCTTGTGGACACTCAGATACTTTCAAGTATGCATGGACAGAGCGGTGACAAGGACCAGGGAGGCTGAAAAGATATTAGTGTGTGTCCACCCTGGAGCCTGGAAGACAAGCTTCAGCACAGACCCTGAAGGCCACCAAGCACAGGAGCCAGACTGACAGGAAAGCTCCACAGGGGACATGTTTGTATATGTTATCCTTCACCCACACCTCCACTGAATGCTGACTTTCTTAATCACCACCAACACCACCATCTCGATAGAGGACTTGACTGGCATGTGTAAATTCCTGTCACAGAGGTTACACCCACAAACAAAAAAGAATAGTCCCAATAATTTCTGAATACCTTTGCCACATTTTCTTTGTATTTTATCTACCTCATACAGACAAATCACACACACAAATTTCTTTCTCAAATTTGTGGGAGAACAAATTATAAACACAGTGCTCTATTGTCCCCAAGATGCTTCAGTATATATTTCCTAAAACCAAAAGTTATTCCTATGCAGAAACACAGGGTGTGAGTCAAAATCAGGACTCTAACATTGCTACTAACCTTTCTCAAGGATGCAATCTGGAAGCCTTGTTATAATTTTGTAGGTTAAACCCTTACTTAGAGTTACTAGGATTATAGGATGGCACCATAGGATGTAAGAGGACACATCTTGTTCTTAGAGACTTACTTTTTAGATACAACAACCATTCCATTCATGCTGTGAATGAAATGCTTGCATTTGTATCCCCTCAAAATTCATATGTTGAAATCTCAATCCCTAAACTTGTATGGTGGTATTAGGAATGAGATGCTTGAGACATGATTAGGTCATAATGGTGGAATCATCATGAATTGTCTTGGTATCCTTATAAAACAGGCACAATCAAACCATTTGGCATCTTCTTCCATATTAACATACATGTAGACTGCTATATGTGAACCCAGAGTCAAATTCTTACCACAAGTTAGTCCCACTTCCAGAACCATGAAACAAAAATATTTTTGTGGAAGTTAAAAAAAACAGATTTTTTTCCAGTTTTCCTAGCCCATTAAAGCATAAGAAAATCTACTATGATGGAGTGCAATTGGCTGTGACTTCAGTCTCTAGTCTGGGATAATATCTCAGCTTGGTTTTGTGTTTTGAAGCATTGATGTGTTTGAACAGTACAGACTGGTTATTTCACAGAATGTCCCTTAATTTTGGTTTGTTGTCTGCTATTTCCTCCTGGTTAGATTTGGATTGTGTGATTTCTGTCAGGAGCCAGCCACACAAAAGTAATGATGTGTCCCCTCAGTGCTCTACATCAGGAGAGCACATAAGGTTGCTGGCTGTCATTGTTGGTGATAGTCACTTTGGTAACTTGGTCAAGGTCATATCTTCCTGGTACCTCCACTTTCGAAGCACTATTGCTACACCTTGCAGTAAAGTGTCTCAGTGGGAGGAAGACAGTCAAGACTATGCTGGTATCTTATTACTTCCCTTCCTTTTCCTCACTAGCTTAACATCACTAGATAGCCATGCCTGAGGAAAGTTTACTGTGATGCCTGCCAAATAGTGAACTTCTGATTCCAGGAATGTTTTCTATATTTATTGTTTTGCTTTCTACTGTAAGAAAGACTTTCCCTTCCCACATAATAAGTAAGTATATTTATTTATGTTTTTATTGATATTATATTTGTATATTTTATCCTAATTCATGAGTTATGATCCTTTTTATCAATATTTATTTTTGCTTCTCAGAATGCTCAGTTTGGGTTCTTTAAGTTGGCTCCTAAGTCTTTTTGTCTAATTGTTATTAATCTTCTGAACATCGCCTTCATTTGTTTAAATGGACAGTAGTACTTAGACCCCTTGATGCAGATAGTGAATGGTCATTCCTACAGGCATCAAAGTCAGCTAGGCTAAGAGATTATAACAATCAAATCATTTATAACTTTTGTCTTTATTATTTCAGTAAAGCCTATTTATCTCTCCCTCTGTCTAGGAATTTCAAGTTCACACTCATTCCTCTAAATTCCGATCCCATACCAAAGTCCATTCTACCTTTCCTCTTTTCGATTTTTATAATTCCTTTTGTAAATAGTGAGAAATCTCTGCTGTTATCCATAATATATTTACTCACTAAATCCTAGAGTACACAGAAAGTCATTTCAGCATTGCTAACCCACAGCTATGAAGAAGCCTGTTAACAAGGTAAAATAACACTTTATAAGATTCTTTTTTAAAACTTATGTCTGTACAATTCATTACTGTAAACAAATCTACCTAAGCTAGGTCTGTCACTCTGTTGATCAAATATTAAGATTTTCCCATATTTTCTTTACGTTTTATCAACCCTCCTCTACAAACATAACACATACACCCCTCAACATGCTCACACACATACTTCTTTCTCTGAATTGGGAGAGCTAATGATGGGCATAATGTTCTTTTATCCCCCAAATACTTTAAAATATATTAAAACAAAGACATTCTCTTGCAAAACCCAAAATGAAATAACAACAAAATCCCAGGATTTAGTTGGCCTCTGATTGGATTCTTTTTGCTTTCTCTAACTTTGTTAATTCTTTAAGAGGTGTGTGTGTGTGTGTGTGTGTGTGTGTGTGTGTGAAATAATAACACAGTACAAGACACAAGAAGCATTGCAACTGGGAAACCCCTGCTTGACTCTCTGCTTCCCACCTCATTCTCCCCGTCTCCTTTAAGTAGCCAACATTTTAGCTTTTCTGCACCCCTCCAAATACAAACAAAGGTGTATTTTTCCAGACCAGTGTTTTCTTTCATAAAGCATGGCACTTTATAGACACTTTCAGGCTTTGCTCTTGCAGTTGGAAACACATCCTAACAACCATTCTGTGTCAGTGCACAGAAGTCTTCTTCAATCTTTTATGAGTAGCTGCAGCGTACTATACTAGGTGTATACCATGGATTATCCAAAGCCCCTTCTCCTGGCTGTAAGTATCTTATGTTGTTTCTAATAGTTTGTACATACGCTGCTTCAAGAAACAAGCTGGAATATATGCTTTTTCATACTGTTGGAGCTATATCTGCAGGGTCGGTTCTTATAGGTGTAATAATAACACATGTGTCAAATGTAAAAACAAATGAAGTTTTGATGTGTTCCCCAACTCCCCTCTAGCAATGCATGAAAATGTCTCTTCTCCCACAGCCTCATCACCAAAGCATTTGCTATACTTTTTAATTTTGCTAAATCTGATAGGTGAGAAATGATATCTCAGTGTAGTTTAATTAACATTTTTCTAATTATGAGTAACTTGGAATATCTTTTCATATGCTTAAGAGCCTTTTTGATATTTTCTGTATGTGCATTATCTGTTAAAGTCTTTTCTTCCTTTTTCTATTGATTTGGGGGGGGGCTTATAACCTCAATTTTAAGACTTTTTGTGATGACGATAATTGGGTTTTTATCTGCAATATTTATTACAAATAATTTTTAAACTTTATTTGTTCTTCTGGATACTTGTTCTGTATGGTTTGCCAACGGTTTTGTTTTCTTGCTTGCCTGTTGTTTTGAGACAAGGTCTTATGATTCTCTTGCCTTCACTTACCCAGTGCTAAAATTCAAAGCATGCATCAGGCTCGGCTGCAAGAGGATTTTTCTCTATTTAGTTATCGGCTTTTTCCATTATCACTCTTGGACACTGAGTCACATAAGCCTTTTCCCACACTAGGGCTAAAGAACTCACCCAATTTTCTTCCAAATAATAGGATAGGACAACTTTTATGGTTGATTTCTTTTGAGGTTTAATATCATCAAGGTTCGTCCATATTGTATAATTTGTTAGAACTGTGTGCGTTCTTTGTTTCTTTTTTTGCTTTTTTTACTTTTTATTATTGTGTGTATTTTGGTACAGATGTGTGATCCACAATTGCACAGCTGCATGTACACATGAGTGGGGAGATCAAAAGAAGTAAAAATTGGTGTTGTTCCTTAAGAGCTATTTTGCTTTTTGATACAGGAATCTACCTGTCTCCATCTCCCCAGTATACCATGACCATCTTTTTATGTGCATGTTGCTTATTGTACTGGAAACACATTACCCACCAAGTCAACTCCTTCGGTCTTTTATTCCCCAAATATAGATATAACTCAGTTTGTCTTTCTGCTCATCAATTGGCAGAAAATTTAGCGATCATGAATAAAACTGTTATGAACATTCATAGTCAACCTTTAATATGGATATATGTTTTCATATCCCTTGGGTATATTCCTAGAAGAGGGATGTCTGAATTACATGGTAGCTCTTTAACACTTTAAGGAAATGTCAAACTATAATCCAAAGTAGTTGTAACATTTTATGATCTTGCCAACAATGCATTGCTATTTTTTTCACATCCTTTTCAACACCCATAGTACTTGAGTGAATATAAATTTCTATTTAATTGTAGCTTTGATTTGCGTGTTTGTTGACTGATAATGTTGAACATCTTCTGTTTGTTCATTACCCATTTGCACATTTTGTTTGGAGAAGTATTTGTTCAGACTTTGCCCATTTTAAAATTGAGTTATCTTTTTGTTCTTTAATAAACATAAGGGCTCTTGGTATATTCTCAGTACTGGAGACTCAGTAGCGCTGAGGAGCTCCATCCCATGGGTCATCTACTTATCAGACTTTTAGTAAGAACATTTGCCTTTTGTTTGTTTGTTTGTTTGTTTGTTCGTTTTTCTTCATTTATTTGTTCATGCATGTGTGACTGCACATGAGCATATGATAATGCATGGCATGGCTCTTGTAGATAGCAGAGGACAACTTTCAAGAGTTAGATTTTTTTTTCTTCCACCACGTGGGTTCTTGACAAAACTCAGGTGGTGGGGCTTGTTGGCAAGTGCCCTGATGTACTGAGCCATCTTGTGAGACCAGCAATATAAAGGTTTTGTTTCATTTCAATAAAGCCTAATTTATTTTGCTTTCCTGTCATCACTTGGACTATTGGTATTAGAAGCAATTGTCAAATTCAAAATCACAAAGATTTCATTTAGTGTTTTTTATGGTTTTAGTTCTTACCCATAGTTCTAGCTTCCATTTCTGATTTAGTTTCATTCAAAACATATTGAATTAACAAGCAATACTGTCCATAATTATGTTGTATAATGTGCTGATTACATATAAATATATTTTATAATGATTTCTAGAGTCAAATTAACATAGCCATTAGTACCTGTGGTTACTCTGTGTGTCTCTGAGTGTGTGCATGTATGCGTGCTCGTGTGTGTGTGTGTGTGTGTGTGTGTGTGTGTGTGTGTGTGTGTTGATCACATTTAAAATCTGTTCTGTGAGTGGTAAGGACACTTAAAATTTGTTCTCTCAGTATTTTTTTTTTAAATTCATGTGTATGGGGTATTTTACCTACATGTACCATGTGCACACTTGGTACCCTTAGGGGCCAGAAGAGGGTGTTGGATCTCCTGGGACTGAATTTCAGAAGGTTGTGAGTAGCTCCCAAGTAGGTGCTAGTAACCAAACCCAGTTCCTCTGGAAGAACATCCAGTGATATTAACCACTGAGCAATCTCTCCTACCCCCACTATATATATTGCGATAAGGTCTCACTATGTAAAGCTGAGATGGCCTCAAAGTCACTGGGAACTGCCTGCCTCTTTAAAGTCATGTGCCACTCTCTATTCCTGTCCTCTTAGCAGATCCTAAGAGAACAATCCAGTGATGCCAACTATAGTCATTATGCTGTATATTAGCTATCCAGAACTCAGATAGCTCAAAGCTGATAGTTGGTGGACTTTAAATATACTCAGATTTCATAGCTTCTGGCAACCATTCTAATCTTTGCTTTACAAATTCAAAGTAATGTGGGTGGTACTGCAGTCAAATATAGTCAAACCTATATCTCTTTCAGACTGTGATATATCATTTTCTTTAGGTAGAGTGTATGGGAGTTTTTACTTTTAATCTTTTAATGGTGATCAGGAATTCTTTTCTCCTGATCAATGGTACATGCCTTTAATGCCAGCACTTGGGAGGCAGAGGCAGGCAGATTTCTGCGTTCAAGGCCAGCCTGGTCTACAGAGTGAGTTCCAGGACAGCCAGAGATATACAGATAAACCCTGTCTCCAAAAAAACCAAAACAAAACAAAAACAGAACAACTAAAAGGAATTATTTTCTCCACATTCTCTCCAATATTAAGGAAAATAGCCATGTAACAAGTGAAGTGATACCTTGCTATGATTTTGACTTGCATTCCCATGATGCTATTGAACAGGATTATATACACCCATTGGTCACTTATGTGTCTTGGAGAAAATGTATAATTGGCTCTGTTGCCTATTTTGTACTCACTGAAAAAAAAGGACAAACACCATTCTTTTCCCTGTAGCTATCTAGTTGTCCCCACGCTGTTCTCAAAATATTATTTTGGGTATGTGTGTACTTGAGTATATTTATGTGCACCATGTACAAGCAGGAACCCACACAGGTCAGAAGAGGCCTTAGAACTTGAGTTACAGACAGCTGTGAGCCAGCATGTGGGTGCTAGGAATTAAACCAAAGACTCAGCCAGAGCAGTAAGCACTATTAAGCATTGATTCAACTCTCCAGACCTCCTGTCATTTCTTTATGGTAATGATTGTGTGTTAATTATCCTTTAAACATCTGGTACAATCCTTAAGTAAAATTATCTAGGTCTGAAGAGTATTATTATTATTATTATTATCTCTAAATGTATTTACTCAAGATTCATGGCTTCAGATGCATAGGTAGCAGAGGATGGCCTTCTCTGGCATCAGTGGGAGGGGAGACCCTTCGTCCTGTGGAGGTCTGATGCCTCAGTGTAGGGGGATGCTGGTGGGGTTGGGCAGGAGAGGGTTGGTGAGGGAATACCATCATAGAGGCAAAGGGAGGAAGGAGAGAGAGGTTGTGGGATGGGGAGCTTGTGGAGGGGTACTGGAAAGTGGGATATCATTTGAGATGTAAACGAATGGAATGATTAATAAAAAGAAATTTAAAAAAGAAATCAATATTGTCTTCTTCATAGTTATTCATTTCTATTTATATATTTATTTATGCATACGTGTGTATGTATGTTTGTGAGAGTGCCATTGTATGCATGCCATTGTGCAGATGTGGAGGTCCGAGAATTGTCTTTGAAAGCCAGTTCTCACTTTCTTCCTTATAAAGACAAGGTCTCTGCTGATGTTTCCGCTATGCAGGGTACTCCAAGCTAGCTACAAGCTGCTAGCAGATTGTCCTGTCTTCATCTACCATCACACCATAGGCATGCTAGGATTGTAAATGTATACAGCTGCATCTGGCTTTTTAGGTGGATTTTGAGGGGAGAACTTGAGTCATCAGGCTTGTGTGAAACTGTGTTTCCCCATGGATCCGTCTCCCTGGCCCTACTTAATTCTTTAAGGACTTACAATATTAATGAAATGTCTCCCTTTTGTTCTGTCTTGAGTTTTCATATCATGTTAAAACCTAATGTCATAAAAACTTATTGTGAAATGTTTCTGCCTATTCTGATTTCCAGAAGAAAATATATTGAATTATTAGTTTTTTATTGTAGAATTCTCCAATTAAACCTTTTAGACCTGAAGATTTTGAAAGGAGTTTCTCAGGTATGAATTACATTTCTTTAAAATTTTTAGAGATATTGAAATGATTTGTTTTGGTAATTTGTTGCATGAAAGGAAATGGTCAATTTCATCTTGTTTTCAAATTTATATATGTAGAGTTTTGAATAACATTCCCTTAGCTTTTGGTCTTTATAAGGTTTGTAAGTGATACTCTTTGCATTTCTGATTGCCCTTCCTCCTTTTTCCCTTTGCAACTTCACATGCTCTTTTTTAAAAAGTCCCTAAGGTCATTTAGTGCTTCCTGTGTGTACACGGTTGTAGGACTATCTTCTGGAACATCAGGCTACATCCCAGAATAAAACTGTCCTTTCCACAACAGCCATTGGCTGGTTGGCAATAGTGTCTCAGCTAGAGGTACACTTCCTGTGAGTATTAGGAATTTGACAAGCTTGCTCTTGTGTGGGTCTTATGCAAGAAGTTACAGTTCATGTATGTGACTTTCTTCTCATGTCCAAAAAATAATATTTCACTGCAGACATCTATTAGTTCTGTATTTTAAATCTCTCTGCTCCCTCTTCTAAAATGAGCCCTGGGCCTTGGGTTGAGGGATATAATATAATATATTAGATTAGATAGAGGTTCCATTTAGAGTTGAGCATTCCATACTCTCTTATTCTTTCTCTTCTTACATTCTCATGATTCATTGAAATGGATTTTAGGATTCCATTTGTATTTATATTCCATTTATTAGATCAGACTGTATAGTTTTCCCAGTAATTATTAAATAATTATACATAAGGATTTTTTTAACATAGCCTACCTTTGGAATTTCATCAGTTTTACTAAAATGAAGAAATTTTCCTTGCATGAACATCATGTTACCTTCCTTCTAATGGGTGGTCTTGACTATTTCCCATAGGCACACTAAATGTCAGAAGAAATGATGTCAGAGGTTTTACTTCATTCATTGGCTATGATTTATAAAACTCACGAGAAAGAATAGTTCATTATATTATCACTATTTTTTACCTGTACTGGATTTCTTCTCTCCTTTGTGAAGTCTCTGACATTCTTCTGTTATCATTTCCTCTCTGTTTAAAGGACTTCCTTCAGGCATTATTCAGTGATGGGATCATGAGCAACAATATCTCTGAGTTTTCCTTCATCTGAGAATATCTTGATTTCCCCTTCATTATTTAAGGATATGTTTTGCCAGATATATAATTTGAGGTTGACAGTTCTTTTCTTTCAGCACTTGAAAAATGTTGTGGTATTTCCTCCTGGCCTCTGTGGTTCCTGAAGAAAAGTACCTTGTCATAACCAATGTGCCACATTGTCCAGATGTTCGCCAAGAGTCGTTGTGTGCCTTTTAGTTGCTGGAAATATCAGTTTAAGTTCTCTTAGTTTGAATTTATTCTGTTTGAGATTCTCTTTTAGACTTGAATCTGTATGTTTATTCCCCTTTCTGGACTGTTGGTGACACAAACCTTGGGTCTTTGGTTACTGTTCTTGGAAGTCCCTGAGCCTTCTTTCCATCTTTCCTCTTCAGCTTCTTTTCCTAGTTTTTCCTTTCTTAGGTGCCCTCCTCACAGAAAGCTGCTCAGGAAATGGATTCTGTGACTCTATTAGTTTTATCTTTTTTTCATTTCAACTGTTGGCCCACTTTGCCTTTATTACTCTATTTTTATGTCTGTAACTTTTATTTTGTTCTTTTTTATAACTTCAGATTCTTTTTGTTTCTATTTTGTTAACTTCAAAAGTGTTGGTAATTTCATGTTGAATATTTTAATGATGGCAGCTTTCAAATTCTTATCAAATAATTCCAGTGCGTGGATTATTTTGATGTTATGGCTTAGTGATTATTGTTCCTTTTTCTTGGTTCTTGGGATGGTAATGTTTACATATATCCTAGGTATTTTTATTATTATTTTCTTTATTTACATTTCAAATGCTATCCCGAAAGTTCCCTATACTCCCCCCCGCCCCTGCTCCCCTACCCACCCACTCCCACTACTTGGCCCTGGCATTCCCCTGCACTGGGGCATATAAAGCTTACAAGACCAAGGGGCCTCTCTTCCCAATGATGGCCGATTAGGCCATCTTCTGCTACATATCCAGCTAGAGACACGAGCTCAGGGGGTACTGGTTAGTTCATATTAAATTACAGACATTTGAGTGCAATTCATTCTTCTGTTTTAACAACCAGTGTCCATAGTAAGATGTAGCATGTGAATCATTTAGATTTCAATTTCTTGCAGGGTCAAACTAACACCATTTGGGTGAATGTAGGATACTGAAGTGAAAATAGCCTTCTTGAGACGGTTCAGTGACTAGCCATCTCCCTTGATTCTGCTAACATCTTCTTTGGAGAAAGAGGAGCAATGACTTTATCCTTTGTGCCTCTGATTGAGATGAAGTGTTCACTTGCTTATTCCTACTAGAGGAGAGGGAAACAGAAATGGGACATGGATGGAGGTTCTGCTGGTCTTTCGTAGCTCCCCATTGGTTCCCCTGATGAAGGAATGGGGACATGCATGGACTCCTGTTACCTCTAAACAGGAGAATTAGAGTGCTGCAATCTGCTTACATGGGGCTAGTGGGTTAGGTAGGTGGAATGTCACCTTCCCACCTTACCTGCTGCAACCTTCCAAAGAGGAGGATTTTCCTAGTAGTGTAAATTAGAATTAAGTAGGTGTTTCAAGACAGATTTATGTAAGCCACCTTTTCCACAGCCCCTTTGAGTATGGAGAAAGGATTTTCTTGAAGCATTTTTTAAAAGGTCATTTTAGAGCAATTAGAATTAAATGGAGAATGGAGTAGAGTCTCATATACCTTTTGCTCCATCGCCAACCTGCACAGCCTCCCTCCACCACTATCCATATTCTCTTTCAGAAGGGTGCCATTTGCAGGACGAGCTGTTCAGTAGTGAAGCTACTTCACCTAAAATCCATAGTGCAAGTTATGGTTTACTCTTAGCATTGTACATTCTAGAGTTTAACAAATGAATAGCAATCACCTGTTGTACTGGAAGCACACACAGCATTTCCATTGTTCTAAAAATATTTTGTGGCCAGGAGGTGGTGGCACACGCCTTTAATCCGAGCACTCAGGAGGTAGAGGTAGGTGGATCTCTGTGAGTTCGAGGCCAGCCTGGTCTACAAAATGAGTTCTAGGACAGCCAGGGCTACAGAGAAAAAAACCTGCCTCAAAAAACAAAACAAAAATCGTTTGTGCTCCACTCTCCCCACCCTTACCTCACCTCCGGTCTTTTATGTCTCTCTCTCACTTTTTAAAAAATTTTTTCTAGCATGTGATAGACTTGGACACAGAAGGAATCTGTTTGTAGTTTGACTTCTTTTGCTCAGTGTTACACTTCTGAGATTTCTCTAGGGTTTTTTTTTTCTTTCATGATTTGGTAGCACATTTCTGCTTAACACTGAATGATACTTTGTTGTTTGATTTTACCTATTTATTTAGCCATTAAATATCTGAGATACATCTTAGCTGTTCACAACAATAATGAATAAAGCTACTATAAACATTCATGTACAAGTTTTTGTGTGGCTCTGAACTTTCCTCTGGGTAAATACCAAGAAGGTTTCCTGGTGGATCATCTAGTAAACAGATGCTTGGGTTTGTAAAACTCAACCAAGTTTTCTTCAAAAGTGGATAACTGTATCATTCTGCATTCTCACACAACAATGAAGGAGAATTCCTGTTGTCCCAGTTCCTTTTTCCCAGATTTGTGGGAGTCAATAGGGAAACATGGGGAAATCATGGCTGCCTTGTTACCATTTTGATTTCTGCTGGAGTTTTTATTGTTTATTTCAGGTTTAACTTGCCTTTTCCTAAAAGTATGACTTAGCATATGAATCTTATAACTTTCTACTTTTTTTTTGCTTGTTGTTATTTTGTGTCTAGTTTTTTATCCTTTTCATTTTGTTTTTATCTCATTTTTATGATTGAGAACTTCGTGAATGCCTATAATGTGCTTTGATCAAATCTACTCCCCGTTCCCCCCTCTCCAATTCCTTCTCTACTCTATACAATTCTCTTTCTTCTTCATATGTTCTTTTTACAAAACCATTGAATACACATAGGGCTTGCTATATGTGCTTCAAGTGTAGCAACATCTACTACCTGCCATGAAGTTGATAAATTATTTTAGGCATTTGTAAGTGCGCAGTTCATGATTGTTCAGTATATTCACACTGGTGTGCAATATGTCCAAGCTTTCTTTTTATTTGTCAGAAAAAAATGACCTGGGAAAAATGTGGCCACTCTATCTTTTACATGTCTCCATGAGAAATTCAATATGTCATCCAACAGTTCAAGAAATAAATAAAAGTAGGAGGTTGTTACAGAATAGGAAGGGTCTAAGAAAATTGAAGAGGACACAAAGATGAGATTTGAGAGGAGGAATATGATCAAGGTATGTTGAACGAATGTATAACAATCACCCAATCAAACCAATTACCTTTTCACAAATAATGTGTTAATAAAACTTTGTTGGAATTGCTATTGTAACCTAATAATACTCTTATGTTAGAGAGAACTGAAAGATCTGTGATGCCAGTTTTTCTTTTGTTTTTCATTTGTTCATATTCATTCCTAAATTTTCCAGAAGATTGAAAGTTTGCTCATAGAACTTGTATATGCTGTTCTACGAGTGTAATGTTCATTCCTAAAGATAGTATTTACCTTATTGCTTTTGTAAATGGGGCTTTTCTGCCCATTGTGTATGTTCTACCCATGGGTGTTTGGACCCTTGAACTAAATAAGCCAGTCTCAAATGTAGATTTCCAGCTTATCATTTGCAAATTAAGGCCAAATTTGAGATCTCCATTCCACTTCTCACCTCCATAATAAGGTATGTAGGTAAGGTGGTGGGTCATGTGTTGCTTTCATCTCAATGTATGGGGATCTTATTTTCCCACCAGCTACTATAGAGTTATTTCTGACTCAGTTCTCTACTTTCCATCTAGCCACTAATTAGTCATTGTGCCCTAACAATTCTCTGGTATGTAGAAGCAGTGGACATGGAATCATCAACTCAGATAAAGCTCATCTCACCTCTGATGCCCATTCAGTGTCCTCATGAAGAGCTTTCCAGGATTTTTAGGTTATCAACCAAGCCAACTTTTTATTTCCTTACAGGTCCCACATTTCTTGCCTTCATTATGATCTCTTACTCCACCTTATAGTCTTTCCCCCCTCTATCTTTATGTACTTTGGATGGGAGTTTCACATGGCATTGTCATGCCAGTGGCTCTGCCAGGTTCCAACACATGAATACATCAGAGCACATCTCCCTAACATCCAGAGAATTTTCTAATGGCAGCCTCACCCTATCTTTACCACCTCATTTCCACATACTCTGACAAAAAGAAAAAGAAAGGGGGAAGAAAGAGAACCAGGAACATTAGCTATTTCTTGACTAGACACTCAGTAATAATAATTACACTGATGCACTTTCAGTGTGGCCTCAATAATGGATATTCTTGAGCACTTAGCACAAATGAAGAGCAGTGATACACATATGTTACCATGGGGACTTCTAGACTAATGGAGGGGACATCCTGATAAATAAATATACAAGCAATTATTATAACCATAATACAATGTAATAATTATTTTCTCCTCCATGCACTGCTAAATGACATTCTTGTTTTCTGAGGTTACTCTTTGTAGCCTCTCCTTATAATTATTTCTCAAAAAATAATCCCTATTAGAAAGTTCGTTTTCACCCATGTTTGCATCTCTGATTCTGTCCTCTCATATCAGAATTTCACTCAATCATTAGGATTCCATTCATTTATAATTTCTGCAAAGCTTCCTCTGATCTTCACAGTACTAACAACTGATTATTGGATTATTTTTCAAGGTTTGCTCTTGTATCAGAAACTGTTAAGCATAACATGAATTGCAGGTGAGGCCTGCATTCTATACTATAGGAACTCAAAAGGGTCTAGTACCACTTTGATATTGGTCTTGGGTCCTCCTTGCTTACAAACCTACAAGCCAGTGACCAACTCTAAATAAGTTCTTTGGGGGATAGATGCATAGATAGAGGAAAGAAAGTTTCCAAATTAGGTAACACCAACTTTGAGGAAAGGAGATGATATGAGCAGCTAGGCCCCTTATTAGGCTCTGAAGTAGTCAGTTTGGCAGCAGCAAGTGTGTCGAAGAGGAGCTAACAGAAGGGCATGGCAGTGAGGCTATGGCACATGTAGAAGACTCTGAAGGTAGAGCATTGGAACTTTCACTGGAGACAGTCAATAAGAGCAGTGTTTTTGGAAAGGTTTTTCAGGCTGTAGGACAAATTAAAAGCAAGAAAATTGAGGCAAGGAAGGTCTTATGAGAGTAGGCTATGTCAGAAATCCAGGAGAACATGGAGAACTAAGGGACATGACTGTGGACAGTGGATATATAGGCAGATGTGAGAGATGGTTGAGAGGTATAATCAATACAGGGTGATTACTCCAAAGATGGGCTTGATTGATGTTTCACTAGGATACAGTGACTTTAATAAATCACAGAATGATTTAAAAATCTGTGAGTTTAATACTGTTATCCACAACTGAGGGGAATGTCTAATTCAGAGACTTGAATGTCGATATATATTTAGTTCTGTTCCCCAAAAGATATATGGCAATCCTAATAGCTATAACCTGTGACTGATAATTTGGTAGGAAATGGAGTCTACACATATGTATTCCTGGTATGATGAGGTCAATAGCATGATCTCTAATCCAATATGACTAGTATATTAATGAGAAGAGGGAAATTAGGATGCAGACACTTAGACAGAGGGGAGGAGCATTGCATATAGAAGTACAGGCAGAAGTTATCATCTTTTTAACAAGGAACATCAAGTATTGCTGGAAGCCAACAGAATTTAAGACAGCCATGGAACTGTGGAGGTCCTAAAGTCTCTAGAAGGAACCAGACCTGTTTATGGCTAAAATAGCACCAGAGTTCCTTTATGTATTCATCTGTTGACAAACATGTGGGCTAATTTCATCATTTAGCCATTGTGAATAGTGCTGCAGTAAACATGGTTGTCAAGGTGTCTGTGTTATGCTGACTTTTAGTTCTTCAGGTATATACCCAGAAGTGGCATAGTTTGGTCTTTCGTAGTTTTTTTTAAATAATATTTAAGGAACTTTCCTACTGATTTCTATAGTGACTCTACTACCCTAGCATTTGTTTGTTTTTATGATGTTAGTCAATTTTTATTACAATGAACAATTCTTGCTTGGTGGTTAAGACTGTTTGTACTTTATCTTTTGGGAACTGTCTATTTATTTCCTTAGGCCTCTTATTGACCATTGCTTGATTTCCATGGGTTTTTAAAGTTCTTTATACATTCTAGATATTAATCATCTATCAAATGTTTAGCTAGCAGAGATTCCCCCCCCCCATTCTTTAAGGTATATTTTAACAGAACTGTTTATTTTATAGCTTCAGTGAGTTATAATTAAAGTATAGTAAACTCCAAATATTTAAAGTAAAATTTGACTGGTTTTGATGCATATAGATGATCACTATTGGCAAGATAAGGAATATATCCCTCAGCCACAAAGCTACTAAAGTTTTCTTGTGGTTCCTTGTAGTTTCTTATTCTGGACTATGCCCAACATTTCCAGGCAGGCTCTGATCTATAGTTTGTATTTTCTAGGATTCTATACATGCAACTGTTAAATAGGGATGCTCTGTCAGGCTTCCTTCCTTTGTTTTAATGACAGAGACCAGTGCATGCTGTTCAATGCATGTCAGCTACTAAATAGTTTCTATTGCTGAATAGTATTCTGTTGTATAAATATATTCTACCACAGTTTCCTTAATCATTCATTCTTTGATAGGTATTTAAATTGCCTCCAGTTTCCTCACAATTATCAAATGTAATTACCATCAACATAGGTGTTACAAGCATTCTCTTTAAATTCTTTTAGATAAACACTGAGTAATAAAATATTTGGATCATAAGGTATATGCTTACCTTGTTGAGAAATTCCCAAATTGCTTTTCAAATGAAGTATGCATTACGTTCCAAAATTGATGTGTGGTTTTTCTTTTTATTTATTTATTTTTAACAACCCATGTCTTTCTAGGGAATTGGCCAAGGTTCATGGATTTTCACATATATTCTACAGCAGATATTGGGATAGATCCAGAAATAACTTAGGATGTGGTTCTTGAGCCTATATTCTTAAATATAATTTAAGGAAAGGAGATTTGTAAAGGCCCAACTGGGTGTGGGAAATAAAGTGCATTGGGAATAGGCAAACCTCAAATGCAGTCAGATTGGCGCTCTTAAGAGAGGCATGAGAGCCATGAGTGCTTGAAAGAAAGGAGAGATAGCCAAGGGTCTTGAAACCTTGCTATCAACTAGAATATTGGAAGACCGTGGGAAGTAGACAGGCAAGGAAATCCTTGTGTGCCAGTGTCTAGACTATAGAGTTCAACAGCAGGGCCATGCTCTTACCCAAATCTGGAAAGCCATTGCAATGGAGCAGGATATACTTGGCCTTGACCCGGAATAAGTCAGGAGAGGGCAGTTATGAGGATACCCATTTTTATCCTTAGAGCACTGTCTTTATTCTAGGGCCCTTCTTGCCTTTCTTATCACCCTTTAAAAAGCTGAGTTGTAGAGAGGCAAAATGGCACCATACCTTATCAGAGAATTCTTCATCCCACAGAAGCCCTATGTTAGGAATTACTCTTAGGCTCTTGGGGCTTCATTGGGAAGGTGCCTAGGGAATGACAACATGTGGGACCCTGAAGAATATAATACTTGGAACCAGAAGACATCTTCTCTTAGGCCTGCTCTGCCAGATGTGTCAGTGGATTCCCCTCCTGGGCTTTAATTACCCTCAAAATCTAGAATAAGACTCAACCTACATAGCATCCGTGGTACACCCAAGGGTTAAAACCTGAGTCCAAGACTCTGGACATACATCAAATTTCCATATCTGCAAACCAGAGCTTATACTAACAGCATTTAATGGAAAGTTCCCTTCTCTGATAAAGAAAATGCTAAGGAAGATTAGTATGAGCACTTCAAATGCATACCTCCAAAACTGCTCTCATCCTGTAATCCTGAGTACTCATTTATACTATGATCTGTGACTGTTCTCAAATGTAAAGCAATAGGGTGAGAGGGATACTGGAAGGAAGAAAAAAGTGCTACCATTTCTTGCCAAGTATATGTGTTAGGGAACTTTGGAATCCTCTGAGAAGAGCAAGCCCAAAAGCTGTCCCTTGTAAGGTTACCCTCTTGGTTGTCAATGTCCTGCACCTTATGCTTTCCCCACCACCACCACAGTACTTGATGGGTAGACTTGATTTTTACTGTTACCATTTTACAAAAGAGAACACTTAGGCACAGAAAGGACAAAGGTCTTGCCCCCTATATAAAGTTAAGGAATAGCATAAATGGTAAGGGAGAAAAAGAATTCTTTCCCAGCAAGATAAAATCCAAAGGTAAGAAAGCAAGGCACACTGCCCCAGGTTCCATCACATTAAGGGTCCTCCAGTCTAGGACAAGAATGAACAGTTCAATCTGTAGTTTCATTTTCCCAGGCTCTGAAAATCAGGCATCCATGAGCTCATGATTTCTTGATAGTCATGCCAGGAAAAGATGGGTCCCATGGTCCCTGGAAGATCTACACTCTCAGTATTTTTCCATCAAGATAGTAGTATATTTGTTCTAGGGTTTCTGTGGCAAACATTGACCAGGTTTGGGCCCTTTCATCTTGGCTTCAAATGAAGGCCTGGAGCTTCACCAAGGTAGACATAGACAGAAGAGAACAGCCATTATGGCATGATTCAGCCTCAACAAACCAGAACAGTGCCCCCTTTTCCATTGACCAGGACTCCTAGGATGCCCTACAGGAGTGGTTGAGGTCTGACTCAGCATCTCCTTTACCCCTCCCTCCCTTTCTCCTTCTTCTTCACTTCCATCACTGAAAGCTCCCTCTCAGCCATTTCCCAGGAAGGACTGACTCATGGATCCCAAACTGTCTCACTGGGGGGAAGTGGGGTATTCATCAATGATTATAAGCCATGAGCACGTCCTCTGTCCAAAAGGGCCCAGCCATCCAAAATAAACAAGCATGCTAGCCTTTTAAAAACCAGACATAGAGCTCTCAGGAGATACTCTACAATTGTATAACAAAAGCTTCATTATACCTGGCAAGAAAGCAGAGGACAGAGCTGTGAATTCTAAGATCCTTGTGGCATTAATGGGAAATGGTGGGTCCTCGGCCCTTCCAAAGGAAAGAGGATCCGTAAGTGGATGCTACAAAAATTACTCTTAGAAGACAGGGTTTTACCCTGTATTTCAATGGATGCCATTGGGTTTTTTTGTTGTTGTTGTTGTTTTTGTTTTGTTTTTTTGTGAAACTTAGAGATCTTGTCTCAAGAAAACACATTTTAAAATGCATAAAATGAAACAATGAGATAACAAGGAATACCAATTAGATCAAAAGACCTATCAGCATATTAACAAAACAAATCTGCAGTATATTAGCTTGTGTGCTTCTTAGCATATTAAATACAATCTAACAGTAGGCCTAATAATTACTGTAATTTCAAGGTAATGATATTTAGAGACTCCTGCTATGAGTGTAATGCAAAATAAAAATATCTGCGAATCCTCTAGGTGACAAAGTCACAGGTTCCATAAATATTTCTGTACTTTATTGCCAACATGCATAGCTGAAGAAATGTTATACGTCAGTTAGGTTAGTAAAAATAAAAATGTAATTTTCCTCATTGAAGTGAGTGGATTCCTTGAATTCTATCCATGAAATGAAAGAGTACTGGCTAAGACAATATTAAAACCCATTTGATTAACTCACCTTTTCTTCCCTGATTTTTCGGCTAAGTCAAACCACTGCCCTTATGAATTTTTATACTGTGCTTTCTTCTCACTCCCCAACTAATGAACTACTACATCATTGTGGGTAATCAACAATTTCTTTCAACATCAGTTTTTTTCCTATGTAAAATCATGATAACCATATTGAACTCATAGCTGTGGCATGCAGAATAATACTTATAAAACATCCTGTCACCATATAAGCAACTTAGAAGGTTAGTGGCAATACTGTGACTCAATAAAGAGTTTATAAACACAAGGGCAGCATGTGTGCCTTGTTCTTTGGCGATTTATCTATTCACCACCTAGTTGATCCCAGAGTGGGAGCCGTGGGGAGCACACAGACTGGGAAGAAACAGTGATACATTCCAACTGGCTGTTACTGGTTCCTGAAAATCCATTACTACATATTTAGGGGGGTTGCAATCTGCTTGACATCATGTTGGTAGCTAAGATCAATCACAGTAAGAATATTTAAAACAGAAAGCATTAAGTACTGCAATAAGACTTTCAATCTTGGGCTGGAGAGGTGGCTCAGTGGTTAAGAGCACTGGCTGCTCTTCCAGAGGTCCTGAGTTCAATTCCCAGAAACCACATGGTGGCTCACAACCATCTGTAATTGGATCCCATGCACACTAGATTCTTCTAGTGTGTCTGAAGACAGCTACAATGTACTTATACACATAAAATAAATAAATAAATCTTAAAAAAAAAAAAGACTTTCAATCTTTTCCCCTCGTGGCTGATTCCCTTGTTAAACGTTTACTAGCACATCACTAGGTGAGAGTGACTGGGGCCAGGGCTGTAGGGCTGTGCTGCTTTTATGAAAAAAAATTGATGAGGCAAAGTATGCTATATCTGGGGAAGATGTGAAAAATCAGATGGGTTTCAGAGAAAAATAACCATTTCTTGCAGTCAATGTTTATTCTCTTTGCTCTTTATTGGCTTTTTCATCTACAAAGATTGGGAACAAGAAAGAACAGGTTTTCCTTGATTAATGTTCTCTGTTATTGATAATTACTTCCATTTCTCTAGTTCTACAAAAGGATCTGTTTTTCAGATAAAGAAAAACCATCCCTGCTCTCTTATCTGAAGAGTGAGGCATATTTTACTCAGAATCCAATATTTCTATGTAACTTACTTCCATGTCTCCTTTTATCCACGAGACTCTAGTGCATTCTTTCTGGAAAATATTGCAAAGGCACAGAGGAGGAAAATGAGTTTACTGATTATACAGCCCTATTAGCATTGCTTGAATCTGAATGTTGGCTTAGATGGTGTTTTCTAAACTCTTAAGTGGATGTTTATGTCTGCAAATAGAAGCTCTGAGTAGTTAGAATTGCAGGACCAGTGTGGAGGAGTAAATCCTGGGGCAGTGGTTTATTCAGTCACTGACATTGAGTTGCATGAGCTGTTTTCAAATGTATCTAGTCTATCTTGCCAGTCTCCAGCCAATTTGGTATGCTGCTTTCCACTCTAAACTGTCTTTCCAACCTCCATCATGTATAAGCATATGTAACTGCAAGCAACATCAGATGTTTACCCTGCCCGTGATTCCATTCCATTGAATGGTGTTGGTTTTCATGCAGTGTGGGATGCTTCAGAGCGTCTTTGCCTTTCCTTGACAGGGAAGCAGCAGCATCATTCTCCATGTATGAGCTTCCCTTTTTAATATGCCACTCATTTTTATTGAGACAGTGGCTGGCTGCCCAGCAGCAAGTAGACATAGATTGGCCTGTCTTAATATCTTGACTTGAGAAAAGTGAGGACTCACTCTTCTAAGCTTAACAACTATGGGCACACCAGGATGATCAGATCTGATCTTATATTGCAGAGTTTGATCCTATTCCATACTTCATGCCTGCAAAAGGGCATTGAAGAGACACAAGAGGACTTGAGTTGATATCATGATTATCCAAAAGCAATAAGAAGATAGGAATAGGACAAGTACCACCATCAAGAAGTCTGACTTCGTGGAATCAAAGGTGGTAAAATTCACATCCAGCTACTTATCTGGTCCAAGATCATTCTTTTTTCTTTAAAAAAAATTCTGTTTCCCCCTCCCCCTGACCCCTCTGTGTGTGTGTGTGCGTGAGTGTTTGTGCATGTGTCTCTTTCTGTATCTCTTTTTGTCTCTCTATGTGTATATGTGTGTGTCTATATATATATATATATATATGTGTGTGTGTGTGTGTGTGTGTGTGTGTGCCCCAGCTTTCCAAGATTTTTCTTTGTGGTCTTGGCTGGCCTGGAATTCACTATGCAGAATAGATTGAGTTCAAACGCATAGAGATCTGCTTTCCTCCATCTCCAACTTATGAGATTAAAGGCATGTGCCTGGCTCTCCCCTTTGTTATAACAAAGATTGTCCAGTTAAATTCAAATTATATTTCTATGATAAAGCTTGCCCAGTTCAATTCAAATATAATGGACAGCCAAGGTGCCTGTGGCTCTCAGATGCAAGCCAAAGACTATCCGTTTGATGTCCATGGCGATTCCGGACTGTTCTTATCAATATGTACCTATTTTCCAAAATGCCTTTTTAAATGTGAGCTTCAAATTTAGGAAAGAGGGTAATGGACATTTTATAAAGTAAGGCATAAAATGGCTCCTATAATTAATTGATATAGAGATGGTTTTGCTGACCTTGAACTGGATAGTAGTGAGAGTAAGACTTGAATCGGATGTATTCATTTACATCATATATATTCTGGCCCTGGTAGGAAAGAAAATTCCTCAAGAGCTTTAAATATAGTCCTGCTTTACATTGTTTGCCATCTGCAGAGGATGTTGCAGTACCTAGAGGAGAACAAAACCTAGTTCTGACCATATTATTCATTCTATATCAAGAAAGCAGCGGGCTGGTGAGATGGCTCAGTGAATAAGAGCACCGACTGCTCTTCCAAAGGTCAAGAATTCAAATCCCAGCAACCACATGGTGGCTCACAACCATCGGTAACAAGATCTGACGCCCTCTTCTGGAGTGTCTGAAGACAGCTACAGTGTACTTACATATAATAAATAAATAAATCTTTAAAAAAAAAAAAAAAAAAAAGAAAGAAAGCAGCAAGGCCTTGCAAAGCTAGCCTCTCACCTTCCAGGATAGACCTTAATGGTACATATGATGACAGTTAGGGTCTCTTCTCCATTGAGCTCAAATGAATTTGCACAGGAAATAGTTTTGGATCCTGGTACTTCTTCCAAAACCATCATACACAAGAGGAAATTTCTGTATACATTTATTCGTCAGTGTACTTGCCATAGGCTAGGCCCTCTTATAAGAAGTGAGCATCCAGCATGTGAGGGAGAGACCAGACAAGGGAAAACTCTCATGCCAGTTTGTATACCATGACGCATGGCATTCTACCCACGTAACAGCTGTGGCCACAGGGCCTGAGTTCCCTAGTAGGATGGGGGCCTACAAAGAGATGGCCCCAGAGTGCACCTACAGGGCACAGATATCATAGTTTCATGCTTTGATTTTTCACCACAGCCTGATGGAGCAAACACTATTGATAGCATCTCTATTTCAAATTTTGAAAACATATAAATAGTTACTGAGTAGTTCATTTCAAGTACTCACATCTAATAGTAGCTTAGGTAAGATTAAAATCCAGACAACTGGGTGCTAGAGTCCATGCCAGAATAGTTGTTGTGTTTCTCATGACGGCATGGTCCAGAGTTACTCCTGCAGGAACAGATCCCAAGTGCAATACCCAGCAGTCAGGACAAGATGCTGCCTACCAAGCATGAATACCTTTACCCTAGACAGTGGCTGTGATCCTGTGGGGTTGTGACCCCTTTGCAGGTGACATATCAAATATTGAGCATATCAAATATTTACATTATGATTCATAACAATAGCAAAGTTTCTTTTTTCTTTCTGTGTCTCAGCAAACTAATCCTTAAACATTGCATGCTTTAAGAACAGAAACTGACGGGAAAAGCAAGCATTCTGACATGAATTGAGACATTATTTTACTAATGACTGACTGACATTGCAAACCATTACTTTTCATCAAATTTAGGAATAAAATTTAGTAACTAAAAGCATATGATGTAGATCCATATTAAAAATCATGAACATTAAAGTGTCACGTGAATATTCTCAAGCTAAAATGGTATTAGTGTGATTTTACCTATTTTCATAGAAGACATGCAGACATTCATTAAAAAAAAAGTTCATGTCAGAAAATTGACAACAATGGTGTTCTATGCTGTCCACTTAGTTACAAATAATACCGCAGACACTTTGATGACACAACCTCAGAATAGTGTGAGGAGGAATAATTCATTATATACTATACAGTGTAATATAATATTATATTTGCATAATATAATATTATTATTAGTGTGTTGTATGCACAAATTCATGTGTTTTGTTCATCTATGTATCAGATCCATGTAATGTAAATAGGGGTCAGAAGTTGATGGAGGGTGCCTTATTCAATTTCCATCTAAATTTTTGAGGCATAGTCTCTCATTTAACTTCAAATGCACCCATTCACCTAGAATGACTAGCCAGTATGTTCCAGGGTGTCATTTTTTAAGGACATGATTTCACAATGTATCTTGGCTATCTTGGAACTCACTGAGATGAATAGGCTGTCTTCAAACTCACAGAAATTCACCTGCATCTGCATCTCAATTGCTAAAAGTAAAGCATGTGTCACCACATCTGACCCATAATACTCTTGTGGCTGCCTCTACAGCTCTGAGATTACAGGCAGATGCCAACATGTCTGCCATTTACATAGGCTCTGAGAATCCAAACTCAGGCCAGCATATTGAAGGAAAGAAAGTATTCCCTAACAAGATTCTGAACCTTTAGCCCAGAAATTTAAAGAATCATACAGAACTACAAAAAAGAATCATCACCATATGGACAAGCACTTATAAATTTCTATGAGGAAGATTCCTTGAACAGGATATCCTATGTAGCTGGAGCTTGCTTCATATGTATTACAGGAAACATTCTGGGCCCTACATTGTGTATTTAAAGGAATGGTGAATGGGGTCTTAAAAGGAGTATTAGCCAAAGTGGGACTGAAAACACAAGGGGCAGAGTCTCTGGCTGAGGTAGAATAGTAGCCTTCATTCTGATAAAGCTCACGGTCAGGCAGGTAGATCAAAGAAAAGCAGGCAAGAGTTGTTGGACCTCAGTACAGCACTTGGCAGCTTCTGTTGTGAAATCCTCATGCACAGCTCAGTTATGTGATTGTGTAACCAATTAAAGGATTCAATTCAGAGGCCATGGATAATGGATTAATATCCTCCCTCAGAGAAACAAGTCTAGAGGCAGGTCCTAGGAATCCCTTGGGGACTGCTTCTCTTTTTCTCAATGATCCAAGTGATGATTTAGAAAGCAGTCTTACCAGAAGGCAAGTAATTCCCTAGCATTGAATTGACATTGAAAGAGACCTTGATGAGATTAGACTTGTCATAGGAAATGCAACTGGAATAAATGGCAAATCTTACATGTGGATCCTGAACCAATCTGCCCATGTAGTGGGAAGAAAGGTGCTTGGGAATAATGTAGAGGCTCTGAGTTGACAGTCATCTTATTATGATTCAGTAGTGAGCTGAGCCTGGCTGCACCACTGCCACCATTTCAAGCTGTGATGCCAACTGTTACCTATCAGGCATTCAAATGCAACTATTACTTTTTCAGTAGTTAAAATGTGTTGCTTAGGTTTAACATCAGTCACATTGCCAAGGTAGATTGATACTTACAAGGGATACTTAAGAGGGTTTACCCCAATTCCAAGCATTTAGTGTAAGATCCTGTAAGCAGAATGTCTGTTGCCTACTGAATATCAAGCCTTTGAATCATTTATTTCTCATTCATATGAGTATATTGCCATATGTCGTGAGAGCTGTAAAACTTCTTAGTGGAAAGCAGAGTCCTTATTTGCCTTTCTAGATATGTGGGCTAACCCCTGTGACTTCCATTGTCCAAGAACTGCTCAGCAGACATACTCTCAAAAAGCAGCTTCAACCTCATTCATATAAATGTATTCATATATATGTATATATATGAATGTATGTATATATAATTCGTTCTTTGCATATTTCATACATGCAACCAATATGTTCTCCTTCCCTAACTGCTCCCAGATTCATCACACTGTATACCCACTTCTCCACACACTCCCAATTTCATGTTCCCTTTTCTTTTTATAGACTCCTGAGTCCAACTTTTGCTGCCCATATACTCATGACCATCCACTGGAGCATGGTCAACATACCAGTGGTCACACCCTTAAATAAAACTGATTCTCTTTCCCCAAGAAACTATCCTCATAGCTCTTTAGGGTTAGGGGCTCCTGAAGTCTTCCCAATCCCATGCTGAAATTAAAAAGAAGCTTCTTTAATTAATAAGAATTTTATTACATAATCCATTAGGAGCTTCTGAACCATTCCTTACTGAAACAAGAACTTCAGATTTTACCCAGATGTGTGTTCCGCCCCCCCCCCCCGCCCCAGTTTCTGGACATCAATGCCACACTAGCTTGCTATAGCAAGAAGAGCAAAGATAAGCACTGGAATCAGTATGTTTGAATGAGCTGATGGGATGAATGAACTACATAGTCTTGGCACAGAAATTCACTTAGGGTGCTTCTGAATTCATAATCAAATATGTCCATAGTTGAAGGGTAGTAATGGATAACCTATTAGGTGCTTTGTCCCTGGAGAAGACTAAGTTTCCTTCTCTCAATAGTCAATAATTGCCTATAGCTCTTCACTTAGAAGTGGGCCTTGTGAAATTACCTACCTCCACACTGGCATACCAACTGGGGTTGTCATTGTGCAACTCTAGTTTTGGTAACACTGATTGAGATTTCATGGGTACAGCTTCCTGTCATATATAGAAGACACTATATTACAGTAAGCATCCTGATCTTCTTGTTTTTATATTTCTGCCCTCACTTCTGCAATGCTCCCTGAGACTTATGTATAGGTGCTGTGTTATAGATGTATAGGTGCTGTGTTATAGATGTATCAGCTGTGGTCATCTCTAAACCCAAATACATATGAACTACATGATCTTGCCAAAAATCAATCTCTCTCTCTCTCTCTCTCTCTCTCTCTCTCTCTCTCTCTCTCTCTCT
>NC_034613.1:59886646-59969933 GCF_900095145.1 Mus pahari
GTGTGTGTGTGTGTGTGTGTGTGTGTGTGTGTGTGTACACATAGACAGACAGACAGACAAACAGACATATAGAAAGACAAATGTAAAACAAACAAAAACGTTTGACAACTGACAGACCTTTCTAGTGGTTCATAATGTCTCTTCAGAAAAGCAGGGCTACCACTTCTGTCCTCGTCTCTGTCTCTGAACTGGGAAAAGAGGCCCACAGTGCCTGCATAAAGCCTTCCCACTCCCTCAGCTTTGCTGTAAACTCCAACACGGTTCGCCCCCAGCCCTCTTGTCCAGGTGCACACCTGCCCTGGCCCATGTTGCCCGTGCCTTTTACCTGCAGGCAACCTACACCTATTGTGACCCAAGAGCTGGGGCAGGTGGGACAAGGACTGGGCAGTGGGGGTGAGAGGCCCCCATCCCAGGATCCATAGCACAAAGCCATGGGCTCCATAATACTCCTCTGGTTTCCATCACTTCTCGGCCTTGCTTCTCCCTGGGCACCATGAGGAATGGGAAGTGCTGGGGTCCTGATGGGAAGCGCACCCACAGGAGGCAGTGACTGAGTCCACATCTTACCTCACAGGGCTGGTTTTTAGGGATTCTTTTGGGAAGCAGTTTAAAATCTTGCCACAGTTGAGAAATTGACAAACAAACAAACAAATAAAAAACAAAAACACAAACTTCTATTATGTACATGGTGTGTTCTCTCTCTCTCTCTCTCTCTCTCTCTCTCTCTAAATTTAAATGAGAAGTCATGAATTTAAGAGAGTACAAGGAACCTGGGAGAAACTGATGGAGGAGAGGAATAAATGCAAATGATGTGAATACAGTGCTCATGTAAGAAATTCTCAAAAATTAAATTTAAAACAAGACAAAACATAAAAACATGCAGTGAGAAAAGTGAAGTTTAGAAGGATCAGGTATGTTCTACCTTCATTCCAGTACCCTAGGGTAACTATGAATCATAAACATAATAATGATGACATTTTGCAATTTTAAAAAGTAACTAAATTTCTAGGTCCTAGAACATGAACTTTGTAGATAGCAATTCCATGTTGCAGTTTCAAAAAGCTTAGCATTGTGGGGAAGCAGAGAGATGACAAAGCTATATAGGCACTTCCTTCCCAGGCCACTGACCTCAATTTGAGCCTGAAACCCACATGGAGGAAGGCGAGACCTGACTCCTCCAAGTTATACTATGAGCTCTACACCCATGCTGTGGCGTGTGTGTGTGTGTGTGTGTGTGTGTGTGTGTGTGTNAGAGAGAGAGAGAGAGAGAGAGAGAGAGAGAGAGAGAGAGCCAGCAACGGGACTTTGTTTATATTGCAAATAAATATTATTTTTTCTTTTAAAAAAAGAAAGAAACGAAAAAAAGAAAAGCAGGGCTAACAGAGGATGACTGAGCTGTATCCAAGAAGCCTGAAACAGGACTTTGGTTACTTTCCCCAAGTTTCCTCTTCCTTATGAGCTAGCACACTGACAAACACTGTAGCCAACAGCATGTTTTCCTTCTGACTCAGAGACAAGAGGCTTGATAAAAACAAGATGTATTATTTGTCCCAGTATTAGCACTTGGCTTACTGGATGAAGTTATTTGGACCCATAGATCAAGTGAGTTGCATCTACAATCTGATTGGGATTCAGCAGCCTCTGCTTTGCATGGGCTAAATGACAGTGGTGGAACTTGACATAGAGCAGGCAGTAGAAGTTAAGGGAAAATCAGCGCTTGCTGCCAACCAGGGTAGCCTACTGAAAGCTTTCCTATCAGCTCTCCCTCCCAGCTCTTTCAGGAGCTAAAAGCTGACCTTGTGCAAAGCCCTGGTCTTGCCTGCTAATCATGCTGTGCAGCTGAATGACTGCCTATAAAACCGCCTTTATCTTGAATGCCTGCTTGCATGCGCTTTGTTGGCTGTCTTCTTTAAGGGAACTGTCTGGGAACCATGTCTGCTGTGCACAGCATTTCTCCCACTTTCGTTCCAAACTGGAGCCATGGTTTCCAACTTGCAATGAAGAAATTATCTTGAAAATTAGATTGGTTCCTAAGAATCAATAGCAGCCTTGACTTGTTTTCTTTCGTTTTGGAAATAATATCTAAAATATTTGCAAGGATGTAGTTCCAAGAATGAAAAGAATTGATTAAATCATGACAGCTACTAAAGCACATTTTCTCCCATCAGATAGGACTTTAGGGCTAGTACTAAAGAGATCTTCTCTTTATTCATAATCCATCTAAAGGGATACCTGCTAACTAGGAACTCTGAGAATCTTTTCTCGCCTAATAGTTAAGTTTCTTATTGTGGCTATTAAATGATTGCTTGGATACTTCTCATGCATGGCCAGTTTGGGCTATTTATTAAGCATCCTTCTGCCTTTATCCATTTACTTAAGTGGTCTTCTTTGTTGGACCTAACACATTATAATTGAAGAGCAGATACAAAAGAAATATTGAGGCACTTAATGTCCAATGACATGGCCCATCCCCCCTTTCTCACTATTTCTAGCCATGTCCTACTTTCTTTGGGCTCTGAGAGTGAAGAATCATTGGTGATCAATGTCCTAGTAGAATGCAGGGTTCTGATACCCTGGATTTGCTGTAAATTAGAGTTGATTAGGTTTCACTAGCATTTGCTTTAATGTGGAAAGAGGGCCCTTAAATTCCCCCTTAAACTCTGCTGGAGGTCTGGAGTTACTCTAGGTTCCTATCAACAGACTTTGAACAGAAGTTTGTGCATTCTATCTGGGAAAGCATAATAGGTAGATGACCACAGAGGAAAGCCAGTCACTGATGCAGAAATGGTGCCAGCTGAAAAACGTTGTAAGGTTCTCCAGGCCAAGCTCATTAGTATACCAAGGGAAAATGAAACTTAAAGCAGTGAAACCTTGGCAGGGAGATGTTGCAACATATACGAAGCCTACAGACCCTGGACAGCCTGGAAGGTTGCCTTGTGGATTATTTATGCTCAGGGCATTTCAGAAGGAAGAGCCAAGGAAGTACTGCACCTAGTGTCTGTCTTCAATTAAATCCTGATGACACTAAGTCCTGACTTGTTATTCAATGAATTTGACTTTTACAATCAACACTTGTTTTCCATGTGGTTCCAAAAATGTTTCTATGTTGCATTGCCAAACTGTATGAGAAGAGGTGTCGTGGATTAGAGTCTGGTTTTACTCCCAATATTAAGATTTTAGTATTCTAAGTTTTACTGTAAAATGGGACAAGGCAAAGCAAAATCAAGCCCATTCAGTTCAGCTGCTCGTTCCTGTTGCAGAAAAGGATTCACCTATACCTGCCATAAGCACAGCACCTCTCTGCTCAAATAGTGCTTTCAGATTTAAAGGTCTGGTGCACTCACACATACCTTATGAAGGGACAGAGCAAAGAGAATCAGCCCCATTTTGCAGGTGAGGAATTCAAGACCTCCAAAAGTCAGGTAACATGAAGATGTGTGGCTGGCAGTCTCTTGGCTCCAAGGCCCATGCTTAATCTACTATCAAGTGTACATGCTTGCATTTTCCTGCAGTTCTGATTGGCATCTGACCTCCACTGGGACATGTCTACAAACTGTTTCAACAGTCAGAGGTGACTGCCTGCTGAAATCTGTACAAAATCAATTTCCAACATTTTGCTTCTTTCTTCCTCACATTTCCAGTTAATCCTATGTGAAAAGTCTAGGGTAATACTGTTAGAAAATCCCTGCCAGGAAAATAAAAACCTTTGGGGCCATAGCTGATAAGTAAATAAGGACATAAAGACTAGACCAGAAACCATATATTGTTCCTGTTTCCTTTGTTGGTCAGTTGAGAGACTACTTGAAGGCCAACTGAGCAGCAAGTCCAACTCCATGGGCAGTTAGAAGGATCAGATATTTACCATCACTAAAAGGATTGATCCCAAGCCAGAAGAAGGACTCTTTCCCCAGGTCCTGTAGAGTTCACTGTCGGAGAATGCATGCTAATGTCTATGTGCACCTACTTCTCTATGTGTATAGTTCAGTTGATTAGTGGCACAGTATACAGAAAAGACCAAAATGGTTTCCTAATACCTTCCAATACAACCCTACCTTTGGTAACCAGTTATGGAAAAGCTTAGAAGAACTAAGTAAGTGGACATTAATTGGAATGGAAACAAACACATACATTGCCAAACCCTCTAGTATGTATTGCCAGTTCCAATTGAAGATCTATTGCATATCTGAAAGTGTATGACAGAAGAGTGTAATGGGAGTCACATCTGATGACTGCTTTCATTTTTAAAGAAATGTGGCTTTGGAAAACTTCCACCGTGCATTTCTTTGAAGGCTAGGTCTGCTAGTGTAGAGAGTGTGACAAGGTCAGCGTTATTGTTGCTGCTTTAATGTACTCTTAATTGGCCCTCATTTCTTGCTGTTCCCAAATTCCAGAAAACTCTTTTCTTTGCTTGCCGTGATGAGTGGTCACCATGTGTTGCTTAGTTTTAGAGTCAAGTAAGTTTTCCCATCATGGCCAGCTGGAGAAGCAGCTTGCTCTCAGTGAACTTGGTGGCTTATACAGTTTTTGGCTCTTTGAAGCAGAATTCTTCAGTCTGAGCCCAAAGGGTGGGACCGTGGAGTAATTGTATTTGCCAGCAAGCTTCAGTATTGACCTGATTTATTACTGAGTGACACTTCACACCCGAGGAGTGTGCATTTTTAACTTGGGTGGTATGAAGAAATCCTGAAAGCCAATGTGCAGACATTGGGGTTCCCTGTGAAATGGCAACAGCACAGTTTAAAGTAGCAGTGAGAGGTGTCTGCTAGCATCCTGCCTCAGTTTTGCAAGTGACTTCATGGTCACCTAGCCACCAAAAAGGTTTTCTAGCACAGTGGTCTCAGCAGCCGAATACTGAGCAAATGCATGACAGTGTCCAGTTTCAAAGGGAGTCAATATGCCTTGATGTGAAGGGTATAAACACTCATTTACTCCAAAAACCTTAAAAAATGTTGCCTAATCCTTTCTTTACAAAGAACAGTCTTCTAAAATCCTGAATGGGAGTAAGGAGTAAATTGAACCTGATAAAAGCAACTTTATCAGAACACAATTCACACACCATAAATTTATTCTTTGAAAGTATGTAACTCTGTTTTAGTGTGTTCCAAGACAGACAATCATGCCCACAACTCCAGAACAGTTTCATCAGAAGAAACCTGTACTTGTCAGCAATCCATACTATAGGCAACCCTTATGTGTTTATGGATTTGCCTGTTCTGGGCATTTCATACAAATGGAATCACAGTGGGCTGAAAGGGTGACTCGGCTGTTCTAACAGAGAATCTGGCAGAGAACCCACATGTACTTGCAATCATCGCTAACTGATTCTGTGGATCTGACCACCTCTTCTGGGTCTGCGGGCACCAGGCATGCACATGGTACACATTCTTGGAGGCAAAACACAGATACTAAGAATAAAAATACATAAGCCAGGTGGTGGTGGCACACACTTTTAATCCCAGCACTGGGAAGGCAGAGGCAGGTGGATCTCTGTGAATTCAAGGCCAGTCTGATCTACAGAGTTGCAGGACAGCCAGGGCTACACAAAGGGACCCTATCATGAAATCTGCACCTAAAAACAAAATAAGTAAACAAACAAAAACAAATGGTACTCCCTGAAAAAAAAATATATGTAACATTATATAAACTGAGTAGGTTATATTTATATATTTTGAAGTGTACATGCATGCATGTGCATGTGTGTTAATAAAAATAAAAGACCATGGATTTGAAAGAGAATAAAGAGGGATGTATGGGAGTATATGGAGAGAATAAAGGTAAGAAGGAAATGTTGTATATATATTACAAACCCAAGAAGAGAGAGAGAGAGAGAGAGAGAGAGAGAGAGAGAGAGAGAGAGAGAACGGAAGGAAGGAAGGAAGAAAGAAAGAAAGAAAGAAAGAAAGAAAGAAAGAAAGAAAGAAAGAAAGAAAACAGAAATAGAATTACACACCATATAGTCCATTCCTTGGCACAATGCTTCTGAGGGGCATCTGTGTTGCTCTTNAAGGAAGGAAGGAAGGAAGGAAACAGAAATAGAATTACACACCATATAGTCCATTCCTTGGCACAATGCTTCTGAGGGGCATCTGTGTTGCTCTTGCCAATCCATTCTTGTCTAATACTGAGTAATATTGCCATATGCCTTAGGTAGATACTCTCTCTACATTTGGTCTAGCCACACACCTCAGTGGACATTTGGGGCTTTTATGCATAGTACACCTCTAGGAATATCTGGGTCCCAAACTTTGAGTGGAGTTTCTGCTTTCTATGGCTACTCTCCCATCCTCAGTCCAGCTGTTTGCCTTTCCATATCCAGCAGCAGTCTGAGAGCTTTCCAATTTCTCGGCATCAGCTTTAGATTTTTAGTTTTTTTGTTTGTTTTCTTTGAGACAAGGTTACATGAATACTAGGCTGGCCTCAAGCTAGCTATGTAGTCAAGGATGACCTTAAACTTCTGATCATCTTCCCTCAACATCCCAAATACCAGGATTTCAGGCATGTGCTACCATATCTGTTTTATGCAATGTGGGTGATTAAATCCCACCTAGGGCTTTGTGCACACTCAGCAAGTACTCTACTAAGCTACATCCCCAGGCCCATATGTAGTTGTTAAATTAAACTTTTCAAAGTGAAAAGTGACATTTTCCAATATTAACATGTTTATTAGCACAGAACTATAATTATATGCCTTGCAGCTCTTGCATAGTGTCAAAACAGCCTATTCAAATGCACAGAAATGTTGAATAACATTATGCATTGCTAAGCTTACTTGGGCTCCAGTACAACAATCACTGAAGCTCTTGACCAAGTAACTAAAGTCCTGAGGATGGTTCTAGGGAAGCTTGTCATCTAAGCTTGAGTGCACCTTGCAGATCCATTCAACAAGTAGTTCCTGAGACCCTACTGTAGGCATGAACACTCTAACACAGCAGTTCTCAACCTGTGGGTCAGAATTTCTCAGAGGGTGAATGACCCTTTCATAAGCATTGCCTAAGACCATCTGAAAACACAGACCTTTATATTATGATCCGTAACAGTGGATAATATTACAGTTATGGCAAAATTACAGTTATGAAGTAGCAACAAAATAATTTTATGATTGGGCATCACAACAACATGAGAATATGTATTTAAAGGGTTGCAGCATTAGAAAGGTTGAGAAACACTGATCACAAAGACTACTAACATATCAAAGACTTGACTCCTCTCTGGAAGAGGACTGGAATATCAGACAAATAACTTCCAATCAAGGCAGGGGGAATAAGAGGGAGCCCCTAAACAGTGAGTTTTTCCTGTACCCCTTAGGTTTAGTTTTCTTGACTAAGATATCCTTTTCGATTTGTACCCCAGATTCTTAGTTCAGATAATGATTAGTAACAGTCAACCCATGTCCTGGAGCACAGGATGGACTGAGGCTTCTGACAATAGAAATATAGTATGTTTCTGGGGAAGCATTTTCTTCCTATCTTCAGCTCTTTTTCTTTCTACTATCTATGTTGAAAGTCTGGAGAACAGTAGCCTTGGCCTTTTAGTCTACATGCTGCCACCCAGCCAGTTATATAGCTCTTCCCTCTCTTTCTCCTCAGTCCTGGCCCTGCCAGTACCCAAGCAAGATAATTGTGGGAATGAAGGTGTAGACCACAACTTCAGGATACAGATTCAAGATTTTTGTTCAGAAAGCTCTAGTTATTATCCCCACCCAAACTTGTCCTCTTTATGTTGGATTTGGAGAACATTAAATCAATAGAATGGTGTCTTTTGAAGGCCTTTGGAGATTTTTTCTGGTTTTGATTTTGTTTTTTGTCTTAATGATTTTTTTCTTTAGCTTGAATGTATGGTATCCTTTTGTTTTGTGTTACTAGACCTGAAATAACCAAATCTCTACCCCCTACAGACTGAAAGTGCTGAGCTTCTGTTGCTCAGGCTTAATGGCTATATCTGCACTAATGGAAGGCTCTTTCACTCTTCCTCATTTGCATGCACTGTGTATAATATATACCATTTTGACCTTAGTATTTGATAGATATCCCAGTTAAGGTCTCAGGTTTGGTTCCTAATACACCCAGGAAAGGCTGAAGAGGAAATGATTGTTGATTTGTTTTAAATAGAAAGAGAGATACAGACATCTATAAACTGTTTGAAGCAAGAATGCCCTGGAAGAAATGCCTCGGAGGCAACACGAAGAATCATTGAGACCAGGATCTGGAGGCTGAATTCTTTTTAAGTAATGGTCAGCTTCTTATTGGGAAATTATTAGAGTCAATGTAAACTGTAGAATAGACAATAGAGAAAACAGAGAAACAATAGAGAGATGCTCCCTTTACCCCTCACACAGTCTCCCTCGAAGTTACATGTTCTATAGCAGTCATACAATATCAAAAATCAATAAAATGATACCATACCATTACAGTGAGATATATATATATATATATATATATATATATATATATATATATATATTCTTTGCTACAGACTTTCATTTTCATGTGTCTAGATAATTATCCAGGAATGCAGTTGTTGGTATTTATCTACATGTTCTTTCTTAAGAAGCTGCCAAACTTCCCAACTTCCAGAGTGGGTGCACCATTTCAAATGTCCACTAACCATGGATGAGTGGCATTCCTCCACATCTTTCCCAGAATGTGGCATTGGCACTAAATGTTTTATAAAGGCAGAAAACTCATGTACATGCAATGTTATCTAGAACATTCAAAATGGTTGGGGTTTTTTGTTTGTTCTGTATCTATACCTGTTACTATAGCAGATAACACCCCAGCATTATATGCCTAGCACAAAGCAAGTTAACTTGTGATGGTATTTCCTTTTTTAAGTGGTTAAAATGTTTTTTTAGAATTGTTCTACATACATTGTTCTGCAATTTTCTGTCTGAACGGTCTGTGTCTTTGGTATGAAGATAATCCAACAACCCAGCAAGTATTCCCTGAAGGAGGCCTTGCTCATATAGAGTTGATAATAACTTTGTTTATGTAAATAAAGAAAATAATAAAAAAAAATAACTTTGTTTCAGTACCACATAGAAAAGAAAATTACAAGCTGACCTTCCTGACAGACATGGATGCAAATATTTTCAATAAAATGCTGGCAAACTGAGTTAAATATCACAGCAAAAAGATCATTCATCATTTGAGATTATCTGAGCCTAGAACCTTCCTTTTGATGTACTGGGAATGGGGGTTGGGGGTAGCATTCACAGGTTGAACCCAGGGCCGCCCATATGTTAGAAAAGCTCTGTACCACTAAGGCACATTTCAGCCCCTTCAAAGTTTCACTTCCTGGGTTTTTACAATTATGATTCCTTTTTTAGAATTAAAATGATAGAGTTTTTAATATTGGGTAATTTGGCCATTTGTACCTTAAGAAAATTGCTCCATTTTAAAAAAGATTTGTAAATTTAATATGAAAAATAATGTTTTCTAATCTGCAGAGTGTGTAGTAATAATTCCTTTTTTAAATTCATTGTAATTTTTAGTTTCAGTTTCACCAATTGTACTAACTTTGTGAAGCCTATCTTTTTGGCCTTATCTCCTGTTTTTTGTTTTCAGCATAATTTACTTTAAACTTTTTACTATTTCCTTCTGCATGCATTTGGGTTTCTATGTTCTTTTTCAAAACTTAACATACCCCCTTACTTTTAATGGAAGCATTTAGTGTTATAACTCCTCTTGGAACAGCTATACTCATGTTCCATGGCTTTGAGAAATTGTGCTTTCATTTTCATTAACTTCAGCATATTTAATTTCTTTTCTTCAGAATTCAGACACAATTTTAAGCTAGTGCTTTTGTTTCTAAGTGTTTAAAGAAAATTTTATCTTTTTTCTTTTGTTTTCTAATTTGATTCCATTATAGTCATAGAAAATCTCATGTATTATTTCAATACTTTTACATTTTTATAAGTCATTCTTTTAGTTCATTTGTACATCCTATGTTTTTCAGCTCTGTTGTTTGGAAGATGTCTTTTTGTCACTGAAATGGTCTTGATCTCATTTGAATTCATATTTTCATAATTAATTTCTTTTATAAGAATTTTCATTATTTAAAGTTTAATGCATGTATACAATAAATATGATCATATCCATTCCTCATTTCCCTCTTCCAACTACCCCTATATCCTCCCAATATGTCTCCCTCCAAACTTCCTATATTCTTCTTAACCTACTAAATATGATTAGTGCTGCCTATGTATGCATGAATGTGGTGTCATCCACTTGAGCATGGATAGTATGTCTCTAGCCACTTCCTCATACAACAGTGATTCTTTCTCCCCCAACAACTACTGCCAATAACTCCTCAGCATGGCATGGATTTGGACATTATCTGCCCCCTCTATGCCAGAATTTGACCTGGGCTGACCTTGTTCATGTCTTGTACAGGTAAAAATAGCTGCTATAGTCATATCATGTCCAGAAGACAGGTTTCATATCACCTTCCCCCATCTTCTGAGTATTATTTTATTTCTGCTTCTTCCATGGTACTCCCCGAGCCTGAAATGAGGGGATTGATAAAGATGTCCTGTGATGTACCAAAGTGAAATAAATAATTCAAACATCTATAAACAGTGACGATATTGAAACCATAATAAAAAGTCTCCCAAATTAAAAAAAAAAAAACTGGCCCTGAACCAGATGGATTCATAGCAGAATTCTACCAGAATTGTAAATAACTAATCAAATTATCCTATAAAATACAGAGAAAGAAAGGCTTCCTTTCTTTTTTTCTATTACAAAACCAATATTATCCTGATGATCTGCAAACCAGATGAAGTCATTGTGCAAATAAATAAATAAATAAATAAATAAATAAATAAATAAACTGCAGGATGATCTTCTTCCTGATAGATAAAGATGAGAAAATTCTCAATAAAATACTGGCAAATTGAATTCAATATCACATTTAAAAGAACATTCATCATGACTAAGTTGGCTTAATTCAGGGATGGTTCATCATACATATATCAGTAACTGTAATTAATCATTTAAATGAATGAAAGGCAGAAATCGCCCAATCATCTCAATGCACATAAAAAAATTCTTTAACAAAAACCAACATTGTATAAATGAGAAAGCATGGAGAGGCTAGAGAATGAGGAAGCATTCCTCAATATAATAAAGGCTATATACAACAAACATGTAGCCAATGTCATGCTCAATGGAGAAAAACAGCTGAAGAGTTCCCACTGAGATCAGGAATAAGACAAGGCAGCCCATACTCTCTCCCTCTATTAACATGGTGCTTGAAGCTATAGCTACACTGTGACAAAAAAAGGAATTTAAAGGGCTACAAATAGGGAAATAAATCAAGGTATCCCTATTTTCAGATGATGATTCTACATACAGGAGACCCTAAGACTCCAAAAAGACTCATAGAGACAATTAATTTAGGCAAAGTGGTGAGATACAAAATTGACACACAAAAATAAGCAACCTTCCTATATACTAATGACAAACAGACTGAAAAAGTAAGGAAATCAATCCCATTCACAGTAACCACCCAAAATATTTGTAAACAAACTTAACTAAATAAATTAAAGACCTCCATAATGGAAATCTTAAGACATTAAGGAGAAACTAGAAGATGGAAAAATACCCTATGCTCACAGGCTGGAAGAATTAATATTGTGAAAAGACCATCTTGTCAAGAGCAATCTATTGATTCAATGCCATCATCTCAAATCAAAATTCCAATACCATTAATTCACAGACAGAAACAGTCCAAATTTTTATGTAGAGGGACAAAAGACCCAGAGTAGTCATAGCAAACCTAAACAACAATGAGGACAACAATCCTGTGGGAGGTATCACCATGACTGATTTCAAATTATTCTACAGATCTGTGGTAATGAAACCAGCATATTACTAAAGCAGACACATAGATCGGTGACATAGAGTTGAGGACCCAGGTATAAGTTCATGGAACCACACTTCCATGATTTATTTTGACAAAAATGGCAGAAATATACATTGAATAAAAATTAGTTTCAATAAATGATCTGAGAGAACTGGGTGCCCATATGCATGGTTCTTTCACTTCACTTTAAATCTCATTAAATTATTATATTTGGGCAAACATCTTGAAATACTATATTATTAAGTGATGGTTTTTTATCTTATTTGCCAAACTCTTAAGTCATTGTTTAACATACTTGTTGATATTAGTGTTTATTCCTACCCACTTATATGTTTTCTTTCTATTCCCCATGAGGTTTGTTTAAATTTTTCTTTTTCCTCTTTCTATGGATTACTTGAGTGATTTGTTTAGAATAATATTGGATTCAAGCATAATATCTATTTGTTGTGTTTGTTCTATGGACTACTGTGTGTGTCTATGTGTGTTTGTAATTCAAAATGTACAATCATTGTCAGCATTTTACTACTTTTAATGAAGTAGAAAAACCTTGCATTTCTTTCTACACTTTTACTTCTGTTTATAATGTAAATTGTGTTAAATATTTATTTTCTACATATTTAGAACTATATTAGACAGTATTATAATTGGTAATTCAACCATCAACTTATTTAGGAAATTTAAATATGAAGGAAAATCTATTTTATTTAGTCATATTGGTTTTTTTTCTCTACATTGTTCTTTCTTCCTTGCTAATACCAGCATTCCTTCTTCAATTGTTTTGTTTGGAGAACTTCCTTTAATTATTATCTTAGTAAAGGTGTGTTGTTGTTTAATTTCATTGTTTTCCCTTTATCTAAGAATACCAAGATTCCCCCTCTACATCTGATACATTTTCACTAAAATTTTGTGCTGAAGCTCTCTTCCACATTTGAGAATTGGTGCATTATTTCCTTGTGACTGCTGCAGCTTCTGAGCAAATTATTTGCCATCACTGAAGCTAGTTATCTCCTATAGGTAGGAGTATCATTTTTCTGTCACACCATCCCAGTCTTTGTCTTCACATGGAGAAGTTATACTGAAAGGGTACAAATAATCAACTGTTCTTCCCATTCTTCTTTTGGTCCCATCCACTAAATTTACTTAAGTTGCTGTAGTTTCTGGTTCTAGTATTACAATTTCCTGAGATTGCCTCTGTTTTTGTTTGCTTGTTTGTTTGTTTGCTTGCTTGTTTTTGTTTAAAATATTATTCTGTTTCTTGGGGGAAACATTTAAACGATTACTGTTTTTAAATTCTAATCAAATAATTGCAACATCTACATAATCTTGGTGACACATCCATTAATATTTTTTCACTTCATTTTAGATCTTTTGGTCTTGGGCCAAGTGCCTTTTTGCTAAAATAGGATATTTTTAATATTTAAAACTAGCTCTTATTGAAATCTTCTGTTTCAATTCACTTGGCAGGAAAGGAGGATAGCATTTTTCTTTTACCCAGCAATATAAAAGTCTAAGTTTTCTAGATAGTTTCTTTGAGGTTAAGACCCACATGACTACTAGGCAAGCACATGCCATCCAAGTTCTCACGAGACATCTGTTGTTATCACTCCAGTGGGACTGAGAAATCTGTCTCATTATTCCCAAGGAGGAATACAATGAGATCCCCACTTGGTCTTTGCTGGTGGAATGGGATGGGACTGAAATGTCTTTTCTGGTGGTTAGATGGACTCGTTTTGTCTTAAGGTTCTCAGTCTCAAAAGTCTCTTTCTTGGTCCTATGACTAGAAAAAGAAAATCTTTGTTGGAGCACTTTTTTTGTGTGACCATTGGCATTTGAAGTCGCTGATTTCTTTGTCTCTAAATCTAGTAGAATATTTGAAGCAAAAGAAATCCTAGAGAACTCATCAGTGTTACTCATCATATCCCAAGGTCCGTAGACTATATTCTCTCTACCTTACAGGATCCTCTAATGTTTGTTTTATATAACATGACAAAGATTTTGTTTTCACTCAGTGGGAAAATGGGGGAAAGTGCTTTCTGACTTTCCTAACATTAAGATTTTAATGCCTGGTACTGTACAGAAAAGGGACACTACAATGAGAAAATCTAACCCCATATTTGAATACCTTAACATAGTTCTTACTTCATGTGTAGCTTCTGAAAAACAAAAAACTGCTTTCCCTGGGTTTACATGTGTGTTCTTACCACATGGATGATGTGCTGGAGTAGCTCATTTGGTGTTCTCTCCTCCAGTACACCAGGGGTTCTGGAGCTCCTTTCAGCATCCATTCCTTCTTTCTGGTGTCAGTCACGATTGGACCTGTTGGTCTGTTCACTTAGATGGGTATTGATGCAGCCAGAGTTATCACATGCTCTGAAGGCTGGTTAGAGTCCAGTTGAAGAGCCTCTAAGCCATCATTTTGACTTGGTCGACATGTTTTTCACCAAAGGGGACTATATCTCAGAATACAGGAGATCCCTACACAAAAACAAAGCTAGACGGAGTACTCACTTTGCCCATCTCTATGTCCAGTGCCATTTTAGTCTCATCAGGCCTCTTCTCCACACTCTCCTATGTTTTTCAGTACGATTTGTTTGTTTCATGGCCGTGGATGGCCATTTTATCCTGGACAAACTGGTTCATGGAAGTATTCCTCATCTCTGGGGGTGGGGTTGACTATGTGGTTCGTATGGTGGGAGGAGAAACAGGAAGATGAATGAGGCAGATCCCACTTAAGCCTGCCTTCAGAATTGAAAGCCTGTGAATGATGGGGTCAATGGTCTCATCTTAATATCTGAAAGACAGTGTATTTTTTGTCTCCTTAAGCTCTGTGTCTAGGCCATTTGGAAAACGCCTCGGAGAGTCAAGAATAAAATTGCAGATCAAACAATGGATGACTGGAAAAGTCGGCTTGTAATCGAGAGCATGCTTCCCCATTTCAACATGGTGGGAAATCGTCAGGAGACCAGAAAGCTCCAGGAATCGGTCAGAAAATGGGCTATGGGGGGGGGTGTTGAATGCTTCTAACCTTAAATTTGAACATGAGATGTGTTGTTGAAATCCTTTGTACAAAATTGGTGTTAGAAATCAACTGAAAATACAAGGAATTGAATACAGAAAATCAACTGCCTCAGACCCTGTGGGTTCCTAGAAAACAAAACAAAACAACAAAACAAAACAAAACAAACCAGTAAGAAACTAGGCATAAAAAAGATTCCTATTTAACTCTGGCTCTGGTATCTTTTCTTAAAGTCATTTAACATATCTGCGCTTTCCTCTCTAGGAATTCAGCCATCATCTAAGTGTCTGGAACTCAGGGTTAGGGATTCCAGTGCTAGTTCTAAGGTCAAGCATGATCGTGTGATTAAGTCTATCGTTGGTGCCTGCAACATCACCAGTTTATTAAGTTTAGGTTAGCAGGAGCTGCAGCAAACACAATGGCTGTTATCTCTGGTTATTAGCCCACATAGGAGTGGCTTGCCTAATCTCTGAATGTAATAGAGCAGAGGGGAAATAGTTCCTATAGAGCCATGGATCTGTTTCCTTCCTGTTCATGTAGCTGAGCCCTGAGCTCTGAGGTAATGTCAGTTCACATGACTGGGAGACAGGTCTTCCCCAGTTCCCAGGGCAATGTGTTTTGTTCATCTTCTGAAAGCTGTTATGTGTACAGGTGTGAGTGATTCAATCATGTTTTTCTTTATTTCTTCATTGTCAACAATGTATTGAGGATAGGCTATTAAGTGGAGCACATAACCTTAAAAAACTTTGGTGTCTAGAGTACCACAGCCTTTACAAGGACAGGCAATCAGGTGGGTTAGGCAGAGAGACAGGTCAATTGGTTGGTCTGTATGACTTGTTTTCCCAATTTCCAGCCACCAGTTGAGGCATTTCCCAAAGAGAATCTCCCTTGTAACAATCCTTTATATTTCAGACTTCCCTTTGATCATTAACATCTAGGATGTCTCCAGAGTACACAATCAGTTTAGGCTTCATTTTAAATTCTTTTTTTTTCCCAACACACTCAGGTACAAATGTGGGTGAGCTATAGGGACAGGAAGGAGGCTTCCCTACTACTTACTCGCTGTCCAGACACTCTCATAAAAATAAAATGTGTCTGGTAAGTAATGTTTTGTTTCCATCTGTGTAAGTCATTGTGCATGCCATCTAGGGATCCCTGTCCTTGGAGTAGGTCCTTGGAACAGGTCTCACTGTGCAGCAGTTATCATGGCTCATGCCATTTTCTGGCTTGAGATCTTATGGCAAATGCCCTCTTTATAAGCCTTGCAAAAATGCACATTCATTGCTTTAGAGTCACACCTTGCACTTGATCAAAATCAGCTCCTCCTCCTCCTCCTCCTCCTCCTCCTCCTCCTCCTCCTCCTCCTCCTCCTCCTCCATGTCCTCCATGGCACAGCTCATTCTCTACCCTTGGCTCAGAGTGACCTGGCTATTTTTGAAATACCAAGCTGACCTAGAAGACCAATGATTTGCCCCAGTTGAAGGGGTCCAAAAATATACCTGAGGTTCTGAAAGCAGCTCCCTCAGATAAGCCTTCTTCACAGCTGAAACTGCATCTTAGAAGGCACATATGGTGTCCAAAAGGGATAGCATTGAGAGCACCCACTCTCCAGGGCCTGATAAGCACCACTGCTCCTGTCTGTAGGCATCCAGGGAAGCTCTTGTGGTGTGAGAGCCCCTGGGTTGTGGTGGCCAGTCAATCCCTGTAACCGCAGTTAAGGTACCTAATGTTAGCCTCCAACTTGGCTGCAGATGCTAAGGATCTGAACAGCAGGGTTCTAGAGAAGTAAGAGACATTGACAGATTAATACCAACATATCCTGTGTGTTCAACAGAAACCTACTGTCCAAAGAAGTTGCTTCAGGGATTCCAACATTCATTGCAGAAGGCTATCCTTAACAGTAACTGACCTTGCATTTCCAGGGTGTGACTTAGCTGGATTTCAGATGTTCCCATTGTTGGCTCTCTTTCTGAGGTTTAATGGCATCCAGTGCTAATACTGCCCCCTAGTCCCAAGAAACCACCGGAGTCTGGAAACACAGTGTTTGTGTCACCTGACTGCATCCTGAATGTCTCCCGAACATAGACATCTTCTCTGGGAAGTAACCTTAATTAGTTTCTTTTCCAGTAGGTTGAAAACCCAGCTAACATGAAAATCTATATCATATTAAAATAATGAAATAAAATTCTATCAGTCTGAGAGAAGAAATGTCCATGTAGAGGCAGGATCTCCCTCTATAGACCAGGCTGGCCTGAAATTTATGATCCTCCTGCCTCAGTCTCCTGAGTGATTGAATTATATGTGTGTGCCACTAAAAGGCAACTTTTTAATTGCTCTGGATTTTTTATGTAAACAACTGAGAGCTCCCTTGAAAAAAGATTTGAATTGGAAGTGACATATTTTCAGCCGAAGATCATGACCCAGGACCCTAATGTTTCTAGTCTTACACCTGCTCTTAAATAGCTACCAATGTTCATCCACTGCCCTCTAGAAAACAAAATTCAGATTAACCTAAAGCAAGAGTAGCCAGGTTGATTTCAGCATTCACTAAATGTTAGCATTTAGTGAAGCTTTGGGAGAATCAGACCCTAAGAAGTCATTACCATAAGAAAACTGAAGCTCAGATAGGTTAAGCATCTTGACCAAAGTCATAAATTAATAACAGGCAGATTTCAGAGCACCAAACTCTACTGCCTCTGAAAGCTTGTTTTGAAACACAAAATGCTGAGTACACATTACAAAGCAAATTGTAAAGAGACATAGAGATTCAAGTTCCTTTTCGGCATTGCTATTCATCTAGTACCATGATTACTTAATGACTGCTGTGGCACAGGACAATTTTTCTTTTGGCAACATTTGGCCATCTATCCAAGGTTAGCATATGGGGTCAGCATGTAGAACATCATGTCCTTTCCTTTGAAGTTAAGACTGGACTTCATTTACTGATCCAGTGGGGTGATTGAAGAGCTCAAAGGCATTGAGTGCTCCAGAGCCTGCATGGGACAAGGACTCAATGTTCAAGTCATATGTCATCTCTGCCTCTGTCTATACCTATTCCATTTCTACAGCAGTTTCTGGACAAAATGGAGGAGTTGGCTTGGGGCTATAGCTCAGTGGGCACAGTGCTTACTTAGCATGTACAAGGCTCCAGATTCAGTCCCCATTACTGCCAAAATAAATACCATTAACTCTTGTAAGTATTCTAGAAATGGGGAAGTTACGGTCACTAAATGGAAAATTTGGTAGAAGAAAAGAGCACGTACCCTCTGTTCATCAGCTCTGTTCAGGAGCCTTGAGATTGTGGTAGAGTTACTCTATAGGTTACAATGAGTTGGCATGCCCCATACACGTTATAAACTTGCCAAATGCTCTTTGGCTCAAAGAGAGGATATTCTTATCACTTTCTTTATGGACAAAATAATAAGGCCAGAGGAATATAGTACCTTTTAGAGAATGGCTAGTGAGAGGGTGGAGAGTTTTATCAACAGTTTCCAGTGAATAGTCCTAAGGGTAGTGTACTCTGCCCCTACAGAATGACTCAAACCAACTCCAATCTGTCTTCTCACCTTTAATTAAAAGTAGGGAACAGAATTCTGGGAAGAGCACACGTACCCCCACCCCATAAAGAGTATTTGGGTTTTGAATCACTTAACCAATATTGCCCCCAGTTCCACGTGACACTATTTCCTTTAAATGCTAGTAGGAGGCACTTCCACCTCCTCTGTCTCATGTAATTCAGGTCAGGGTCTGTGCCCAAAAACCTTGGAGCTCTGTTCTGTTCTTTGAAGAAAGAGTACTGAAATCAGGAAGATCTCAGAAAGTTCCCTTCATCTTGAATTCTGAGAGTATAAATATGATTTATAAGGGCCTGTCTATATTGGGCATCGTATCATAATCCCAGAGCCCAACCACTTATATGTGCACAGCTCTAGGCTAGATTCTGGAATTCAAGACTTTAGTCTTCCTTCACTGAGAGCAAGTTTATTCTATGATGAAGCTTGAAACCAGGTGAAGTGAATCTGGTGTTCTGCCCAATTTATTGATTTATTGATTCTTATGCCTGGATTAGAGGCTCCAATATCCACAGGGTCCTCTGCCCATCACATTCAGCCCTGGGTCCTCAGAACAGAGCACTGGACATCAGGTGTCCTGATGCTTTCAGTCCAGTGGCATAAACAGGTGAAGAGTGGATAGTATCTTTATTTCATTTGTGGTGGTTCCATTTAGCTCTCTGTCCAGCACAGTCATCCTGGCAGAAAAACAAGCTGCTTTAAAGTTCCATGAGGAGGCAGGAAGTTAGAAATTGAAGTGACTCTGAAATCTCAAGGTTCAAGGGTTGATGTCTTTGCCAATATTCTCTACTAGTAGTAGGCTAGAGACCTGCTACTGTGGCCCCCAAGAGAAAGGATCCTAAGTATGTGAGCTGCACTACTGAGACCCAGACCATGCCTAAGAGCAGGCCCCACCACTTATGGACTTCTTTGTTGTTGTTGTTGTTGTTGTTGTTGTTGTTGTTGTTGTTTTGGTTTTTTGGACTACTTAACTTGAGCTTCAGGCCCCTCAGTTTCCACAATGGCCAAGTGGCTTTGATAGGTGCTCTCTGCCTACATCAGGATCTCTGAGTAAGACAGAAAGGCAGACTTGTCTTAAAGTACACAGGCTATGACTGGTCTTGGCACCTCTTTAGCAAACAGAGATTAGCACTGGTTCTCAATTATTTTTCTCTATCAGAAAGGGAAGGGACAATATGTCCTTGGAGCACAGTTTGGAATACAGAGGACCCCTAAGGATGACTATCGTCTCACTGGCAGCCCAGTTGCACAGAGAAGAGCTGGGTTTATAGTGCAACTCCGAGCATTCTGGGTCAAGGCCTGCAGTGCGTATGTGCCTTGCTATTTTGGGGATCCTCCCCATGGAGCACGCAGCTGTTCGCTCCCTTTGCCTGCCCCCCCCTTCTCCTCCTTCTGCAGCAAGGGCCCTTTCCTGCTACTAACACCCAACCAGGGAGGGAAGCCAGGCACAGGCGTTGCCTGCAGACTGCTCTTTTCTGCAAGGGCTGAGGCACTCTCAGTTTGAAAAACACTACTGGGCTCTGCATTTGAGTCCTGGCTGGGTAGCCCAGCTGAGCAAATCAGTGACCTACAAATCAGCCTGTTATAAGTGGAAGATGCTGGGTACGAAGCTCCATTTGTCAGCTGGCTTTCACAGGCACGTGGAAACTCACTGCCTGCTTCTGAACTGATGGGAGCATACAGAGGCCTTGTTTAGATTCCTGAACAGCCGCTCCCTGCAAATTCCATGATATTAGGCTCAAGGTAACAGGTATCTGGAAGTAGATCCACTACAGGCATAAAGGGCAAATCAATTGTATTCCTCCAGAGCATGAACCAAAGAAGAGCCCAACTATGCTCAGAATGACTTTTGTAGGGAATGTGTAGCCCTGGGGGCCATACCTTGGGGGATGTGTGCCTATGGCACCCCCAAATGCAGGCAAGCCTGTGCAAGTATAGACCTCTTGATTTCACTAAATACCCTAGGCTGGAGCACTCAATAGGTGTCAGTTTAGGCAAAGATGTGGGTCAGAAGCTGCCCTTGAGACAACGTGTTCAAGACTTCAGCAGGTAGCTAGAGTGCATGCCTCTCAAGTCCGGGCCACAGAATTCTGTTTCTGTAGTGAATATGGACTAATTTACAAGACCTCCTGTTCTTCCCATTCTGCCTGCCTGCCCCTGTTTTCTCTCGCATATCCCTCTTCTTTCTCACAGATGGCCACCCCTAAGATTTTAACCTTAGAAAGGTGAGGATGAATCACAGGCCAAGGGACTTCACCACAGGCATACAAGCCTAAGGCCAAGGCTCAGCAGCTTAGTCATTACTTGCTGCCCTTCAGTAAAGGCTTGCCTTTGTCTCCTTCCATTGTCACAGTCTCCATGGCCTCCCAACTCCCCAGGCATAACTGCTTCCCCATTCCTTGTCTTCTCAAAGCTATTTGTTCCTTTCCTTCCATGTGCCTGAGACATCTTGATTTTTCTGCTCCTGCAACTGCTGCTAAGCACCTTGTACATAGTAGGTTCATACCAATATCACTTGTACATCACTTTGTACAGAGTAGGTGCACACCAACATCACTGGACCAATTACTGCCCTTACCAGTTTCTGAGACATGCTTGTCTTGAGGCTTTCTACTGAGAATGGGAGAAGAACAAGAACAGAACACCATTTTCCACAGAGGATAATTTCAACATGTAGTATCACCTGACTGAAGCTTTTCCGTAGCTCATCTATAGAGATGAGGAGGAAACAAGTCTAGCCCTCATAGACATGCTGTACAAGTTTAAAGAAATGCATAGCCAACATAGCACCCTTCAGGTTGCTTACAGCCATTGAGGTGACAGTTAAGCCATATTGTCATAGAGACCCTTGAAGGCCAGAGAGAGATGCTCTGTACAAAATGAAAATTGCCCAACTGCATGCAAAGGCTAAGAGAGCAAGGCACAGGGGAATCCAGGAGGGGATGTTGTTCCCTCCTTTCACTGGAGCCAGAGTAGTTGCCAACAGTTGTGCAATAAGTGTCATTAGTATTGGTGAAGCCCAGCATTTGGGACTGCTACATAAATTGCACAGTTCAGAAATGGTCACTCATGTTTCATTATGATTGAAATAATGCAGTTCTTCTCCCAAAAGGTTGCAGGCACATTCCTTCAGTAGGCCAGCAGCACATGGGTTTCCTGCTGCATGAGCAGGGGCTTTGGAAATACAGGATTTCCCAGGGGAAAAGTTCAACTCATGCCCCAGATCAGGGCTTGGGAAGCTGTGCACTGGGACTACAAGTAGCCCACAGGCTGTCTTGGTAAATAAAGTCCTGTTGGCCCACATCCCTGCCTAGCCCTTCGAATAGAGTTTCCCACACAGTTGCAGTCACAAGGACAACATGGCTTGAAACGTTTCAGCTAGTCACTATATGGGCCCTTCCAGAAGTTTCTAAAGTCATGTCACTGGGCATGTGATTCTTTTTTTTCTAGAAGCCATTGTTTGCCTTAATAAGTATTACCCTCAGCCAGGCATGGTGGCGCACGCCTTTAATCCCAGCACTCGGGAGGCAGAGGCAGGTGGATTTCTGAGTTCGAGGCCAGCCTGGTCTACAGAGTGAGTTCCAGGACAGCCAAGGCTATACAGAGAAACCCTGTCTTGAGAAAAAAAAAGTATTACTCTCAGTACCCACTTGAGGCAAGAATCACAGGGCCTCATGCCTGGCCCTTTGTTCCTCTCTGCCCACCCCCTTTTCCTGGTTGATCTCAGCCCCATGTTCTTTTCCTTCCCATGACATTCATTTCACCTCCCATGAACATCCAGAGAGAGCTTTCACAAACACTGAGCCAATCTTTCCTCTGCTTCACCTTTCCCCACAATGGCTCCCCACTGAAAAACAAACAAACAAACAAACAAACAAACAAAAACAGAGCCCAAGCCCCTTTCCATGGCCTGTGAGACCTCTTGAGAGCTCATGGCTACTTCTCAGCTCATTGTCTGCCAGGCCCACTAAGTGCCTCTTAGTCCCTGAAACAGGCCAAGAGTCTCCCCCAGGGCCTTCCAGCCTATTGCCCTCCTGCCTAGAGTTCTGTGCCCTACTATTGCAGCCTGCTTCCTGCATCTGACCTTCACTTAAATGAGAAGGTAGCCCTTTTTAACACTCTGTCAAACCACCATATGTTTAATCTTCTGAATACTTCTGTAGCTTGTGATCTACCACTAGAACTGCAGCTCCCTCACTCGGGTTCTTCTCTCCCCAACTTGTACTCATTCTGGTGGGAGTGTCTGTTAGGGAGCCCATGTCATCCCTGCCTTATACTGTTGGAAGCCTTTATCTATGGTGGATATATAGGGAAAGCAGTGTGCTTTCTTTAGATGCATCTTTTTCTGGAGTAAGCTTCAGGTAAGGATTTTCTCTAGTGTTACAGTTGCCCATATGGCCCTCAGAAAAACTAAACAACTCTTGCCTTTCCTCCTCCCTCAGGATAAGCCTAAGACTGAGAACAATTAACTTGACCTATGTAAAATATCTACAGGAAATTATTCCCAGAACACCAGCAGCCAACCCTTGCTTTCTGAATACATGACTTTATACAACAAAGTGCATGGTAGCTAAGTACTCTTCATCCTCTTTTTAATGACCATATGACATGTAAAGAACTTAGGTTGTTCTGCCCTTACTTACCTCTGCCCTTACAGCCGACATGAAACTCTATTACTGACAGGATACAGGTAAAAACAAATCTCCTGTGTTTGCCCCCAATAACTTAGCAAAAAAGAAGCAATATTCATATTTCTGTTTATAAGATATTCAGGAGCTAGGCATGGTGGCTTAGGCCTGTCAGCACTTAGGAATGAGGCTGATGCAGGAGGATGACCATGAGTTCAGTGCTAGACTATATAGTGAGTCCCAGGTCATCTAAAGCTATAGAATTTGATCCTATGTAAATCTCTCTCTCTCTCTCTCTCTCTCTCTCTCTCTCTCTCTCTCTCTCTCTCTCTCTCACACACACACACACACACACACACACACACACAAGAAGGGGGCACATATTTCAATTATATAGCCATAGTTATTACACATATAGTAAAATAAATACACATCCTAAATTTATTATTTTCATATAACCTAATCTTGTTTATTGTGTCCTTTGGGGCTATGAAATAATATGTGTGTGGTCAAGACTGAAATAGAATTCATTACAAGACTGGATAATATCCTCAAATGCACACTCTTTAAAAATACATTTAAATGAAGGAGTTTTTACTTCATAAAAGGGTGCACTAAGGATTTTCTTTCAATGGAAAATTCCTGCTGCATTTTCTTATGATTTGGCTTACAAACGTTAGCCTTGCACACAGCTGTCCAGGAGCACAGCCAACGACTAAGGGAAGATCTGCCTTGAATGGCAAATTTTGCTGAGTAACCCATGTTAACAGCTATTTTAGGACCATCCAGAATGGGTCTGAATTTTAAATAGTGGAATGAAAGATAATATTTATTTGGTATCTACACCATGCCAGGCACTATGCTAACTTTACATTTCTAAGTTTACAGAATCCTTAAAAGAAAGTTGTGTAGTAGCCCCACTCTCCCATTTTATAGGTACCAAAACATACTGCAGGTTCTGGCCCTTTCTCCATACCTTTTAGCATCTCACATTTCTGAATTCTACTATTGAAATTTAATATCCAGAAGTCCCTTTCACAAGACCATTGATTTTCCTGCAAAGCTTTGATATCCAAAGAGTGTTTGACAGTTTAGACAGATGCACACCTAAGCCCTCAAGGCCCCTAAGGCCACATAATGGGCTTTGGAATCAAGTGGTTGGGCCCAGGAACTTCAGCAAATTCCTATGAGCCAAACTCCCTTGCTGTACAACTGAAAGAAGGCATGCCCTTCTCTGAGGCCATTGCTAGTCTATGACGTGTAATTTAGAAAGCCCTGGGAAAGTGTAATAGTCCCTATAGGGAAATTGAAACACAGTAATACATGCTAAACAGCAGGTTTTTATTCACTTGGTGTATAAAGCTGAAATGACCTGTCATTCCCTCAGTGCCCCAGAATAAACTCTGAGTTCAATTGAGGAACTAATGCAGAGGTATCCACACACTCACCATCATGGATGACTGAGTTCTTGACGTTCTGTACTGGACTATACCCCAGAGTCTTGAATGACAGAGGCTCCTCTACCACTCACTAACTGCATGACTGTATTAACTCACTTGGCCTCGATGAGATTCTTATCAAGAAAACTTATATTCTAAGAAGTGCAAAACTTATATTCTAAGAAGAGCTCTATCTATATGTTAGTATTGATTTTGGAAGCCAAGAATCGTGAATAAGAATGTGCACTGACAGAGGCTGAGACCTTAATGAAGGCCAAGACTTGGTTCTAAAGGCCTAGAAAAAGTCTACCAGCTTAAGAATTGGTATAGATCCTCTTGTTTGAGTGCTCATTTGAAAGTAGCACAGACTCCTAAATATCCCAAAAGGCTTTGCTACCTAGAGTCACCATAGTCAGGATCTGCCAGTTCTTCATCCATCCCCCCTTCTTTCTCCTCCTCCTACTGTCCTCTCCCCTCCTCTCCTCTCCTCTCCTCTTCTCTCCCTGTCTCTGACATATTAGTTATTTTTGTTTTGCTTTTTGTATGTTTTCTGAGACACAGTCTCACTATCTTCTGGTCTTGAATTTCCTATGTATCCCAAGCAAGCCTCTAATTTGTGACACTCTTGCTTCTGCTAAGATTGCATATGTGTACTTCCACACCAGGATCAGATACACCAATTGCTTCCTCTAGCTGGATTTTTCCCCAGAGACAGTTCTAGAGGAGTTTCCCAGGTGATTAAGTAAATGAGGACTACATGGTGAACTTGCCTTTGCACTAGGCTCCTGATATAGAGCTGTACCATAGGGCATGGAAGATGGAGATGTACCTGATGGGGCACAAATAGCTTCTGGAGGGGAAGGCCTTCACTGGGGCTTCCTGTCTTGAGGGAAATACAGTTCAGGCTAGATAGCACATTCTATCTGGGATGAGAATGTCACATTCCATTCAATAGAAGTCATAATAACACATGAGTTCCCTCAAACACTGCCGTAAGAGTTTAGGGTTTTGCCAAACCTTTCCTAAATTACAGTTGTAAGTCAGAAAGGATCCCAAGTCTTGAGAAAGCACAGAGCCAGTCTTCTGAGTTTCCCTTGGCTTCTGCCTTTGCTAGAAGTTATCACAGATTACAGGAACCTCTGGATGCCTTTGTTAGGCCTCAAGATAGGGAATGCACTGATTGTATTTGCCTCTGGTCCTTGCATGGACCACAGACATATGGAGGTAGGGAGGCTAGAGCAGATAGATGTTTCTCTCAAGAACTTACAAAAGTCAGTCAGTATAGTTCAGTGGGGCAGTGCTTGCCTAGTGTGTATGAATACCATCACTGAGAAGCTGCAGAGGGTTCTGTTGGATAATCTGGAAGTTGACAGAACCCTCCCTTGCAGTCTTTCCATATAGCTGCAATGCTAGATTTCTAAGAGTATCTAGATTGTGAAACTACAGTTTGGGGAACTTCAGAAAGCTAAGCATAGGATTATTCTATGAAGTAGCCATTCTACTTCCCCCAAAACAAAAGTAGACTTACAATAAAGTGTGTACTGGAATGTTCCCAGCAGCATTGTTTAAAATGCACATGAATATAGGCAGGAGTAGTATGAAATGCTGTCTTCTCGATATGACATGGCTGTCATACCATGAACTTACAGCAGCTGAGGTTTCTGTACAAGATCAAGGGAACCAATTCCAGTTTAGACAGTTGATCTCCTGGATCTGCTCCATATTGAGTAGCTTTTGGCAGTGGGTAGTTTCTGGGAAAGGAGAGTCCTTCTTTCTGGAGAATGTGGCCACTTAGTAGGTTTCTCATAATCCTGGAGATTGCTCCCTCAACCATGTGCATATAAGCAACACTAACTTGACTTACTGGGGTTTTTTCAAAGATATAAAATTAGGAGAAAGATTCATTATAGGGGATATGGAGGGATTTGGAAGTAGAAATTGGAGGGTAGATATGATCATATTTCATTGAATACATGTATGAAATTCTTAAAGATAAGGAAAAATTAAAATACCCCAAAAGATAGAAACAACCCAAATATCTACCATTCAGTGAATGGATAGAAAAAATGTACTCTATTTATCCAATGCCATGTTATTCACCCATAAACAAATGAATTATTGATACATGCCACAAAATGGATGGACCTAGAAAACATGCTCAGGAAAGAAACCATACACAAAAGGCTATATTTTGTATAACTGAATTTCTATGAAATATTGAAAATAGCTAAGCCTAAAGAGATAGAAAGATGAATGGTTGTAGCTCAAGTTAGATGAATTCTCTAAGGAAGAGCCCCTGGTGTTGGGGGTCATCCTTTTATGTCTAGAGGAGATAAAACTCAAGGGGTCCTAGTGCACAAGCAATATAATTTAATAGCTACTAGGGAATCCAGCACGCAGGGGAATGCTTGATCATGGCTTAAGAAGAGCTGGTGCTTCCATGTTCACCAAATCACAATCAGAGTCTTAGAGCTACCCTGTATGGTCCATTGTTTCTCTACAACTACCCTAACTAAAGGCAACCTGGCCTTTGATGTTTCTATAGGGGTTCACAGGTTGATCTATGCTGTTTCAGTCTGGCTCTGACAGGTTTTGAGTTTCTGAAATGCACTAAAATACTCCCTAAAACCCTAAGACTATCAAGTCTCAGTACAGAGGATCCTAGCTCACTTCCAATAATATTACCAGTAGTAATAAGGCATCCAGAATTGCCCAAAGGACCCTGCATCAGGAGACCAAGCCAATAAAATGGTACTCATGAGAAGGCCTGAGCAGACTATGAGAAAGGGAGAGGCCCAATACCACCCATCCTACATGCATGCATGAGCCAAATGGGAAGCCTCAGAAGAGGTTTTATGGTTTAAAGGTAGGGCCAGCTTGCTTAGCAGATGTGAGTGATGTCCCAGGAGGAGGTGTAGAAATCTGAACACAGAGTCTGTCACAGCCCAGGGTACATTTGAGCACAATGTTGGAATTTGACAACTTATAAGCCTATGGTTTGTGTGAACTCTACTGGCTTATATGATGTCTAAGAATTACTGCCTGAGGGTGTCTTCTACTAGTCCTGTCACTTTGCAGATGAAGGGTTTTCTGTCATTTGTTAGTACTGCCCAAGTACATGTTAGAGCCCCCTTTGCCTCAGCATTTGATGCCATCCATGTTTTGATGGCTCTTTGAAGTACTGGAGCAAAAGGGACATTTTCTTGGTACCTTGGCCATGCAGCCTGACTACACCTCAGTCACATATTCCCTGTAGCAAAAGACTGGACAGTCAGAACACTCCACACAATTTATAACATTCAACTGAGTCCTGCGATGAAGCACTGTAGAATGGAGGCCCCACAGCAACTAGAGAGGGCTTTTTCAGAAAGCACACATGAAATCAGTGTATATCAGCATCTCCCTGCTACATTGGCCTGGACTATGTATGCTACTCTGAGACCATCTCCCTAATTATCTGTCCCTCATCTCCAAGCTGAAAACTGTTCTGTCCTCCAGGTTGGGAGTAGGAGCCTAGGTTTGCATCTGCTTCTGAGCCCGCAGTCTCTGTTGATTCAGGCAAGGCAAGGGAATTAACAAATACCTAGGGCAACAGAGACTGGGGTCCTTTCTTATAATCCAAATAGCACGCAGCGGCTCTTGCCTATCCTAACCACCCATGATTCTCTAGAGCTACTTTTCTTACAAGTCTGGGAAAGCCGACAATCTTGTTTGTCCTATTAGAAACTTCAGCTTCAATTTATGGGGACTTTTTTTTTTCAAAACTAACATGCAAATGATGCATGCTCAAATACAAAAATGGATACATGGATATTTATCTGTGCCTCCAAATTCATCTAGGTATTTGCTCTAATTTCTCCCTTCCTGTAAGCCCAATCCTGTTAAGCATACATGTGCACCTAGTCATATGTAAAATCATGGATTTTCATGCCTCAAGTTACTCAATTTTCAGTGAAAACAGAAGCTATGAGACTGAAACAAGTCGTCCCCAAGAAATATAGCTGCTTTTTTGATGTCCTTGATGTCCGTGGCTGGTCTGCTTACAGTTCAGTCAAGGTATCCCAAGCGGTGAAAAGCTTTTACCACTGAGTCACAAATGTAGAGCTATATATCCTCCAACAAAGGGAGGTCTCATTGAAAAGCAAAAGTTCAGAATAGCCTATGGCTGCCCCTCTACCAAAACAGCAGCCTGGTTGGGAAGTACATGCCTGAAGGCTGCCAAGGGGAGACTGCCTCCTCCTTAGCTAGTCCCTCAGTGTTCCTTGTGGTGAGCACCAGCAATTGCCTGGCTGCAGATTTAACATAACATACCAGATCCAAGCAGTACAAGATGCCCTTTGACACATTCTCCCTTATGTGACCACTGGAATACAGGAGTGATGCCTACCCTCCCAACCTCTTGCAACCTTATTCCTAACAGTGTCATGGCAGACAAAAGCTCTATGATCCCTGCCAGTGAATTTCAGAGTCCCACCCAGCCAAAATTCAGGCTTACATTCCCATCTCCCCTCCTCTACCTTCCCCTCCACTTCATCCCACTGTCTGCCTGCCTGCTTGCTGTGTATAGACTTCATATTGTTAAAACTGTTGTGTAGATCATGCCACCATGGAATAGCATATAGGACCCAACTGTTACTAACCTTGGTTCCCTGCAAGAGTTTGGTTACCAAGATCTACACTATATAAACACTTATTGATTCATTTTAGACAATTTTTAGTTTTAGCCTATCTTTGGATTCTTTGACATACGATTGAAGAGACCAAGTATCAGTTTGGAATTTGAGGGACTTGTTTGTGGGCTGTTCCATACGTGGCTAGAGGAGTTGCCAAGTTCACTATGTGCTAAATCACTTGGGTTCATTTGTCCATTGGTTCGCTCAACTGCTATTTACTATTTATTTACTTTATTTGCTGTGGGTAAAACCCTCAGTGAACGGCTTCCTGAAAAATCTTGAGAACACCAGGGTTACTGAACCCCAACCAGGCCCCTGGATAGGAAACTTGTCATGAAAGATTGGATAGGCCTCTTCTTCTACCCACCCATTCCTGCCCAGCCTGCAGTACTCAGTCTTCAAAAGAATTTGGCAGCAGGTCTACTTCCCTTGTTTGAATCATGAGCATCTCAAAAAAAAGAAGATGCTGCAATGCTATGATGTTAGGATGAATGGAGACAGGAGACTGAGAGGCAGCAGGGTGCTCACTGGGGTGGACCCTTCATCTGCCCTTGACCCACTGGATAGGCAATACAAGGCAAGCCATTGCTATGGGAAGACACTGAATTTCCAGGGCCCTTCAGGATCTGCATTAAGAATGTTACAACACTTTCAGGCCCTACATGTATCATATAATCTACCCATTCTAGTCAAGAAAGCAGCAACAGGATCTAAAAACTCTTTCTCATCATTTCTCACATGATAAAGTGGGCTCAGAGAGTATACATGGAAAGGGCAAAACCTCACTGTATCTACCTAATGACCAGGGACCTATGCTATGCTGCCTATGTCCACTGTCTGAGATTGTCCCTGGATTCAATTACTATAGTTGATTTTTATGGGAGTATCTGGCAATCTAGATAGTTCTAAGTGATTCTCATGTGCAGGAAGGCCTGGAGCACAGAGATATAGGTGGGGTTACTTTGATGTTCACTTAGCCATGAGAACCATGACCTTAGTCTGCTGCCGATGAGGAGTGGCCAGAATTGGCATCCTATCTTTATTCTGATATGAATGTCCCTGCCTCCTCTCCCCTTATCTACTGACAGACAACTCATGGTTGTTAACAAGACTGAATGATGGATAAGAATATGAAACAGGGAAACAAAGTATTGCTTTGCTCCCAGAGACTCCTTTTATACATAATGGGCAGCTCTCCCAAGGTGCCAATCCCACAGTGGGGCCTCTTCCTGTTGTTTGATATCTCCCCAACCCAAGGATACATCTGCACAGAGGAATTCCTTACTTAAATAACTTTATACTTTGGCTTTTCTTTTATTGCAACCTTTTTGCATTAAAAACAAAAACAAAAACAAAAAACAGTACAGAAATGCAGAAACTAGAAAGGAAATTGCCAGTCATTTCTCAGATGTAACCACTCTAAAAAAGTAGAGTATTGGTTCATCCAAGTTATTTTTGTACACACATAAGCAGTGCGTATGTGTGCATGTGGAAAGAGTGTGTGGGTGTAAACTAAATGGAATAATAACCACAGTGGCTGTTTTAAAATGTGCACTTCCCCTAAACATACACCTCAGGCAGCTCCCTTGCATTTCCATTTCTTAAACACTTAAACCTAAGTTCTATTTTATCAACATACCCTGATTCATTTAAGCAAGGGAGGTCAGTGTCTATTTTATGGTTTTTCTTTTTTTTTTTTTAAACTGGGTTATCTGTAGCTATATAGACATTGAAATTGTTCAGCTAGTTCTATTTTGCACCTGAGTGCCTGCCTTTGGCAACAAGTTCATTTAGTGAGCTCAGCATAGCCACTGAACTCCCCTTTAAGTGTACAATGAATACCCTTTGTGTGACTTTCAGTCCTGTTTAGTATACAGACAGCATATTGCTTTATTTGAAATGTAACAGGGATGTTTAAATGAGACAGAGCAACAAAGAAACAAAAACTATGCTTCCAAAAATAGATTGTATTTTTATGATTTTTGACAACTGTAAGTCTAAACCGAGAGTCCTGTTTTATTTGTGAGATTCCTAGCATTAACTTTAATATGCCAAACCTTTCGTTTAATTTGTATTCATTCATTCTCTCTCTGTCTCTCTCACACACTCTCTGTCTCTGTCTTTGTTTCTGTGTCTGTCTCTCTGTCTCTGCCGCCTCCTCCTCCTCCTCCTCCTCCTCCTCTTTCTTCTTCTTCTTCTTCTCCTTCTCTCTCTCTCTCTCTCTCTCTCTCTCTCTCTCTCTCTCTCTCTCTCCCATAAATACAGGGAACCAGTAAGAGAAGACAGGAAGGAGAGAACTTCCACTTCACAGGCATGGCTGATGGAGGCTATCCTAATAAAATCAAGAGACCTTGCCTTGAAGATGTCACCCTGTCTATGGGCCCAGGTGCCCACCCTACTTCTCTCTCTACAGAGATGCAGATGCCCACATTAAACATGAATCCCACTTCTGCAGATCTGGGAGTGGCTGGCCAATCATTACTCCTTGAGAACAACCCTCTGGACAGTAATGTTGTGAATAGCAGTGCTATGGGCTCACCATTTGGGGTGCCATCAACTGCAGACACGGGGCTGAAAGGACATGCTGTTCCTTACTATGAGAAAAACAACAGTATGCCAGCTGTAGACCAAGAGCTTCAAGATCTCCTGGAGGAACTAACCAAAATTCAAGAACCTTCTTCAAATGATCTTGACCTTGAGAAGATTCTGGGGAGCAAGCCAGAAGAACCTCTGGTTTTACATAACCCCCAGGCCCCTCTTGGTCCCCCTGCCAAGCTTCCAGTTCAGATGCCACATATGGAAAACCTTGGATCTGGCAAGGAGTTTGCATCTAGCTGCAGTCAAATTGCTGGCACATCACTACCAATCATGCCCTCCTCCACAGGGATCAGCTACTCCATTCCTTCCACCAGTAAGCAGATAGTCTCATCCACTTCTTCAACATCACAGGCTCAGGTCAAAAACCAGGTCCAGAACATGCTCCCTGTCACTATGCCTCCATTATCTGTGCCTCAGTGGCATCATGCCCACCAGCTGAAAGCACTGGCAGCCAGCAAGCAGGGATCTGTTACAAAACAAAGTTCCAACCGCAATTGGTCCAGTTTGCCTCCTCCGGGTCTTTCCCCACCTTACCTCCCAGTGCCATCTCCTCACCCACCACCACCACAACCACCACCACCACCATTCAGCCCACAGAACTTAACAGCATCCTGCATGTCATCCAGTAGCTTGTCTGGCAGTGCTGTGCAAAACTCGCCCAATGCCTTACTCTCCAGCATGGCCCCCAGCAGCAATGCTGCCCTTGGGCCCACCTTGCCCTATGTTCCAGCAAAGCTCCCGGGACTGCCTCTCAATCAGCAACCACAATTCAGCCCCCAGAGCTCCATTCTTGCTAATCTGGTGTCCTCTAGTGTCAAAAGCCCTCAAGGACACCTGATATCTGCTCTGCCTACCAGCACCCCAGGGCCATCCCCACCCTACCGCCCTGAGAATCTCTCCAGCCCTGGCTTGCCACAGCAGTCCTTCACTCCACAATACTCTCTTATCAGGAGCCTCACTCCCACCAGCAATCTGCTAAGCCAGCAGCAGCAACAGCAACAGCAGCAGCAACAACAGCAACAGCAACAGCCACAGCAACAGCAGCAGCAGCAGCAGCAGCAACAGCAGCAGCAACAACAGCAGCAGCAGCAGCAGCAGCAGCAGGCGGCAAATTCCATCTTTAAGCCTATGACTGGCAGCCAGCAACCTAAAACCTTGAGTATGATCATGCAGCAGGGCCTAACAAGTTCCAGTCCAGAAGCACCTGAGCCCTTTACCTTCAGCAACACCAAGCCCTTGTCACATTTTGTTTCTGAGCCAAGCCCCCAGAAGATGGCCTCCATGTCTACCCACTCCAGGCAGTCATCTTTGCTCCACTACCTGCCTCAGGTAACACCAGCACATGCTCCTTCTGCCACTGCCTCCTCCACTGCCACTGCCACTTTGCAACTTCAGCATCATCATCAACAGCATCATCATCAACAGCATCTTCATCAACAGCATCATCATCAACAACAGCATCATCAACAGCAGCAGCATCAACAGCAGCAGCAGCAACAGCAGCAGCAGCAGCAACAGCAGCAGCAGCAGCAGCAGCAACCTGACCAGTCTTCATTCCTTCTGCAGCAGATAATGCAGCAACCCCAGCGCTTTCAGCGCATGATGGCTTCTGATTCTATGCCTGCTCTGCCTGGACAGGTAAGGCTACCTCCTATCTAATAGTGCTCCTTTGGGAAATGAGAACTATGTGAGATGTCATAGAAACCTGGCTTTGGCAGGCAAATTCATGCTATTATCCTCACTGAGGTCAAACTTGACCCTGGAAAAGCCCATGTAAGTCAGCTAATTGCACATAGTTAAATAGAGTGTGCATGAGGCCAAAATTATGGTTCCAGGGCCTGATCAGCTCACTTAATTCTCCTGGGAAGAAAGCTTCACCCATAATCTGTGTCCAGGGGAGGGAGTTAGGCAGGACAAGTCAGACTTCTACAGATGTGCATAATTTCCCTTGGACCAAGCCACACACAAATGCTTTGAAGGATGTGTAAGTAAATGACATTGAAGCATTTGGGTCTTGTCCATGCTGGTATTAAACTGAATACCAACCCTTTTAGAAATGCCCCCCAGCAACCTGTGCTGAGCAATCTCAGCATGTCCTTTATCACTACGCTAGGTACTGAGGAAGAAAAATACAGACACCCCTACAGTAGTTACTGTATTCATCACCATTTTACAAAAGAAGTATCTGAGGCTCAGAAAGTTTTGATGACTTGCCCAGTGTCACACAGTTAGCAAGGGTCTGAACAGGAGATTAAAGCCAGAAAGTCTTGCTCCAAAGACTTTCTCTTCTTGAAAGTACTTTTTCTCACATTCTCTCACTACCTACAGTCTTTTGACTCATGAGACACAATTGGTTTTCCTTGGTAGTGTCTATTATAGTTCCCACTTTTCTTTGCTCTGATCCTTGCCTGTATTAATTATCTATCACTGTGTAACAAATTACCCAAAAGTGTCAACTCCAAACCACACATACATATTGGCTCACAGGCTCTGTGGGTCAGGAATCGTGGCTTAATTGGTTCCTCTGGACCAGAGTCTCTCAGAAAATTATTGTCATCTTCAAGTTCCATGGGAAGGGAACATCTTCTGTGCTCACTCATGGCGTGGATAATAGAAAGAGGCTCTTTTCTGGGACCTCATGAAAGAACATGGCCGCTTGGCTTCACCCAAGTGGATGGGAAACATGCCAGATAGATGCAAGAATGAGAGCAAGGATGGGAAATGATGCCAGGGAGCTTTAAAATACAGTCTATGTTATTGTCTAGATGTCAACCACAAGGAAATTCAGGAAGGTGGGTTATCAGGAGGCAGGGCTCAACCTTCCTGTAGAATACTGTCAGTCATGATGCTTCTTACATCCATCAGTTCTTCATATGAGCTGATACAGTTGACCCTTAACAAGCATCCCAATAAATCACCCTTTGCTCTAAGAAGGGCCTTGCTAGAATGCCATCCCGATGGTGTTTGTCACATTATCAGATGTTCCCAGAGGGCCAGAACCTATCTCCATATACTTGTCCAGACACAACCTGTGAGGTTCTGCCTTGCACTTCATCCCATAACTTTGAAGTGCTCAGAGTTCTTGGCCTTTGTCCCTGCTGGTTCCTGTACCAGGATTTTTCTCCCATTTCTCTCCTGTCTAACTTCTGCAGCTTCTCTAAGCTCAGACAACATGCCCCCAGGAAGCATTGTCCTGACTGAGCTGGGGGCTTCCACTTTCTGCTGGGCCTCTGTTCTGGAGAGAAATCAAAGAGAAGAGGGTCATAGAGTGCTTGGGCAGAGAAGCAGGAACTGACCTCTTTAAGGGTGTACATGACAGCTTTCTAAAAGTTGAATCTTCACCCAAGTTTCATGGAGCCCATCAAGCAGTGCCTGGAATTGGCTATTTGACAGGTGCATGCAGCAGAAAGAACTCCTATAGGGGTGGCTGGTGGCTAGCTAAAGTGAGTGGCATGAAGACAGAGCCAGTAGGCAGGACAGGGCAACAACCTGGGGGCTTGAGCCCTTGTCTGTGGCTCAGAAGCACTGTGGTTTGATGTCATTATAGGGCTGTTGCCATCGCTGTGCGTGGACTTCTACGGCTCTCTGGCTGGAGCACCAGCATCAGCAGTGGAACTCTCTCACTAGCACTCATGGACATGTGCCACCATCTAACCTTGTGAGCCACTTTGTTTTGTTCTTATCTGCAATGGGATGTGTTTGTAGTCTGACTGTATTGCCACAGAGCCAGCTTAGATGCCTTAGGGGGAAATGCTTAATGATAGAGGTCATGAAAATTACAACTGGCTGATCACTAAGGTGGGATTGGGGAAGGTGTTTCGGAGGAAAAACCAAGCAACCATGCCCTCCAAAGATTAGAAGTGTATAAAAGCCCCCAAATATTCCCTTATAGACAGGCTAGGCTCCCCATGGGGACAACAATATTCTACTATGAGCTGTCTTCCCAGCCACATATAGATCCATAGTCCAGGCATGGAATTCTTCACTCACTTGTCTTGTCTCTTAATCCTTCGAGGTAGGAGATTTTATTGTTCAAGTCAGTGTTGAGAAGAGAAGCACAGAGAAGTCAGCAGAGTGGCCCGCAGTCACACAGCAAATCTGGCAGCCAATGCTGCAGAGCCTATGCTTATACTCCCATGAATGGGGCACTGCCTCCAGAATGTTCTGTTCCTACCTTCCCTTCTTACCCATTTTCTCTTCCACAAAATGGAGGAGTAGTGGCTGATTAAGGATGAAATGAGATATGACATCTAAAGCTCTTTGAATAAAGCCAAGCATAAAGGACTTTCTGTCACTGCCTAACTGTTGGACTTGAGCCCTCAAATCTGTCCTCTAAGGTTTTAAGATACCAAGAGATAGGTCAGGATAGAATGTGAGCCGATCTCCCTTCAACCCTGTCTCTACCATATTGTTGCCAGGAGCCTTGTGCACCTTGTGGGGTCTTTCATTTTAGGCTCAATAAAGATGGTTGTGTTTACCTTGTAAGCACTGTGTTCCAGATTCCTGAGCATTCCTGTGCTCCTGCTCCAGCCGGTGCTCTGTTCACATAGCATCCTTCCAGACCAAATGCATCACAATTGTAAAGTCTCAAAACAGCTTGGTTACTCTTCCTGCGAAGAAAAAAAGAAAAAAAGAGGATAGTGGTTGAAGCAAAATTGGGTATCCTTATGGAAGAACAGATGGATGCCCCAAAGGTGGGAAGTGCATGATTCTCACTTTAGCAGCAGGGAAACAAATTGCCCAACCAGGCTGAGTCTGTAAAAGCAATGGTCACCTGATGACATGGTATTCATTAGCTTGTGGCCCTTCCCCTCTACAGGCATTGTTATTGTGGGAAGACTTGAGGTGCATGGGAATCTGGAGCTCAGTTGGTTTTTTTTTTTTTTTTTTTTTTTTTTTTTTTTTTTTTTTTTTTTTTTTGGCTTTTTGAGACAGGGTTTCTCTGTATAGCTCTGGCTGTCCTGGAACTCACTCTGTAGACCAGGCTGGCCTTGAACTCAGAAATCTGCCTGTCTCTGCCTCCTGAGTACTTGGAGGAGCTCAGATTTTGAAAGGAATATTTTTTCTTTTAATGTAAGATGAGAAACAAAGTGTTAAATAACCAGAAATGCCCACTCTGGGAGTCTATAGGGTTCATTCTTCTGTGTTTCTTAACTGAAGAGATTACTCTTTACCAGGAGAATAAATAATGAATTTTATGTAGACCACCTCTTCCATCTAAGGCAAATGTCATCTGTCATCAGGTCATCAGTTCAGTGTGACAAGTCAAGAAAGGGTACTGGATGCATACAAAGCAGTGCTTGATGTTTTGTGTGTGAGCCAGGGCCAGAAGCAAAATTTCCTAAACCTCCAGAACCTCAGCCAAAAAATATAGAAGGGAACAGCCTCAATCCCATAGAGAACTGAGGAAGAAAAGAGAAATAAGCTGCTTCAAACTGGAGTGCACTCAGACAGGACCTGTATGAGCCTTGGCCTGAGATCTAAACCCCTGTGGGCAAGTGAGACTCCCATAGTGAGCACTTGGGACTTGAGAAATGCAATGCAGAAGAAATACCAAATATGCTACAACCCCCTCCAGTGGAGAAATATGAAAATTTGAGACCAGGTAAAATTTTGCCTCCAAATAAAAACTAATTCCAAATTCACAATATAAAGTTGTTCTTTAGAGCTGTTTTGACTTCAAAATATAGTAAAAGATAGGGAGATAGAATTCTTAGGTGAGGAATTCCCCTGATAGACCACCTTAATTTGTCTTATCTTGTTCTTACCATATATTAATTCTACAAAACAATAGATGACATTGTGACATGTTCATACTTGCACATAACATATTTTGATCATATTCATCTGTCTTCATGATCTTCACTTAGCTCCACCTCCAATATCACCAATCCATTCCCTTTCCCTAATAATCCTTATACTTTCATCACCCTTTTTCCTAGATTCTGCCTATGAGAAAAAACATTGTAATGTTTGTATTTCTGAGTCTTTTATATACCACTTAACATGGGGATCACCAGTTGCAACTGTTTTCTGGCAAATGGAGTGATTTCATTCTTTCTCACAGCTGAATAATATTCCATTCATATGTTGTTGGGCACCTATGCTAATTCCATGTCTTGGTTATTGTGAATAGTGTCATGATAAAAATGGGTATGCAGGTATCTCTTGTATAATTGTAATACTTCAGAGTATAAGCCCAGAAAGGATATGGCAAAAATCACAAAGAATTTCTAGATTTTGCTAACTTTTCTATGGTGCTGGGAAGTTAGCCCAGGGAATCACATGTGTTAAGCAAGTGTTTTATCAGCCTGGAAGATCTACTTTTAATTTTTTGAGGAACCATCATAATTATTTCCATAGTGGCTATACTAATTTGCAATCCTACAGAGTATAAGAGTATATCTGTCTCCCATCTTTTCTAGAGCTTACTGGTTTTTTGTTTTGTTTTGTTTTGTTTTCCTGATGACTGTAATTCTGACTGGGGATAAGATGGAATCTGAATGTAGTTTTGATTTGCATTTCCCTGATGGCCCAGACTAAACATCTTTGCCTGTATTCCTTGGCTACTTGTATTTCATTTGAAAATTGCTCAGTTCATTTCCTATTATTGATTGGATTATTTGCTCTTTTTGTTTAGTTTTTTTCCACCTATTTCCATATTTTGGATGTTAATCCCATGTCAGATGAATAGTTGGCACAAATTTTCTTTCCTTCTTCAGTCTGTCTCTTCACCTTGCTAACCATTTTCTGTGTTGTGAAGAAGCTTTTTAATTTGGTGAAACCCAGATTGACAATCAGGGTTACGACTTAGTGCAATTTCACCATCAGTCACTGGAGAACAGAACTTGCATTTACTCCCAAAGAGGAAAACAAGTCTGTTTGGGAGATGGAAGTGATGCTGTGCTAACAAAAGGTGGCCTCCAGCCACAGTGCCTTCTGCACCTGTGCTTTGCTGCCCCATGTAGACATGGGGCATGGACAATACTGTGACTACATGAAGAGGAGGGATGTAGGTGGCAGCCAGTTGGACTAAGAACAGAAAGTTCTGGATTCTGATTCTTGAGGCAGGATGTGAGGCATAGGGGGAAGAGAGTGGCTACAGTGAAATACACGGAAAGCACATGAGAGTTTGACAAAGTTTGAGCAGAGAGAAAGGGGACTCCAGTTCCCCTAGGAGAAGACTGGATTAATACCTTGCTGGGCCAGCTCTGAATTATATACTCGACAAGAACTCATATGTCCTCTTAGCTTAGGAAGCAGTGAGTCCCTAGCAAGTAGGAAGGTACATCAGTGTTACCTGCCCTCCCTGAGACACTGGGGCTGCCACATGTGTAAGGGCAGGCACTTCACCCATGGACCAGAACCAAAAGGGGAATACATAGAGCAAGAACCTTAACCCCGGGCTTCCCAACTGTGCCAAAGGGTGGACTCAAGGGCAAGTCCACTTACTTCCAGGGATAGATTGCTGAAGTTCTGGCAGCTATATAAATGCTGAATGACAAATGTAACTCCAGGATGACTTCAGGTGGGCAGGAGGAGGGGCTAAGGTTGTGATTACAGCAGTTTGCTGGGGCCACCTGTCACTTGGAAACCAGATCCTAAACCTGGCACATAGGTCTGAGAGTGTGTACACAACATGGAAAGTAAAGGTCACACCCACACACCCCATCTTCATGCTGTCCCAGACCCACTGGGATTAAGTACAACACATGTATTACCTCTCCTTGTTCATCTCTCTTCTTCACCTCTTCACACCTCCACAGCCTTTAAATTGAATGTCTGTGGTGCCTGAGATTATTTTGGTTTGGACTTCATGCTTAGTGGTGCATGAGCTCTAATTACTGCATTCAAATTACAGCCTCCCATTGAAAGCAAAAATGATCAGTGAGGCTCAGAGAATTCTTCTGCAATGAAAGCTACATTAGCCCATTTTAGACTTCAGTTAGGAGAGATGGAACTGAACCTTCTCCTGTTCTCAGAATCACTTATTAGCATTTTTACAGTGACCTTTAACTTACTGAGAGACATGACTCCTCCCATCACACCAGGTGTACCACTTGTAGAAGAAGGGCCTGTCACCTTGGGCTTCTAAGTCCTCTTACTTGCTTTGCTGCTTTTTTTTCTCATTCAGTGGGGAGGGAGGGCAGCACTGCTGACATATTCACAGGCAAGTTTCTGCATGTTTTCTATTTTCCTAATTCTGGTGAGGGGTAACATAGACTTCATTTCAAAGGTTCATTCTGGTGAACTATAAGAGCAGAGGCCTTTGGGAGCAAGGTCTGGGCTGCCTATTGGAAGTCAACTAAGGAAGAAAGTGGAGGGGAGGATACATGTCAGGTTGCAAAGGACCACTGATCAAAATGGAGGCTTGCCCTGCATGCATCTTCTGTACCAGACAAGTTTTCCTGAGTGTTAGGCACAATGTGACATACATTTCAAGGGATTGATCACTGACACCTTAGGGTTGAGTAGCTGTGTTTTAACCACTGTGGATTGACAGGAAATGGAATTATGCTCAAAACTTAGCACTAAGGTTACCAAGAATGTTGTTATTTTTCCCCCAAGTTTCCTTTCGAGTTTCTGAGTATTGAGAATCATGTTCCACCTTAAAGCTTCCCCTTTTAGATCCACCAGGATCATAAATCACAAGTGTATGGACACCTTGCCCGAGACTATTGTACCTTTTCACTGTGTTCCTTAGAGGCTGGCAGAGCACATAACTAGAAAGCTCTGTGTACTCCGACTTGACTGCTTCAGAGCTTGAAGAGAGCAGCAGAATAGATGAGTCCTGAATACTTGCAAGCTCCAAATTCTCAGGTTAAACCAATGATGGATCAAAAGTATTTGGGAGAAAATCTGTGTGTTTTGAACACATACATTTTTTGTGTCATTATTTCATAAACAATATTGCATGATTATTTGCATTTGTATTGCATACTGTAAGTAATCTAGACATGATTTAAAGTATAAGAGGATATTATAGGATCTATGGAAATACTAACATTTTTATTCAAATGACTTAAGCATCCAAAGACTTTGAAATTGGGGGGGGAATTCCTCACATCAGTCTTGTTAGGGGACATCACTGCTCCTGATGCCCACATAGACAGCAGCTCCTAAGATAACAAGTAAACAGCAGGGCTCCTGTTTAGCTGTTGGTTAAACCAGAGAAGTTGTGTGTTAGATCAGAAAATATACAGCTTAGACTCACAAAGAGTAAACACATAGGGTTTCAAACTTCTACAGACAATGATAACACCCCGTTGAAAAACCCCATACTATGAGACTGTGGAATTTAAAAGGTTGGAGTAGCTGATCTATGTCACATACAGTTAGATAGCACACAACGATGTTTCTGTCAACGTAGAGTGGATGCACAATTGGATTTCTCTAAGATTATAATGGAGCTGAAAAAGTCCTATCATCTGGTGCTGTCATAATCATTCTGTCAAAAGGCATTACATTATTGTAGTGATACTGGGGTAATCAAACTGCCAGTCCAATAAAAGAAGAACATGTGCAATAGTGCACTCAATACTTCATGTTTATACTATGAAGAAATGGCTATGTTCCTAGGTTTTTGTATTTCCTATACTTTTTGCCATGTTATGTTGGCAATTGCTCATCTATCTTATATACTGAGTCTCCTGGTTGTATCATAATGCCACAGTAGAGTGATTGACCTTTATGTATCATGTAGATTTGTGTAAGTTCACTCAGTGTGGTTCCCACCATGATGAAATCAACTACCAACACATTTCTGTGTCCCCATCAATAAGTGACACATAGCTGTGTCTCAAAACAACAAAATGGAAAGGGAAACACTGCAGTTTTAAAAGACTTGTTAATCCTTCACTAATCAAAAGCAATATTTTCTGGTATTATTAATGTGTAGTATCAAAATGGCATCAATCTGGCCATCCATTTTTCTCCTTAGGAACAGAAGTGAGTGAGTACATGTAAGCTAACCACACAAAACTGAGTTGCTACACATACCCAGAGCATAGCAATAAATTTCCCAGTAAATTAAACAATATGACTGTCATTCTCTGGGAATTTTAGAGAAATGGCAACATTGGACGTACAAGGAAATGACTTAAATAGAATGCAGGTGACTTGCCATGTAGAATTGGTTTTCTATGAGAAAGTTCAGGGACTTGGAATAAAGTTTTGGCAAAGGTTAGGGATCTCCACTACAATGAGAACAGGTCCTAAGACCTTGACACTGGAACACAAAGTATGAAACAAGAGCCTGGGATAAATGTTCAAATGACTCATAGAAAGTTGACACATCTGCTTGTGATGCATGCAGGACTTTTAGTTCCTACCTTTTGGAGTTTGGTGATGCCCAGTTTTTAAGAGTTATTTGTGTCTTATTTGTGACCTCACTTAATACTACCCCTCAGCTACAGGGAAATACCTTACTTAGCTTTGAATGTGAACCAAAGAAAAGTGTGACCCTTTAACTAAGTATAAGAATGTGGGGTGGTGGAAATGAACCAGTGATGGAGTAGCATCTGCTAAGTTCACAGAATGTTGGGGTTTTGAGATTATTTGGGTGGTTGGTTTGGATAAATGTTGATAGAAGCTCTCAGCTCTCAAGACTTAGGAGACTGATGAACTCAGCTGGTTTCATGGTGGATAGAGGAAATATCTTTGACACCTCATGTAGGACACTGCCTGCCTGCAGTGCATCTTTGTGAGTTAGTTGTGCTTCTTGTGCTTCTATGACATTTGTGCAATGTCTGAATATGTGTATCTCCCTCTTCAACTTCCAACAAATACAGTGTCATGCTTCCGGTGCTACTTTGCACAGGGTGTTCTGTTGCTGCTGCTATCACTGTTGTTAATGAAGTTTATAAGGACAAAACAAGACTTCTGGCTGCCATTTCACATACCACAGTGACAGTCACATATGATAAGAAAAACCCAGAAGACAGCTAGCTTAGGAATTCAAGCCACTTGTTTTTACTAAGATTTATTCATACCACTCAAAGGTGGCACTAATCCTTCTGGTACACACCAGTCAGCTGTGGTCTTAGGAGCTGTGAGTGGTCTCCATTTACACGGTGTGTTGATAACTGCTATTGGTTTCTGACTAGCACAGGAGCAAGTGAACGTGACTTAAAGACTACTTGGTATTTGTTCTTTCTTTTTAGGCTTAAAATGCAAACTAGTAAGAACATTTAGCTATGCTGAGCATGGGGGCATGTGTAATCCTAGCACTGAGACTGAGGCAGGAGGATTACAAATTAAAGGTCGACTTGGACTACATATACCATATACCACACACACACACACACACACACACACACACACACACACAAAGAATGATACTGTTTTGGTTGTATTAGAAAAAGCTTTGTGTTAGTCAGCTTTCTGTCACTGTGACAAGATGCCTGAAATAATAACTTTGTAAGAAGAAAGGATTTATTTTGACTCACAGTTTTCAGTCCATAATCTGCTTGACTCCTTGATTTAGAGTCTGTGCTAAGACAGAACACCATGATGGGGAACATCTATTTAATCAAACCTCCTCAACTCATAGCACCTGGGAAGCAAAGAAGCACAAAGTGGCAGGGATCCAATATTCCCCCACCAATGGTCAAGGACATATCCCCAATAATCTAACTTCCTCCCCTTAGGCCCTAATTCCTAATAGTTTCACCACCTCTGCCATTGTACCATATGCTAGTGTTCAGACTACTATCTCAAGGGCCCTTGAGAGACATTCAGCATTCAAACAATAGCAATCTCATACAAGAGGATTAAAATAATAACACATGTTTATTTTTACTACTTTCTGAGTTTAGATTCCATATTTCTCATGAAAAACTTGAGGTTTTGTTTTGAAGTTTTTTTTGTTTTTCATTTATTTTGTTCATTTAACGATTATATTGCTAATTGCTTTTATTAGCTTTATTTTTTTAAAAAATTTGGTAACTTTATTTACAGCAAATATGTCACAAAGAGGTACCTTTCCTTATCTCCATGCTCAATAAGGGGCCTGGATTCCATTATTTCTCATTAATTGCTATATTTAGAACAATATATTTAGAACAATATAGATCAAAGAAGTAAAACTGGGATGAAATGGCTTAAACCATAGAAGTTCTCTTTGAGTTGATAGAGGTTCCGAGTCGTGCAAATCTGTTCTACCTGGCTCTTTCCTCCAATGCTTGTGAGAAGTGTGCTACTCTCCCCAGCTCCAGAATTATGCCACACTAGAAATGATAAAATTATAACTAAGGGCTCAATTATTAATAAAACTTTATTAGTGTGTTTTAAGTCATGACATGGCCTCAGGAAATTTACAAGTCTCTACAAAGATCCTGTTCCGAGCCCTAACTGTGATTTGTTAGACTTACATAGGGTGATATTTACTATAGAATTTAGGTTCCTCTTCCATGAAAAATTTAACACAAATTATGATATTCTGAAATTGATGAGCTGATTGAAATTTTAATTCCATGTTTTACATGAGGTTTCTGAGTCCTCCAGAAGTTTGAAGACAACTAAGACCTTTCTACTGAGTCTCCACCATGAATTCTTTGCCACTATCCTGGCTGCTTGCCTCTGACCTAAGTATAGGCCACTAAAGAAAGACCCTCTGGGTGGGTATGGATACATTAGAACAAACAAAATACTCTGAGATGCATTTGATTCTGTGGAGAAGAGAACTTGAGATTCCACACCGCCCCCCTTCTTTCCCAGGCATCTGCTTTGTTCCCAACGCACCCTAGGGTAGCAGTCACTTCTCCCATCTGGTCTTCTCATTGTCCTTGACAACTACAACCCATAACACTCCCCACCCCTACCTGCACACACAAACACACACACACACATACACATACACACCGAGAGAGAGAGAGAGAGAGAGAGAGAGAGAGAGAGAGAGAGAGAGAGAGAGAGAGAGAGAGAGACTGATAAGCATTTGTCTATAAGTCTGTATTTTATTCATATCTATTCTCTACTCTCCAAGTAGGTAAACTATTTGATGCAATACTGGACAAAGGAATAGAAAAATGTAACAAACCCTTGTGATTGCTCTAGTGTCATCAGAAGACTCTTCAGGAAGACCTTTTATGCCTTTTGTTCAGTTATACTTGAAATCAAATGTTGGCTTTCTAGTGTGTTATGGGACTTTTCAAAGGATTTTAAAATTCACAGACTGGTTTCATAATTGCTCTTAAGAGCTAACACTTCCCTTTTCTATAGATAAATTCCAGTTTGGATCAATTATTTTCATCACAAGCCCCAGAAAGGACATGTTGAAGTAAGTTTATGTCAAAATTGAGTATGGTCCAGAGCTTGAATGATCTCCTACACACATTGTTGCTTTTCAAATGTCAGAGTGAGGAACCTGAGATGGTGAGCAAGGTTGTGCAGGCCTTAGACTTCATCATCAGAAATGTGGTGTTCTTGTTATGTAGCCATATTCCCCTGAATGTGTTCTGTCTCATCTGATCTTGGAAGCTAAGCAGAGTTGGGCCTGGTTGGTACTTGGATGCGAGACGTACAAGATTCTTTAACCAGAGGCTAGAAACATAGAACAGACCTTATAAACTCAGAAATCTGAGGAGCCAGGCTAGGTGGTCTATCAAAATATAATCAATTACTGGTAGCAGAGAACCCAGCTCACACTGATTTAAACAACAACAACAACAACAACAACAACAACAACAATAAAATTAATTTAAAACACATCTTACTGACTTCTACAAGGGAAAATGTAGCTGTTGGGTGACTTTGGGATGGTTTAAATCATCAGCTTAACCCTATCACCAGAGAGTGATTGTCTTTTCTTCCTTCCCTCATCCTACAGCTAGCTCCCCCTTGTGGGCATACTGCTGCCATCAGCAATTCCAAGAGGCTGCCAGCTTTCTCCTACCACTACTCTACCCCTCCCCCCATTCGAAAAACTACTTCCAGTTTCTATGTCAGAAAAGCAAGGAAACTTCTTCCCCAAAAGTCTTTGAACTCCAGAAGCTTATTGGCTAAAAAGGATAATATACACACTATACTACTTTCTGAGAGCAAAAGTGAAATGTCTCATCTCTAGAATCTTGGATGGGATCAGGTTCCCCCAAACATTTAGAGGGCATGAGGCTGATGGGTAAGGTCAGGTGAATAAGAAAGAGTAGAGTTATCTGGAGAAGGAAGGAGGATGCTTTTGATGTTGACTTGGCCATCAAGAGCACAGGCTGGGCTGGTGAAATGGTTCAGTGGTTAAGAGCGCTGACTGCTCTTCCAAAGGTCCTGAGTTCAAATCCCAGCAACCACATGGTGGCTCACAACCATCCGTAAGGAAATCTGATGCCCTCTTCTGGAGTGTCTGAAGACAGCTACAGTATACTTACACATAGTAAATAAATAAATAAATAAATAAATAAATATTTAAAAAAAAAAAAAAAAAAGAGCACAGGCTGCCGCAGTCAGCCTGGGAGGCTATCATTCTCTCTTGTCATGCTCTCACTTTCCCAAATGCTCAACCCTTGAATTTGCCCTTTGAGCTTAGTCTCCAGTTGAGAAACCCTGAGTATTGGTCCCATGTATGTCTCCTTGTATTCCAAGGACTCTTAATTTCCAAGCTCATAGGAGTAGAGGAGGGATAAGAATATGAATTTTTTAAAAAAAGAACAAGCAGGGCGTGGTGGCCTTTAATCCCAGCACTTGGGAGGCAGAGGCAGGTGGATTTCTGAGTTCACGGCCAGCCTGCTCTACAAAGTGAGTTCCAGGACAGCCAGGGCTATACAGAGAAACCATGTCTCAAAAAAAATTCTCTGATTTGAAAAGGTGGAATTGAAAAGCAACCCTGGGCCATCACTGAACCGTAACCTAACCCCCAACAGCACTTCATGCCCTGTTGAACAGGATCAAGTATCACTTGCTTCCCAGAGGGCCAATCTCCTTTGAGGATATACTCTCCAAAATTTGTTAAAATGAGAGTAGATCCTGAATCTAGAATTTCTGATCCCATAGGATAGTCTGGGGCCCAGGAATTTCAGTTTTTAGTGGGTCCCCATGGAATGCTGCTGACTCTGTTCCAAGGCTCTCACTTTGAAAGATTCTAGGATGAACAAGCTCATGGACCTTCCAATTTTGATCTTTATAACTCTACAATTTTGTAATGATTTTAAAAACATGTTTTATAACTGCAACATACCAAATTATACCATGTAAAGAGGTGGAAACATCTTGAAGGACACCTTAGTGCTCCTGTATCAGGACAAAGTCTAACTCCCAATCAACGTTTGCTGACCCCTCCCCAGCCTAACGGCCACCAGCCTTGGATAACTACCATTTGACTCTCCTTTCTATGAGATCATCCCTTTGAGATTCCATGTTTAAGTAAGACCATGGAGTATTTGCCATTCTGGTCCTGTCTTATTTCAGTTAACATAGTCTGCATTGCCACCCGCATTGCCACAAATGACAGGCTTCCATTCTTTTTCTGGCTGAAGCCATGCAGGAATCCCATATTTTCTTTACCCATTTATCTGATGATGGATACAATTGTGCATGATGCTACAATGACATAGGAGTACAGATGTCTCTTCTACACAGCTAAGTTCATTTCCTTTAACTAAACATCTAGTGATAGGATAGATGGATGATATGGCAACTCTACTTAATTTTTTGAGAATCATCTATATTGTTTTACACAATGTCTGTACTAATTAACATTCCCTCCAGCAACCTGCAAGACTTCCAGTTCTTCCACGTCCTTGAAACACTGGTCCTCTTTAGCCTGTTTGGTAACAGTCTTTCTGACTGTGCTGCGCTGATATTTCACTAAGGTTTGGATACATAATGACAAGAAATATTGAACCAAATGCCAGCTGGTCATTTGGATTTTTTCCTTTGAGAATAGTCTATTTACATAAATGTCCTGTTTGTCTTTTGTTTTTCTTTTTTCATCAAAAGCTTTGTTTTGTTTTGCCTCTGTTGAGTTTTTCAAGTTCAATGCCATATCAGATGTAATATTTTCTCATATGCATTCTGTTTTATCCTTTGCTGCATTGAAGCTGTTTTAAAACTACTTGTCTGGCTTTGCCTTTTAGATCCTATCCCTCCAAAAATCTTTGTCCAAATCAAGTTTTCTGAAACTCCTTATGTTTATTATAATAGTTTCATAATTTCAAGTCTTACACACAAGAAGCCTTTTTTATTTTTTGAGCTGGCCACTAACTCACTATGTAACCAAAGATGACCTTGAATTTCTGCTCCTCCACCTCCTGTACCTCCCAAGTGTCAAGATTACAAATTTATGACCCCATGCCCAGTTTTTACATTGTCAGGGATGGAATTCAGGGATTCCTGAGAGTTAAGCAGGCAGTCTACCAATTGAGTTATGTCCCCAGGCCCCACTTAAGACTTTAATACATTTTGAATTAGATTTTCATAACTCTGGAAACTTGGGGGTTTGCCTGCATTTTTGGAGGTAGATACCGAGTTTTCCTAATGCCATTTATTGAAAAGACTGTTTTTTCCCCAATGTACGTTCTTATCACTTTTGTCGGAAATCAGTAAGACATAGACAGGAAGATAGGTAGGCATGACAGACCGACAGATAATAAGTGATTTAATAGGTAGGAAGAGAGAGGGAGGGGCAGGCAGATAGACAGACAGACAGACAGATTTTTGATAGTTTCTATATTGTTTGCTTGGTTTATGTGTTTGTTGTTTTGCTGCTTTAATTGCTGTAACTTTTTAGCCTATTAATCCCTCCTGCTGTTTTTCTTTTTGATCAAGATAGCTGTAGGCATTTGTAGGTTTGGGTGAGTCCATACAAACTTTAGGATTGTTTTTGCTAATTCTATCAAGATTACATACCACCTGCATTTTGATAAAGGTACATTGGATCTAAATGACTTCCTTAAGAGTAGAGTTTTTACAACACTGACTCTTCCAATCTATAAACAAAAAATGTCATTTAATTTTTCCTATTCAGTTTCTGTCATCAATGTTTAAAATGTTTCATGACAGAGATCTCTTACCTCTTTAGTTAAATTTGTGTATAGTTAACTTTTTTAATCTACTGAATATGGGATTTATTTCTTGATTTCTACTTCAAGTAATTCACCATTAGTATATAACAATGCCACATTTTTGTGTGCTGTTTTTATATGCTGCAACTTTGGTGAGTTTATTTAGTATACAAATAGCTTTGGGAGTTTCTATATGTAAGATCATATCATTTGAAAACAGTGACTTTCTTTTCCAAATTGGATGTGCTCTAGCTAGGACTATTTTGAACAGAGTGGCCAGATATAGATGTGCATTACTGGAGTCTCAGCACTTAAGAAGCAGAGCTTTCTGAATTGAGAGCTCAAAGCCAACCTGGGCTAAGTAACATGACCCTGGGTAACAACAACAACAACAACAACAACCCCCTAAAAGAATAAATGGTGAATGTGGCTATCCCTTACCTTGTTGCAAAGACTTAGAGAGAATATTTTCATGTAAGTTAATGCTGATTTATCACGAATGGCCTTTGTGATATAGAAGTATGTCTCTTTTCTGGCCAGTTTGATCAATGTTTTTATCATGAATTAATGCAAATTTTATCACATGCTTTATCTACATTCATATGCTGTTTATCCTTTCTTCTGTTGTTGTGGTATATTGTTTATTAATTTGTTTTTACTGAAACATCCCTTTCATCTGTGGTATAAGTTTCATAAGATTATGACCATGTGAATCATATCTTCTGAATGTGCTGTTGAATTCATATACTGATACTTTGTTGAGGATTTTTATATCTGTGTTTATGAAATGTATTGGCTTCTTGGTATATTATTTTCTTGGGAAATTTATCTGGTTTAGAACCAGAGAATTTCTAGTCCCATGTAATTTGTTTAGAAAAATTTCTTTTTCCTCTGTTTTTTAAATAACTTAAGAAAATTGGTTTTAATTCAACCATGAATCCAAGTAGTACTTAGTTTTTCTTTGATGGCACATTTATATTACTGGTTCAATCTCTGTACTTGCTATTGGTCTGTTCAGATTTTCCATTTCTTCATGATTGAGTCTATGTTGGTAAGATATATATGTCTACTAGGAATTTGTTTTCTAAATTACCAAATTTCTTACCATGTTATTCAGAATAATGCAAATTCTGTATTTCTGGGGTGTTGGTTGTAACATCTCACATTTCACTTGTTTGTGTCTTCTTTTCTCTTCTCTCTCTCTCTCGCTCTCGCTCGCTCTCGCTCTCGCTCTCGCTCTCGCTCTCTCTCTTGTTTTTTGTTTTTTTCCGGACAGGGTTTCTCTATGTAGTCCTGGCTGTCTTGGAACTCACCCTGTAGAACAGGCCAGCCTCGAACTCAGAAATCCGCCTGCCTTTGCCTCCCAAGTGCTGGAATTAAAGGCGTGCACCACCACTGCCTGGTGTGTCTCCTTTTCTTAACCTACCTCACTGTCTGTGTTGTCTTCTTTAGAAATATTGTTGTCGTCACTGTTATTCTTTATTATGTGTGCATGATGTGACTCATGGAAGATAGCCAGCATGGAGTCATCTCACTGTTCTCTTTTATCTCCTTGATCCATTGATCATTTCGATTGCATTTTCTTAGTCTCCATTTATTTGGGAAGCTTGCTTTGTTTTGTTTTGGGTTGGTTGGTTTTTCCTGCTCAGAGTTTTAATTATTTCCGTCTAATGTTGGGTTCAGTTACTTTTAGCTTTTCTAGTTCCTTGGATACAGTATTAGAGATTTTTTTTCTCTTTTTTGATGTGGGTTTTGATGGTTATAACTTTCCCTCTCAGTAATGCTTTTGTTGTATCCCATAGGCTAGATCTTTGTTTCACATGTTTTATGAACATTTAAATTCCATTCTTTATGGGAGGAAGAATGGCTCAGTGGTCAAGAGCATTGTTTGCTTTCCAAAATTGGATTCTATTCCTAGTACCCACATTTTGGCTCATCTGAAACTCCAGATCCAAGGTATTTTATGCACTCTTCTGACCTCTGTGGGCACTGCACATACATGGTACAGAGACATACATGCAGACAAAAGACTCATACACATATAACAATAACAACAATAGTAATAATAAATGAAAATTTTCCTTCTTTATTTCTTCCTTTTCTGATGGGTATTCAAAAGTAAGTGATTTAATTTCCTCCTGTTTATAGTTTACAATGTTTTTTCTTTTTCTTGATTTCTGACTTTTTACATTATGATTAGAAAAAATATAACCAATACAATTTCAGTTCTTCTAAACTTATTGAGGCTGTTTTTATTACATGTATAATCTATGCTACCCAAAGCCTTTATTATTAAATCTATCCTAGATAATATCTGCACAGAGAAAAATACATATTCTGTAGCTGTCAGAATGGGGTGTTTTATAACTATTTGTTGGGTCTATTTGTTCTCAGCTGAAATTTAACTTGGCCACCTATTTCTTGATTCTCCATTTAGATGATCTATCCATTGCTGGAAGTCAAGTATTAATGTCTCTGATTATTATTGTATTGGAGTCTATCTCTCCCTCTAGGTCTATTAAACTTTGGACTATACATTTGTACATTCAGATATCCAGTGCATATGTTCATCAGCTTTTTGTCACTGTACCAAAATACTAGAGATAACCTAAAATGAGGAGATTTATTTTGGCTCATAGTTTCCAAAATGCCTTCAAGAACATCCCCAATACACACACACACACACACACACACACACACACACACACACACACACACACACACATTGACCTAAATCCCTAAATCCCTATAACTATGTTCTATGTCCTAAATCTCTGCCACCTTCCAAAGCACCATGAGCTGGAGACAGAGCCTTCAACTAATGAGTCTGGATGTTAACGAGCTCCAAACCCCTTTATACACTATAAAATAACCTTCCTTTATCTCTTTTCACTGTTTTGGATTTTAAATCTATTTTGTTTCACATAAGTATGGCTGCTTCTCCTTTTGTAGAATCCCTTTTACATGAAAATTTCCTATCTCATTCCTTCTTTTCTAAGATATGTGCATTCTTAAATATAAATTAGTTTATTTTAACCAATATATGATTGGGTCGTTCATTTTTATCTATCTAGTTACTCTATGTGTTTTAATTTGATAATTTTCCCATTTACTTTCAAAATACTAGTATAAGATCTTACTAGCAGTGTTATTTAAAGTTATTTTATAATTGTATTGTAGTCCATTTTCCCCATCTCTCTCAGTCTTCCTTTGTGTTAAGCAAATTGTTCTAGTCATGCATTTGATCCACCACTTATAATATTTGAGTTTCCTATTACATATACTTAACTTGTGACTACTATGAGGCATATAAAAATAATTTATTTTCTAAATGTTAGCAACTTCATTTGGTTGTAAAGATAACAACAGAATCAAAACAGTAAAAAAAATATATACTAATAAGAATGCTCTCCATGTGCACTTCATTTCTCCTCAGGTTTTGAATTTTTAACACTCTACCTTATGTTTTTTATATTCCTCATCTTTTAGTATATTAATGTATTCATATTTTCATTTTTGCTTTAGTCTTCATACTAAAGCTATGAATAATTTATGCACCATGCTTACAGCATTAGATAATTCTCAGTTTCTATAATTACTCTTTCTTGTGAGTTGGATGCCTTCCCATATTGAATTTTCACTCATTAGTATCTTTTGCTTTAGTGTTTGCTTGTGTAAAGGGGCTCAGAAAGATCTACTCTCAGCTTCTGCTTGGGAATGCCTTTATCCCTTCTTCCTTCTCTAGAAAAGATAACTCTACTGGGGATAATACATTCAGCTTACAGATTTTTAGTACTATGAAAATCTCCTCACCGTTTGAATCCTTGGTTATAAGGGTAGACAAAATTGAGTTAAATTTGCCAAGTGCCATTTGGCTTTTCGCTACCTGTATATTTGAACCCTTCTCAAGGGCTGGAAAATGTTCTGGTGTTATTATCACTTTTTATAAACTGTCCACTCCTTTGCCCTTCTCAGGTCTTTTCTTGAACAACCAAATATTTGCTCTTTTCATACTGTCCAGAGTTTTCACAAGCTTTCTTCATTCCGAATGTCTATTTTCAAGTCACCTATATTCAAGCTGACTTCTGTCTGGTTTACCCTGCTTTTGGTCTCTTCCATAGTGTTGTTGTTGTTGCTGCTGCTGTTGTTGTTGTTGTTGTTGTTGTTGTTGTTGTTGTTAATTTTGCTGAATGTATTTTTCAGCTCAAGAATCTCTGTTCAATTTTTAATTGCTCCCATCCTTTGTTAAGTTTCCTTATTAGATTATCAACATGTTTCTTTAAACTTTAAACAACTGTTGTAAATGCTCTGCTCTATCTAAGCTATATCCTATACTGATTGCTATTTGATTAGCTTCTGGTACCTTATTTTCAATACTAAGTGAAATTATATTTTCCTGAAAGCCCTTGATGCTTGTTGCATGTGGTATCACCCTGACATTGAAGGGTTCATTATTTATAACAGCTTTAGTTGTGCCTATCTTAAAAGAAATTCTAAGCAGGCTGCTTACTTTCTCGGAGCCTGAAGTTACTTCCATTGTTTTGGCACTGAATAACACCCAGGCACAAATTTGCTGAGAGTCTGCGGTGGATGTGTTGTCAACATTTTTAGGACTATATGGCAATCCGCATGCTGGTTTGTCCCAAATAAACTATTGGCATTTCTTAAGAAGGAACGGGAGAGGACCAGAGAGATGGCACCGCTAGTAAAGGTGTTTGTCATCAAGTCTGACAACTTGAGATCAACTCCCAGGTCCTATGTGGTAGAAGGATAGAACTGACTCCAACAGGTTGACCTGTGATATCTGTATATGTGCTGTAGAATGAACACACCCACACATATACACATACATGCACAAAAAATTCACTTGAAAATATAATGAAAATAGAGTTGTGAAAGAAAAGGGAAATACCAAAAAAAATAGTATGTCTCAACAAGTTATTCTCTGGGGCCAGGGTAGTTACTAGCCTATCATTATACACTAAGATTCTGCATGGTTCCAGAACGTCTTATAAATGGACCAGCCTCAGGTTTCTAGGTCGTCATACCTGTGGCTATTTATACTATTATGTTGTTTCATACCCCAAACCCACAACCTGCTAAGATCATTATAATCCCAAGGTAGAACCAAAGCCCACACTTCTGTGATCCATTTTTTATTGAGGTAGACACATGTCTCTAGATGACTGCATCTCACTACAGGCAATGCTGTCTAGAATAAATATCTGGCAGGCTCAGGCTAGACATCTTCACCAAGCACTAGAGCTATTCCAAATGCTCTGTCTACAGGTCTTTAGTAGCTGCCCATGGTGAAGTTTTATCAGTTTAGCATAAACTTTGATAACGAGGTTTTCTGCTTAATGCCCTGACCTACCTCTAATGAATGGGCTCTTGGGCCTTGCTCTGCTGTCTGAGGGTAAGATTGTGCTGTGAAAATAGGCTCCATTGTTCACTTAGGCTTATGACAATCTCACAGCAAGGACCTATCCCATCTTGTGTAGGAGTAATCAGTTCCATATCTCAGCCTGTGTTAGTTCAAACCACAGATCTACCCTGATTAGGATTCACATCTATGCCTCAAACCATGCTTCTAAAGACCCATCTGAGAATACTGATTTGCAGATACATGGGCTGGCCAAGGTTAGGGGATAGGTAGTAGCTATTCTTTTTTGCTGCCCACTCCATTGACTGCCACCACCGGATTAATTGTAGTGATTCTCAACTCAGTAAATGCTAACTTTGCTACAAGCATGCTAGAGTGTACTACAGCTTCTCTGGGGGAACCTAAGAAAATAAGTAGCACTATGGAAGCCCGAGGCTGAATGGAATAGATGGAAGGTGGTGGAGAATGAGACACACAGACCATTGGAAAAAAACACTGCCCTGGGCAGAAAGTTGACAGTACAGTGTCTCTCCTTGAGGAACTCAAAGGTGTCATATGTCTCAGTTAGTAAATCCTGGGGAGAACCAGACATTGGAAGAGCTCAGTGCTGGAGACTGTCTGCTCCTGTCACTCACAGCCTTTGCTGTGATCCTATAGATCCTGCTTTCACATGCATGTCCTAGATATACATTCCCTGTTTCCATTCCTGGCTTCAGACTAGGAAAAGTGCCTGCTGTTGGGTCAAATGGTTCACATTAAGGTGATCCATATCCTAATCATCAGTTGATTGTCATTGAGACCTGAACTGAGAGAGCCACTGCCAGGCACATTCCCAACTTCTTGCCGTTATCATGCAGACTTGAGGCCCACAGCTTTAAGGTCCATGCCCTGATCACACACATACTGCACATGGAGTAGCTCCAGAGAGACAAATGATTTGCAGCAGAAAATACCAAAGTGACTTTTGAAACTCTAATGGCTTTCTGTAAACTTGGGTTGTTCCTTTGACATGGCACTTTCTTTACTACTGCAGGACTAGGACTCTTGGTTTACTCTCAAGGAAACCTGCTGTAGAATGTTTGCAGTAGATGTGAAAGAGAGTATAAAACATCTGCCCCACCTAAAGGAAGAAATAAAACATTCAAATTATCTGAGAAGTTTCTTGGGTACCTACTCTTTCCTGAAAGATCACACCTAGTGCTGACTTCCCAGAGACAACTCCAGAAGCACCCCTAGACTCTGAGGAGTTAGGAGCATACTATAGTTTCCATTCGCATAACCAGTCTTCTATCTAGACTTCCACGCGTGGTCCTTAAAAGACAGGCTTTGTGCTCATCCTTATTTATTTTGACATGAGGACATTATGGGCTTTTTATTGTGCTTGTTGCTTTCTGATTGCAAAAGTAATCTTTTCTTTTGGAACTGAACTTGGAAAATGCACAAAAGTATTTTTTAAAAGCTGCATACCTCAAGGGATAATAAAATATGTAAATATGAGTATATAGTAACCAAAGAATAACTCGTGCTAACATACTAGAATATAGCATTTTCCCATATAAAAAATATGTATATTTCTCATTAGCATATTGCTATCAGCCTACATATAAAACTTTTCCTCCTTCATTACGAAACATGGCATGGTGTGGAAAGGTGTGGAAGATCTTTGTACACTGAATAACAAGAAAGTGAAAAGTAGAGAACTTGTTTGTACCCATGGTCAGGTGAAGAAACCAACTGCTGTTCCTTATGATCACACTCCACACACCACAACTGCCATAATTCCCATTCTGTTCTGGATAGTTTCACGACTTACTGATGTTGTGTGGGTGGGTGGTTGGGTGGGTGGGTGGTTGGTTTTGTTCTTTGGTAGCATCTCACTCTGTAGCTCAGACTGGCTACAGACTCATGGCAATCCTCCTTACTCAGATCCCAAGTGCTAAGTATCAGAAGAATGTACCACCACACTCTGCTAAAAGAAGTCACGGGCCACTACTAGCTAAATGCCTCCAGAAGAAAGAAAGCTCAGCTTTTCCAGTACTACTTTGTCCTCAGCTTGGTTTTAGCGGGAAGGGAGAGCTAAGTTCCCACCTCACTGTTGGGACATGTGGCAGAATTGTGGACAGAATTCTAGGTGTACAAAAGAGATGGGGCAAGCAAAGGCTCAAGCCTCATGTCTGCCAGGGCTGGAGATAGGCACACCCCCATGAATGTAGAGGCCTGCTTATTTCTTCAACACCTTTCAGCCCATGTGGGTTTTGTTGGCCACCTCCCCATCCCTGTCACCACCTAGTACCAGACTATCAGAGTCTCCTAGAGCATGTTCTATGGTCTGCTGCTTTGCAATTCACCATCCTTGAGGCTGCTTTGCTCTGTTTTGGGGCTTTATTTGTTGGTAGTGTTACTATTGTTTCCAAAAGTGTTCTGGCTATGCATCCCAAATTACCCCGAGACTTTGGGTCTATGCAGTCCTCTTGCTTTTCTTTCTCTTCTGTAGTAGCTATAGTGGCACCTACCTGTCCAGGTCTGTTTTTAGCCTCACTAATTATGATGCTATTATCTCCTCTTATGTACTTCCTTTCCTGATGGGAATTTATTTTTTAAAACAAAATTAACAACAGAGACTGGCTGTAGTTTCATCAGTATTTGAGAGAGAGTGAATTTAGATGCATTCATTAGACTTGCTCTTTCAATCAGGAAGTCTCCAAAGGAAATCCTGCCTCTCCCTTCCTTAGTTGTCTGAACTTGACTGTCAATTGGATGTCTCCCCTGGAAGCCCAGGGCCTAGAAGCAGTGCTTGCTCTGTCCAGCAAGAAGACATACACCAAGGAAACATGAAGTTGTGAGGAGACTGCCTCATCTTGAAGCATAATGATTAAAAGCCTAGACTTTTTTAAATCTCAGACCCTGGCTCAGCCAGGCTACTTGCTCACCACAGGTGTTTGAGCTAGCTGCAATCAGGAGAGAAAGAGATGCCATTCAATTTTGCCTGTTACTGACCCAGAAGACTTCTGTGTAGCTAAGGTGTGTGTTTTCTGCCTTTTTTTTAATGGAGAACAGAAACTGCACCACATAATCTAACACTGTGATCCAAAGAAAGAAGATTGTTAGGGACATTTTAACTCCCAGAGGTTTCTAGGCATAAGATTAATCTACTGTTACATGTGAGACCCACTTAGAGGAGAGTATGCCTTCCTTTGCCTCCCTTTGTGTTTTGACTGGGAGTGATAGAGATTTTCAAAGTGTCTGTTCCTATCTTGCTTCACCTGAATGAGTACTTCAGGCCACTCATGATTGTGCTGCTGTAATAGGGCTGCACTGAATATCTGCTGGAGTAGCTTCCATCTGCCATTTGCAGACTTCTCTGCCTGATGGACTACTGAAGCACTGAAAGCATATGGTAATGCTGATGGAGGTCCATTTCTTTCTGTTTTTCCTCTTTATTGTCTGAGAATTTCATGCATGTACATAATATGATGTGATCACATCTACCCCTATTCTGACTGCTAATTCCTCCCCTGACTCCACCAATACTGTTCACTTCCAGTATCACATACTCCTTTTTTTTTAACCCATGAAGTTTACTTGGTATTGCCTGCATGTGCATGTGTAGAACTTACACAGGTCTTGTGCATGTACTCACAGCTACTGTGAGTTCATGTGAGTGACTGCCCTGTTATGTCTGGAAAACTCTGTTTCCCTATAATCATCTACTACCTTTTCTGTTACAATCTTCCACTCTAGGATTTGGAGGAAGGAGTATGATATAGATATTGCATTTAAGTCTATGTATTCAAGTCTCATATTCTCTCTATGTTAACCAGGTGTATGTCTCTGTGTTCATCACCATCTATTACAAAAGGAAGCTTCTCTAATGAGGGTTAAGAAATGCACTAATCTATGGGAACCCTTTAAAACTATGCCTACTTAGCAGACTAATTAGTGGTAGGTTCTTCCCCAGGATCTACAACATTGCCAGCCATGAGATTTTGGACCAATTATAAACTGTACTGGGGGGTAATTTCACCTTATGAAAAAGGCCTTAAATCCAATCAGCAAGTAGTTGTCCCACATTCTAACACCTGTTCCAGTTGGTGTATCTTGCCAGGCCTCTTACTGCTGAAGCTCACAGTAACCACAGCTGAATGAGATTACTTATTCCTTTTCTCCTCTAGTAGCACTCCCAGCTTATGGATGTTAGTCATTAGGGATGATCCTTCCAGGTCAGTACCAGCTTGATTTCTCCAGATTCCATAACTCAGGTAACTTCAAGAACTGTGTTTTACCATCCACTTCTGAAGAGTAACCAAGAGTAATGGGGATTGCCAGTAATTATTGGGAATCTATAGGACCCCACAACTAAAAAAGAAGTAACCCCTCTCTGACATTAGGCTTTTATTTGATAGCCTATATATATATATATATATATATATATATATATATATATATATATATATATATTTGGGATATATATATATTTATTTATTTATTTATTTGGGATATATATATATATATAATAGGGGATATATATATATATATATCCCCTATTATAGGGTAACTCAATTTAAATTCCATATGTGTGTATGTGTACTTTACTAATTTTCTATAGTGATAAGTCTCCATATGGTTTATTCAAAGGTCTTTAATATTGTCCCTCCCCATACTCCCTCTGACACCTTGCCTTCCCATACCCCACCTCATTCAAATGCTTTTTGATCAATCATTCCTTGTTTCTACTTTGCATCAACTGTGTTCTATCTACTGAAAGCCTCTCCCATGACTCCTTAGTCATTTCCTAACTCTTATGGGTAAATAGAAGACCACTCATTAGTAATTTCATCATTAAAACTTTTCAAGAAATGAAGTTACAGAGAATTCCTAAGAAACTAAAACAAAACAAAACAAAAAACAAAAAACAAACAAACCTTTCATTCTCTATAAATAAACCCAATGCCTGGCTTTCACAATCTCATCATGGAGTAGGACAAGTTTCAGAACCCGAGAAATGTATATCAGGACTTTTCACACTCCAGTGTTTAAAGGAGTATTTGCACTCTCACATCTATAATCCCAGAATTATGGAGGTAGAATTATGGAAGATCAGAATTCAAGGTCATCCTCAGCTACATAGTGGGTTCAGGAAGTTTGAGGACAGTCTAGGACGCATGAGAACTTGTTTCTGCAAAACTTCTATAGAATAGTATTTAGAGTTATCAAGGAGCTAAGCAAGTAGGCATGAAGAATTGTGAATTCTAGAAATTCCCAATCCTCCTCTGTCTCACCCTGATGAACTTGCTCCAAGGACAAATGGGAATTTGATGAGCTACGCAAGTAGAGTGGCAGCAAGCTAGCTTGCTAGCATACCAAAGGTCATCGGAACAGTAAAGAATGCTTGAGCTTAAGAGGGAATTGCTAGTCTGTTTATTTTAAATGAACATGTATTATTTCTAAAATAGTCCAGCTTGTCATTTTCTTATTACCATATTTAAATATGTATAGTTTATCTTAAATTTATTGTAACCTTCCCTGACATACCTTGTCTGTACTTTCACTATAACACCTTTCCAATTCAAGGATTATTTTCCACATCACAATCTAGAAACTTAGTACATGCTACATGTGGATTTGGGGGTGAAATAAACCCATATCCACATCTTCCTTTGGTACTAAATAGCTGTGTGACTTTGGGCAACTTAGTTAATCTCTCTGGGCCTCCATATCCTCATCTGAAAAGTAAGGTCTATAATAGATCCTACCTCATAGATAGCTATTTGTAAGGACAGAGTGAGATCAAATGTTTAAAGCCCTCTATTTAGTCCTGAGAGCAAAATAAATGGTCAATAAATGTACCAGTGTAGGTTTTGTTATTATTTCAAATAATATATGTATAGCCCATACTTCTATAACATATCATCTACTGGAAATAGTTCTCCTTGATTGGTGGTCACTGTTTCTTAGAGTGAGTTGAATGCATCAAAATGTTTTTGCTTTGTTCAAGGAGTGAATATTCCCCTTTCCATTGGGCTTCTGGGTGGACACAGTAGACTACTTATAGCTCAAGGATGAAAAACAAGAGATATTGCTTGACACAGGAAAAATAAAAAAAGAACCACTCCCCATTATGCAGGCTTCCCCCCTCCTTTGAGACATAGCTGCTGCTAGATGCTTGTGTGCTTGTTAGGGAGACAAGGCTCTACTGACCACCTCCTTGAAGTTGTGAAGCTTTTGCCAATGTGGGCATCAGGATAAGGTTATTTTAATTGTTGTATCTGAAGGAACTGGATCATGCATTTCACACACTCAGAAACAGTGAAATCCCTGACATGTAAAACAGGATGGCAAGGAATCTTGTGCCCACACTAGCCCCAAAACCTTAATACCCTGCCGGGATCTGGTGTAGTGAGGACTGCAGCTCAGGATGTGGCTGAGAGGAGGAGGCACAGATTTGGCTGGTTTTACACTCACCTCAGCATATCTACACACTAGTGCCTACAAGCCATGGTAAACTGTGTGCTCTGTTATGAAGTTTGGGTAGGGATGGGAGGGATCTGAAGGTGCCAAAGTCATTGTCAATAAATCAGCTATCTGACTTAGCTTTATTCCTGCTTTTAACAAGTCAATATTGCTTAAGGCAGGACATCACTCACATGAAGTCCTTTTATGGGCATTAAGTATTCTCCCAAATCAACCAAAATGCATTTAAAATAATCATTGGTACTATGGGGGGGGGGAAGAGATGTCACAAGGTAAGTACGTTTTCTATGGAGAGATACCATACCTTCCAACTGGTCTTCAAAGGAGTCTGTGACCCATAGCAAGCTAAGAGCACAAAGATATTTAGTTTTGCTTTCCCCAGACCAGTTGATGTATATAACCACACTTAAACATTCCAATTAGTTGGTCAGGGCAGTGACAAAATCAGTCAGAAGCCTTTTGTGGCCAAACAGCTGATGGATTGTTCAATCGGTTGTTGTAGACTCATGTAGACAAAGCCTGCAAGCTTGGGGAAGCCAGGCCTTCCCATGTCAGCCTCGGGCGACAGCCCTCATCCCGCCAGGCCCTGGGGAGTGAGTCCTTCCTGCCAGGCAGCTCCTTTGCTCCTGAGCTTGCCCGAGTCACCTCCACCTCCTCGTACAACACCTCAGAGGCAGCCCCCTGGGGCGGCTGGGATCCGAAGGCCTGGAGGCAGGTGCCTGCTCCACTACTGCCTAGCTGCGATGCTGCAGGTAAGTCACTTTCCCCCGTGCCTCATTTTCCTCATCTGTCAACTGGGGCACAACCCCCTGCTCAGCCTGCCCCCTTGCCTCACAGGGATTGAGAGGAACTCAGGTGACAGCACTGAAATGTAGGCCCTTTGCAACCCACAGGGCTCTGTACATCTAGGAAGGATTTCTACTGCCTTCTAGATTACTTTTTTTCTTAGCATTCTTTGGCAAAGTGAGGAGCTCAAGCAAGCAGTATAGTCCAAACACCTTGGCCTTAACTCTCTCCCATTGACACCCACTTTCTAACACCCCATTTGCTTCTATGCTTGACTGCCTGCCTGCCTGCCTGCCTGCCTGCCTGCCTGCCTGCCTGCCTGCCTGCCTGCCTGCCTGCCTGACCCTGTGTCCCAGAAGGCAGGCTACACCTCCAAATCTCCTACCCAGTGCCTGTCTGTCTGATACCCAGTGAGAATTCAGGAAATTTAGGCACTCCATCTTGTGATAGTGTTCTGCTATGGGCTCCACATCCCAGTTTATTCTTTGGCTTCACTCAGGAGTCATGCTCCAGAAGGAGGCATCTAGGTCATGCCATAAAAGGATGGGCAGTCTAGGGGGACATGATTCAATATCTATGCCAAGCCTACCAAAGCTACCTATGAGTTTGACTCAACCTCTCTCAATTCTAGAGTCTAGAAGAAATGACTCAACACATCTCAGAGTCCCATTTAGTGGCCCAGAGAGTAAGGTGATAGATACCAGCCTTGGCAGACTTCATTTGAACCATAAAGTTATTGTTCCGAGGCATGAAATATCAATGCCCACAGGATGTCTGCCCTGTCTGTATAGAAACCTGCAGAAGATGGTCATCGAGCTGAAAGGACCTCCAGAGATTCTGGCCTTTAATGGAAATTCTGCTTTAGTACACACAGCTTTGTTCTCTTTATCCTATGTACCCTGGCCTGGAAGAACAAGCTGTGCTTTCCAGTCAAGGGCTATCGATTTCTCTCTCCCTAGAAGTCACAGCACTTCTTAGCTTCCCCCCTTTTCAGCTAAAACCAGAAGAATTTTGTCCAGCCCAAAGCTCCCAGGAAAACTGAATTATCAAAACCTCAGGAGACTCCATTCACTCTGAATATCATGTTTTCACCCAGCCCTGCCCAGTTCTTCCTTGGCCTTAGAAGCCACATGAGAAGATTCCTGCTAGCTTGCCTGAAGAATTCCTATTCCCAACACCACAAATTCTATGCTTAGTCCAGTGCCTTTCATGCTGCAGTGAAGGCTCAGGGAGATCTCTCCACTCTGAGATTTAGGTCTGCATTCCCTTTCAGTCCCTCTTCACTGCAGCCAATGGGTCAGAGTGAGCCAGAGGTTTCAGGTACAGAGACAGAAGAAAGACAGGTCTCCTCTGCCTGGGAAGCATCCCTAGCATTTAAAGCAAAGACTGCAGGAATTGGCCAGCCCTGAAACCACCAAGACTAGGTAGGAGGGGCTTATACAGGCTCTGGTCAAGAGCAAAGACAACCCTAAGGTACAGATGATCTACACAAAGCTCTGTTATTTAGTTGTTATGACATTTCTTTTGTGAAGCCCTGGTGATGGCTTCAGAATGCTCTAAGGGTAACCCCAGCAATTTAAGTGAAGCTTGCAGCCATTTATGCAGAGGGGCACGGAATGACCTCAATAGACCAATACTACTCTGGATCTTGCCTAATAAAGAAATGGTATGGCACATGTGGTTATAGTGTGACCTGAAGGCTCTACTTATGCCTGTCCACTAAGTGTCCCTTCACTTTGCCATAGTGCCTTTAGAAGACAACCTACCTACCTGTGTCTTGTCCATTCCCCTGCATAGTGTAAGCTCCACACTGATAGAAACATTCAGTAATAACCACATGGTGGGCACAGTCTGGACCTGAGCATAGCAGCATTAAATATTTATCAGCTGACTGCTGAAGTGACTGGTTGAGTTACTCTGTAAGCCTTATCTTCCCAGGTAGTGTGCTCAGACAGATAGGATTGGGGGACCTCACAGTGATAAGCATGGAGTAGTTGCTTTCAAGTCCAGCTTCCCAAGTCCACGAAAGAAAATGCTTTTCCTTATGGAGCAATGGGCACACTATGCCAAAGCTCATTAACCCTTGGAACAAATAACTGAGTGCCTTCTGTAGCCTAGTCGGCTGGCTTCCATAGGGGACACTTAAAGGGCAGTGCCTGCTGCAAGAGCCAGTGGGTGGGAGGTGCCTTGTAGAGAAAACAAGCTCCTCTTCTCTCTTTCTCCTTTCCCCTTCTTCCTTCTTTTTCCTCATCTCTCTCTGTCACCTCCCTCCCCTTTTCCTTTCCTCTCCTGCCCCTGGAATCTCCCATCTCCTGCTCTTCCTCCCCTGTTCATCAGGGTCTCTTTCCTTTGCCCCATTCTCTCCATTCTTATCCTCCTCGCTCAGCTCTTTCTTTCTTTCTTTCTTTCTTTCTTTCTTTCTTTCTTTCTTTCTTTCTTTCTTTCTTTCTTATCATCCTCTTCTTCCCTCCCCCAATATTCTATATCTCGAGAAGATCACAGGATAGGTAACTTTTGTCCAAATCAGGCCACAACCCAGGGATCTTTTGTGGGACATACATCTAATTCCTGCTGGTTTCCATGACCCTACCCTCACATTGGAGAGTAAGTCCCTTTGTGTTACTGTTGAGCTGGTAACACCTGATTTTCCCTCTTTGAGAATGAGAGCGCAGAGCAAGGCTGTGGCAGAGGGCCACAGGAGACATCAAGATGCTAACTAGATCTGATGTAGCACAAGCTCAATTCTGGCAGGCTTTGTGTTGAGATCTGTGCTGCTGATAGGCCATGGCAGCGTTGGAGCATCCCAGACCTTTTGCCTCTCTCCTGCTTGGCACATAAGCTAAGGCAGTAGCTAGTGTCCTAAAAGCCCCAGAGACAAGTGGCAGTTTACAGATTCTTGAGTATCAGCATGAAGTTTCCAGAAAGGCAGGACCTGTTGGTGAATGTGGTTAAATAGGGCCAGGAAAGGGTGTTGCAGGGGAAGATCTGGGCCTTTAGTTACCTGAGACTTTCTGTTGGTCCAGGCCCTAGGCTTCCTAGCTTAGCCACAAATGAAAGAAACAACCTTGAGCTCCCACAAAGCCTGCTGGTCAGTGTCCCATACAATTGCAGTTCTGGAAACTTGACTCATGTAATGACCCCTCCATATGTGCTTAGAAAAAGCCACCAGACCTGGGCTATCCCTCACAAGAGGGACTGTCACTAAGCAGCAATTCTCAGCCACCATTTCCTCCTGGTCACTGAAACCATTTGTCATTTCCTGTTTTCTCCATTTTCCTATGGCTTTAATTGTCAGTGTCAAAAGGCAACAACTGTTTTCTTGGGGCTTATCTTTGTAGCACATTGATTCAGAACAAAGGATGGGAGCCTTGTCTGCAAAACAAAGGAAGCAGCCTCCTCTGGAGGCCTGGAGAGAATGCCTGCCGCCCTCTGCCAGGGACTGCAGGACCCTGGTGGGAGCTTCAGGGCAAAGAGCCAGCTCATGGAGGACACACAGACCCAGGGGTCTTATGGAGCTGGCTGTCAGCATCCAGACAAGCATGGAAGCCCTGTTAGGCCCTAACCAAGCTTCCCCTAGACACATCAGAGGCTCTAGGATATGTTCTTTCTTGGACAGAGACTTCCCTGCACCCTATTTATCCTTGTGAACCTGGCCCAGGTCTACAGTACTCTATCTTATCTGATAGGCCAGGTGGACTAGGATCCCATCCTTTGACTGCTGCCTCAAGTCAGCCTTTCTTTCTGCCTACCAATGCTGCTGGACATATTCTCCCTGTCCATTTTCCTCTCTGTATTTTTCTGCCCTACCCTGATTTCTGTTGGGTCACACTCCTAGCCCCCATCTGACCCTGCCCTTAGCCCCAGACAACACTGATACTTGAAAACTAATGAAGCAGACAGGGATGGAATCCAGATGGGTGTGGGCATCAGTGGCCTTACAGGCAGGAGTGAGTGGAGCACTGGGTCCACATCAAAGAGGCATTGTACTTGCTAGCCAGGTTGCTGTGGGCTGTCACTTAATCTCTTTTGAACCTCACATGTTGCATCAGTAATCTGGGGACCTGGTAACCCTGGGAGGAAAAACAGAACTGAAAGAGCCATCTTTAGAAGTGGTCACCCACCCAGAAAATCTTCAGGCAGATTCAGATGGACTGGCCTGGGCTTGTCATGTGACCCCCTGCCTCTGAGTTATGGCCTCATGACAGGAAACAGTGGGTGTGAAGTGCTCCGGACAGTAAGACAGATCCACCCCACCCAACTCCCTCTAGACCCAGTGCTTTAGTAGGAAGAAAGTAGCTCTGCTGGTCAGCTGAGATGGAACCTCCCTCTCTGCAGCACATCCCAAAAGTCCCAGTCCTAGAGGAGGCAAGAGCTCCACAGGAAGCTGCCTAAGGGCACAGTAGAAAAGCAAAGCCCAGTCTCGGAAATCTCTTATGCTGTAGTCAGTCTCCTCTGTGCCATGTGTTTGTCCTCTCTGCTTTGGCAGGAACTCAGGCCAGGAGCTGCTGCCAGGCTTGTGAGCTGGGCACACTCCCAAGCACTGGCCTTCCGCCCCACTTACTGCCCCACCAGCCCATCTCACTGCAAAGAAGGGCTTCTGGGAGTATTTTGGTGGAGAAACTGGCCCTACCCAGGTATCCCATATCCTAAGATCCAATCTGGCACCTGGGGTCACCAGGCCAGCAGGTAACCTAAGGGTGTGTGCTTCCTGGCAGCTGCCTTTGATGGTTGGCATATTTGCAACAGACTATTTGAGAAGGGGAGAGAAATGTTGGTGGTAAAAGAGGGTGAGTCCTGACCTGTTATAGTCAGGTCCTGCCAACATGAAGGGCTCAGAGCAAGCTGTGGCCACTATGTCTGGCCTTCAGCCATCATCAGTAGCCTGGCTACATTTTTGCCCATAATCCCATGGTTTGGAATCCCCTGATTCCAAACTGGGTGTGGGGACTGAGACCCTGAAATAGGACCTCTACCACCTGAACACTTAGCGTACTTGGAGATAAAGATAGGAAGTTCCTCCCACTCTCTACTCTGAATCGGGCCAGTGAGTGTATGGCTACTCCTGGTATGAGATGGTATGTCCATCTGACCATGTGACTATCCAGGAACATCTGCATCAAGGTTCAGGACTCCATGAAAGCCCTGTAGAAACTGGCCCAAATAGCCCAAAATGTGCTCTACTCAAGCCCTAGCACCCCAGCTTACCAGCCTTCCCTTGACTGTGTAGTTTGAAGTATTTATCCCTATCCCCCATTGCTTACCATCCTCTGGATATAGTTACTTTCTCTGAAGCTCCCACAGTGACATGCCCAGATACCTGTTAGTACTATGGGTATAGTTTGGCCAAATCAGAGTAGTATAAAACTGTCACCCCCCTCCTTCTTCATACTTTGCTTCTAATAATGCACCCTAATGTGACATTTGCTCTTTTGGCAACCATATCTCACTGCTGACCCATCCTGAGCAGACTGGCTTCCAAAATGTCTGCTTTTCTGTGTACTCTTGCTATGACACTCTCCTGCCTCATCCTATGCTGTTGCAGTTGGTTTCCTTAATTCAAATGCAGACTCTTTGTGTTTATTTGTAGGGTCTTGCTGGGAGGGTGGGGCATGCATGCAAGTGTGTGTTGATGTGTCCACTCATGCTTTTGCTGCACCAAAGTCAAGTCCTAGGTCCCTACATAGCAATACAAGGCTGGTGTTTCTTGGTATCTGTAATCTAATATGGCTTTTCCATCTTCTGTTTAGCCAGAGAAGCAGAGATCCGGTCCTATGGCAATGACCCCTAAACAGCAGAATGCGTGTAACGCCCAGCAGATGACTCAATTTCAAGGTAAGTAGAAAAGATCAGTGTTTGCCAACAGAGCCAGTGAGGTGGAGCATTGGTTCATTTCTGCCATGTGAACAGGAAGAAGTCTGGAAGACACATGAGTGGTGCCCAAGATAGGGGTCTGAGAGTAATTCACCTGCCTCTAAGAGCACAATCCAACCCAATGGGAGCACTGCTCATAAGGTTCCAGTATTACTTTAAGTGAACAGATAGATTAAATGAAGTCCAATCCCTTAAGGTCCCTGTTCTGTTGTTCTTGCTGTTGCTCATTACTATCTGGACATAGGGTCTCACTCTGTAGCCCAGGCTGCTCTTAAACTCCAGCTGTCATTGTGCCTCGGCCTCCCAATCTGTTTGGCTTACCAAAGGCAATCGCCATCACCCCACCTTCATTGCGAAACAGGTCCCTTTGTACCTGTTTCTCCCCTCTAACATACATGTTCCAATTTATTTCTAATGGATCTCATGGTCATTATCTCTGGAAGGTATGGGGTTTGAGATACTCTGCCCTAGATATTGGTTGTGCTGGAGCAGAGTTACTCCCACGGCCTGCTCAGATAACTAAGGATTCTTATCCTATATTACACCTATCAATGTCATTGATATTTATTGACAGTAATCAGAAAACCCTAGCTCCTGCTTCATGGAGCTCACAGATGCACCAAGGGGCTTTTGGGATATGCTGCAGGGAGGGAGGCTCCATCTCAGCTGACCTGCAGAGCTACTGTCTTCCTACTAAAGCACTGGGTCTAGAGGGAGTTTCCTGTTTCTCCACCACAGACAGCCCAGGTCATGAAACTTCCTAGTTTTCCCTCTTTAGTAAAGACTGCCACTGCACTTCAGATCGGAACTATGTGAGCCTCTAGTCTGAACGCTGACACTGCCTAGGCTGTGGGACTTTGGAGAGGACAGAATTCTTTCCTCACTCCTGTGTATTGCATTTATCAGAGGGAAAAACTAAAGCAAGCTCTGCCCTCTGTTGTCTAAGAAGATGAGCTTTCTTCCCCAGGCCTTCCCTCACCTCTGCCTGCCTTCTACAAAATAGGAACTGTCTGTTGAGGAATGGAGAGTGTCAGAATATTAGAGTAAATGTAGTCATGGCACCTCCCCTCACAGAGCCTCTAATATACATGAAGAGGCAGTCAATTCAGTTGGCATTTCAGTCCAGCATTACTTGCTCTTTGTAGAGCAGTGGTTCTCAACCTGTGGGTCAAGACTCTTTTCTGGGGTTGACCTATCCTTTCACAGGAGTTGCATATCAACTATTATGCACATCAGATATTTACATTATGATTCTTAACAGTAACAAAATTACAGTTATGAAGTAGCAATGAAAATAATTTTGTTGTTGAGGCTCACTACATGAGGAACTATATTAAAGGGCCACAGTGTGAGGAAGGTTGAGAACCACTGTTGTAGAGGATGCTGTGAGTACACAAGGCCTTCATTCAAGGCTACAAGCAAAGGAATAATGCAAGTTGGGAGGGATTGGGAGAGATAGTCAAGGGTATGAATGGAGACAACATTGTGTCTGCAGCTCCTGCCCAGTGACCATAGCCCAAATAGAGGACACCTTTGCAACTAATCCATATGTCTCTTTCCATGCAGCAGTACAAGAACAAGTCATCTCCAAGTGTAACCAAACCAAGAAGAGACCCCTATCCATCCAGCAAAAGATGCCACCCAAAACTGAGCTCCTTCAGGACAATCGGATTCCAAGAATATTACCACCCATAAGTCACATGGGTATTTTGTCATCAACTCTGAAGAAGCAGCAAATCAACACTGGCCTTCCATTTCCCATCTCCTCAGGCTTGGGTCAGGATCCCCTGAATAGTCTTGGCTCTGTCTGTCCCAAAGCCAAGGCCATGCCCTTAGAAGTGCCCCTGTCCAAGCTCTGTATCAGTCTCCTGGGCAGCCACTCCTTGACTTCCTACCAATTCAGTCTCCCCAGTGTGCCAATGATGTCTTCAGTGTTCAGTAATACAGTCTGGACAGTAGCAGCTGCAGCTGTAGCCACACCAGTTTCAAAGGAATCACCCCTGAGCCAAGTAGATAATAGAATTCTGCCTCATTTTGATAGCAACTCCATCATCTTTGCCAAGGCACCCACGAGTATACCCCCAACAGTTCTAGTATTTCCATCTCAGAAGGTTGTGGTCCAGGCCAATCAGATGGCCCCAAGAGCCAGGCCTGGCCAGAAGGTGTGTGCTGCTCTGGGCAGCCCCAGATTTAGCCTATTGGGCAATCAGAACCTTGTGCAGAGCCCAGCACAGGGGCCCATGCCTGTGTTGAGCACCAAGTCCCTCCAACAGAGCATAGCCAGCTGTTCTCCCATGAGTCCTATTCAGGGACTAGAGCCTCCAAGCTATGCAGCTGCTACTGCTGCCACTAGCCAGTCCCTAGGTACATTGATTAGAATGGGCACATCCCCTGAGACACAGGACAATGTCTTGCCTCAGGCCCAGTCCCCAATAGATGGTCTGATTTCACCATCATCTGCAGGCAGTGAGGTGGATTTCATGGAAGAGCTTTTGGAAGGCTCCAGTGTGGCCCCAGATGAAGACTGGGTGTGCAACTTGAGGCTGATAGATGACATTTTGGAGCAGCATGCTGCTGCCCAAAATGCTACAGCCCAGAATGCTGACCAAGTCACCCGGGGTGCTGAGGAGCTATAAATCAAAGTAGGGTGCTCCAAAAAGCCCCATGCTGTCACTCAAAGGAGTGGCCTGAATCTGCTGCCAGCTTGAAACTGGCCTCAGACACCCACACTAGGGTCCTAGTCTGAATCCTATCAGCCCTGCCCATCCCTCTATCTACCTGATAAACAAAAAGCTGGTGATTTTTCAAGCTACTTGTACATATTTGAAAATTTTGTAAATGATTTTCCTAATCATAAATGACAGAAGTATTTATACTTGGTTTTGTGGCTTTGTAAATAAAGTGGCAGCTTTGGTTTCAATAGAGTTGTGTTTATTATACATTGTTCCAAATATGCAGACTGTGTTGTTCGCTCCAGTGATAACCTTGTTAAACCAGGTGGCTGAGTCACTGCGGTTTTCATGCCACGAGAGACGTGGATGTGACCAAGGGGTGTTGTGCAAACTGACAAATGCCAAATAGAAAGCCACTTGGTCATTAATTTCCACTCCATTACGAACTGTACTACCCAATGTGACTCTTAGTCTTTTGCAAGCCTTTAATTCTCAGCTAGTTCTTTCCTAATGAACATTACAATTACAACAAAAAGTCATGGTATGGTTAAGTGTCCCACAGAGACACTCATGGGAGGCCAAGAGTGTCCTTTAGGTTTGGTTAAGAGAGGTGCAGAAATAGCCTGTGAGCTGAGCACTGTGTGAGCTGGCCACCTTGAGGAACTAGAGCGTTCCCTTCCCTTTGTCACCTATGGTGATCTTCAGCTGCAGAGAAAGCCCCAGCTTTAGATAGCTTTGGTGCACCATCACAGAGTGATGCTTTAAAGTCTGCTTTAAACCATTTGACACTCATTTTGATGTGAATCTCTGTGGCTTGGGGGGAAAGTCTGTAAACATTAATGGTTGATTTGGGGTTTGTCTTTAACGGTTTCTATTTGCAGTTCTTGTCATGTATATTTAAGTGTCTGTTAGAGAAACTCCACAGCCACTGTCCTGTAAACTTTGCTCAGTGTCCAGATTTTGTGTAATCACATTTTAATTGACACCCTGTATTTTGATTCAACATTTGAGATCTGGCATCTATTTTGAGTCAGTGATTTTTTTGTTGGATTTTTTTTCTTTTTTCTTTTTCTCTTTGTTCTGTAATAAACAGCCAGGAGAAAAGTGTCTCTGTGTTTTCATTTTCTTCAGGAAGCATGTAGTCCCTACAAACCCAATTCACTTCTGACTTTGGTACCTTCAGAGGCTGCTTCTATCCTATGCATTGCAAAAATTGCTGCAGCAGCGTTAGGGTACTTGTGTGTGTGCACTTGCCTATGACAAATTTCACAGCATGTGCTGTGGTTGTCTTATTAGGGCCCAGAAGAAAGTCAGTTTGACCCCAACCCTTCATTTAATAGAAGCAAAAACAGGGGACAGGCAACCACTTTGGAAATCCCATGCTAGGGACAGAGGTAGAGAAGCACACTCCAAAATTCAGGGGCTCCTCACTACCATCCTTCTACCTTTGTGGGAACACATACTTTTCTGTCCTTGGCCAGATCCTGCTGCAACACTACAATATGGGCTAACTGTTGCTCCAAACAGAACTGACATCCACTTGCTCCATCCACTTGAGTTGAGGAGGTGACACCCGGGCAGTGGAGAAAATATTGCAGACAGCAAACCAGAGAGGGCCACATCTTGCAGAAAGGGCACCTATATATAGATGTTGAGTAGGGACTGACCCTAAGATGATGATACATCTGGCCCCACTGTTCAAGAAGTGAATCTGCACTTCATAGACTGCCTTAAGTCCTCAATGGTATCTGCAAGAAGCTGTGCACACTTGCATTGTACCCAAAGGTCATTTCCCCTGGTTTGGTCTAACCTGTTCCACACTAAACTTTCTGTTTATTTGGAAACATGGAGTTAGAAGGGTTCAGCAAAGGTGCAAGGAGAATTTAGTGGGTTTTTTCCCCTTTGGGTCCAGAACACTAATGGGAAGAGGCAAGACTGAGAGCTCCAAGGGTTCTAGTTAGTTGACTCTGATGGTCTTCCTGTGGAGTTCCTATTCCCTTCAGGGCTGCAATCCTTCTTCCTATTCTTCCATAAGAGTCCCCAAGCTCCATCCACTGTTTGGTTATGGGTGTCTGTATCTGTCTGATTCTGCTGCTGGGTGGAGCCTCTCAGAGGACAACCTGCTCCTGTCTGCAAGCATAACAGAGGATCATTACTAGGGGTAGGGATTGGTGCTTGCTTATGGGATGGGTCTCAAGTTGGGCCGGTTATTGGTTGGCCATTCCCTCAGTCTCTGCTCCATCATCCCCTGTCCCTGCCTTTCTTGTAGACAGGATGAATTTGGGGTTGAAAGTTTTGTGAGTTGGTTGGTGTCCCTATCCCTACACTGGGGTTCCTGCCTGGCTATAGGAGGTGGCCTTTTTGGTGGAACCCAATCTTTTCAAATAGTCCTAGAAGATGCCTGTACCCAAAACTCAATGCAGTGACTAAGAGCAACAGTCCCCAGGGATAAAGTAGCCTTCTCAGAGGGTGGCTGGGTAAAAAGTGTTCAGAGGAATCGTCCTTATCTGAAATCCCTGGTTTCTTGGCCTCTGCTCATACTGGCCTCTGTTACTGCCTCCTGAGCATTCCTTTTAGGTTCAGATAAGAGATGTGCTATTCAGTCAGTCAGTATACCCACTCCCTAGAAGAATTGTTCGTCTGCCTGAAGTCCTCCACTGTTAAAGGTGTACATGGTACAAAATCCAGAGGTTACCCATTGAGATTTCCACGACATTTTTTCCTTCAAAACTTTTTTGACTGTCTTGTATGTATTTACATCACACCCACCCCTCTTTGCCCTCCTCTAACTCCTCACATTTCTCCTCCCATTCCCTCAAATTCATAATATTTAATTGTATCATTACACACAAACATACACAACCTATTGAGTCCATTTGATTTTGTCCATATATACATGTGTTGAAAAAGAGGCACACAGATTGTCATAGAAATGAAGTTTCTTTATTTAAGAAAAAATAAAGGAGATCCTGAGAATGGAAGTAGGCTAAAGACCTGAGACAGTATCTGGGGCTCAGAAGCTCTGGTCACCAGGTGTCCGGGCCCTTCAGAACTCAATTCCATAGCATCTACCTTTCCCAAAACTGCATCATGTTGCTTTCTCAAGCCTGCCATCCCTTACACATAGCCCCATGGTCATAAGTGGTTCCAGCTCTCCTCTATCAATCATTAAGTTCTTTCATTATTAGTCTTGATACCTATTCCTCCTCATGCCTCACCCCCCCACATATCAAATAGGCCCCAGCTATCAATCAGACAAGTCATGACGAGAGCTCTTGGACCCACTTGCCCATCCTTCTCTCTCAGTGGTCCCAAGGGATGCAAAAGTTATGTGCCAAGAAGCTCATTGTCACTTTGTTGGTTTTTATGAGACAGAAGTTCAGTAATAATTGCATGTGGTTATCATACAGTACTGTGAAACAGTCCCTAGAACCTGCTGGTCTGAGAGTGTCTTAGGGGCAGTGAGGTGATATGTATTGTCTTAGGGTTCTATTCCTGCACAAACACCATGACCAAGAAACAACTTGGGGAGGAAAGGGTTTATTCAGCTTACACTTCCAAACCTCTGTTCATCACTAAGGGAAGTCAGGACTGGAACTCGAGCAGGAGCTGATGCAGGGGCCATGGAGGGATGTTCTTTACTGGCTTGCTTCCCCTGGCTTGCTCAGCCTGCTCTCTTATAGAACCCAAGACTACCAGCCCAGAGATGGCACCACCCACAAGGGGCCCTCCTCCCTTGATCACTAATTGAGAAAATGCCTTACAGCTGGATCTCATGGAGGCACTTACCCAATTGCAGCTCCCTTTTCTGTGATAACTCTAGCCTGTGTCAAGTTGACACACAAAACCAGCCAGTACAGAGGGCTAGATCACATGCCATGTAAAAGCTCCCTCCTACCTCTCCCAAGATGCCACTTAGCCAGCCCAAGAGCCTCACAGGTCACAGCTAACCATCTTTCAGCTCTTCCAGACCTCTGAGATCCAAAATAGAAGTGGAGCTTAACCCACTATGTTGGTTCCATGTCACATTCCTAGAGGGCCAAATTTCCCAAGTCACTTGCTCTGGCAAACCTGAGGCTGTGCCATGGGAGGCCACAAAACAGAACAGCTCCCTGATCACTTCCTGCTATCTGACCATCCTGGTCTCACCCCACTCCTAGGGTATCAGTGGCTCCTGCTTCTGACTGAAAGTTGTCACAGGTTGCTCCCTCACAGAAATGTGTACTCCCTCCAAGCACTGATGCCAATCCCAGGGAACCCAAAAGGAATAAGCAGAAAAATGTGCTAGCTAGCACTGTCTCACTCTTCTTTTACAACAGGCTCAGGTCACATGAGAGGGAGGTGTGTCCAGGACCATAGCCTGTGTACAATCTTTTATCTGCCACTTGTACTCCAACCATGAAATCATAGGCTTGGAACACAGGTTCAGAAGCATTTTGCTTGGTTTTCCTGTGATGGGGCCATTCTGATTCAACCCACAAAACTACGATCTCTGCATCAGACATTAGAAAGTAGGCACAAATAATTCCCATCATCATTAAGTCAGCTAGAATTTCAATGTGTTCATCAGTATTATAGTAGATAACCAGAACCAGTATGAGATTGGACACATACACACACACACACACACACACACACAGAGAGAGAGAGAGAGAGAGAGAGAGAGAGAGAGAGAGAGAGAGAGAGAGAGAGAGAGAGACCTGGCTAGCCAAACCCAGAATCACAGGACAGGCCATCAGAAAGGGCAAGCCAAAACCTCAGGTAGGAATTGCTAATGTTGAAATCCTTTGGCAAAATTGCTTTTTCCACGGGAAAATTTGTTTGCTTTTAAATTCTTTCAACATACTAGCTGGGGTCTAACCATGTTTTATAGGATAATCACCTTTATTTAAATCACCTAATTGCAAGTGTTAACCACTACTGCAAAGTATCTTAACAGCAACAGAGCAGTGTGTATAAATGATAAACTGGCTGCTAGAAGTTAGCCATCCTGGAATGAAACAACCTACAAAAAGAAGATCATTGGCACAAACAGTAGAAGAGTAATCAGTTTTACTAATTTTAATGAAGAAAATAATGAGTGAGGAAAGGAGGAAGAGAGTCAGAGAAAGAGGCAGAGACAGACACAAAAAGAGAATATGAATGATGAATGAGAAGCCCATTTTGTTGAGACTGGTTGGAAGTCAGGAACAGTGTCCTTCAGATAGGTTTCTTTGAGGTAAAGACTTTTGAGCTAATTTGTTTTGGTTTTCAGTCTGTTGTATCTCAGGCTTGTCTCAAACTCTGTGTAGTGAAGGATGCCTTTAGGCTCCTGTTTCCACCTCTCAAGGGCTAAAATCACAGGCATGAACCACAATGCTAAACTTTGAACTGATGATCCAAAGCAAACCATGCATTGAGGTATGTATGCCAAGCATGTTCTAGGCAAACAAAACAGCAAGCACAAATGTCAGGAGGAATGGAAAGATCACTGGAAAGGAGACCAATGGGCATCGGGAGGAGTCAAGAGAGGGGTGGAGACATGAGAAGGCCGAAATCACCCAGCGCCACATTCAAACTGCCTTGAGTCATTCCTGTTGCCACATTGAGAATGGCACTCGGATGATAAACAAACACCAATAAGAAAGGCCTCTATCTGTCCATCTCTCCCCAAGAGTTTTTGTGAGCAACTCTCATCAGGGGTGCAAGATCATAGTCATAGGTTCTGCTTCTGGCATTCTCTTATTCAGTGCAGGAGATCAGAAGTTCAAAGCTAGCCTTGAGGCCAACTTTGGTTCACAAGACCATATTTGGTTATATTTATTATCAATTTGACATAACCTAGAGTTGCCTGGGAAGGTGGATCCTCAATTGAGAAATTGCCTGAATCAGATTGGCTTCTGGCCATATCTGGGAGAGAGTGTCTTGATTCATGATTGATGGAAGGGTCCAGTACACTGTGGTAGGTATGTCTGGGCTGTATAAGAAAGCTAGGTGAGCATGGGCCAGGGAATGAGCCAATAAGCAGAATATGTCCATGGTTTCTGCTTAAGTTCCTTCCCTGCTTTCCCTCAATGACAGATTGTAACCTGAAAATGGAAACTGAAATAAACCCTTTCCTCCTTTTAGTTGCCTGTGGTCATGGTGTTTATTATAGCCTCAGAAGAGTGAACTAAAACAGACCCCTTCTCAAAAATTGGAGACAAAACTAAAGCCAAAAAGACCATGACCCTGGCTATAGAAAAAGAAAAGGAGAATGATAAAGATGACACTACAAACCAATAAGGAAGCTGAGCAAACTGGCTTGTCACTTAACAACAAACCAGCTCCTCTGCCTCTCTCTGGGCATCAAGTAAATTCCCGGTCCTTTCAAGGTTGAAATGGAAAACAAAATAACATGGAAAGCATTCCACTAAAACAAATGTAGAGTTTTTAAAATGTCAGGACTGATCAAACTTTTTAATTGTGATATAAATCCAGGAACTGCCATGGGAAACAATGACAAAATTGCCCACACAAAATGTTTCAAACTTGAAAAAGGAAAAAAAGATACCCTATATTCAAAAGATAAATGACAAAATTAGAAAAATTCAACATGTGACATGTTAATTTTCCTAAAATTCAAAATCAAAGAGTATATTGTTGACCAAAACTGAGTACAAGACTTTCATGGGAATTTTTTAAGTATCCCCCAATCATAAAACACACACACACACACACACACACACACACACAATCACACCATATAGGTAAACTCTGGGCCATTAGTACAATGCAATGTTACTTATCAAAATTATATTCTTCAGCAATGAAAAAAGATGAGGAACTGATGCTAAGATGGACTATAGCATCTTTAAATGCAGTATACTCTGGAAGAAGTCAGAGACAAAAGCACATAGACGATATAATTACATTTAAGTCAAGTGCTACAGTAAGTCAAGTAATATGTGGTGAAGAACTCTATAAAGATATCTTCTTCAAAGGTGCAGGAATGGGGGTTGCTGGAATGAGGCTACCCTGGGCTACATAGTGAATTTCAAGCAAGTATAAAGCTACAGAGTGTAATCCAATTTAGTAAAGGAGGGGGTAGGGAACATGAAGGGTTTTCTGGAATGATAGATGGTTCTGTATCTTTATAAAGATATGTTACACAGGTGTATGCATTTCCTCACAGTTGCTTATGTACAAGCAAGATATTGTAGGTTTCTCCTATAATAAAAGATTCTCTTTTTTTCAATTTTTTATTAGATATTTTCTTCATTTACATTTCAAATGCTATCCCGAAAGTCCCCTATACTCTCCCCTGCCCCTGCTCCCCTACCCACCCACTCCCACTTCTTGGCCCTGGCGTTCCCCTGTGCTGGAGCATATAAAGTTTGCAAGACCTAGGGTCCTCTCTTCCCAATGATGGCCGACTAGGCCATCTTCTGCTACATATGCAGGTAGAGACACAGAATACTGAAATTTAGTTAATACTCTACTTGAGTGCTTTGAAGTAAAATGTGTGGATATCTGTTACTTTGGAGCATATAAAATACACTAAGATGTATCTTACACTAATACATAAGATGACTAGTGGATGGATGAAAGAATGGGTAGAAATATAGAAGTGTGGCAAATAGAATTATGTGTTAATGTAGAAAGGAACAGTTGAGTCTGTAGGTATATACTATACATTTGTTCATAATGCCTAGATTGGAAAAATAGTATTCACTGGTGTAACAGTGGCATGGATGCTGTAAGAGTAACCAGCTTTGTTTTGTTTTGTTTAAAGCCTGCTTCACTGCCTGGCGGTGGTGGCACAGGCCTTTAATCCCAGCACTTGGGAGGCAGAGGCAGGCAGATTTTTGAGTTCGAGGCCAGCCTGGTCTACAGAGTGAGTTCCAGGACAGAAAGGAATACAAAAAAAAACCCTGTCTAAAAAAAAAAAAAAAAAAAAAAAAAAAAAAACTGTTTCACAAGAGGAACTCACACATGGTACTGTTAATCAGGCCCCAAACCCATGACTGTCTAGGACATAGAACATAGGAAGAACCTAATACTGGAAGGGGCTGAAAGGGGCTACATGTGCTAGTAAATGGTTCTACATCCAAGCATTGCTAAGTGAACTCGATGGAACTGAAGGAAAGCACATGAAGTTGGGTAGGATAATGGTGCGGAGGATAGGGAGGAATTGGAGGGGAAATAAAAGAGGATAGGTTTGATCAAAATACAAGGTATGTACATGTATGAAATTCTCAACAAAAAGATTTTCTAAACATTTAAGAAATATCAAAGGAAAGTATCAAGGGATTATTCAAAACATCATTCCAGGGGTGTCTAATCCATGCATGGCCCACGGGTCACATTGGTCTAAAATACCTATGAATGTGTACAAATAGAAAAACATAAACTTACTTAAAAACAATATGATAGGCGCCAGCACTGGGTCACCTAGGGCGCGGATTCTGCAGACACCCCCACGGTCCCTAGCGGACTGACCAAGCCATCTTATGATCACTGGTGAGTGGAACACAACATGTGCTCCAATCCAATTGTGCACAGGACCTGAGACAGCACTAGGGCAGCAGAGATCCGGCCTGACCATCATGACCAAGTAGGCTTCATTCCAGGGATGCAGGGATGGTTTAATATACGGAAATCCATCAATGTAATTCATTATATAAACAAACTCAAAGACAAAAACCACATGATCATCTCATTAGATGCTGAGAAAGCATTTGACGAAATCCAACACCCCTTCATGAAAAAAGTCTTGGAAAGATTAGGAATTCAAGGCCCATACCTAAACATAATAAAAGCAATCTACAGCAAACCAATAGCCAACATCAAAGTAAATGGAGAGAAACTCGAAGCAATCCCACTAAAATCAGGGACTAGACAACTTTCTCCCTATCTATTCAAAAGAGCAATGTCTAGCAGCACAAGACTGTTAATGATGGGGCTCATCAACATTGCATCAATGGAGAGAAGCACATGAAGCCCCCAGTACGTAGTTGAGGACTTATTGGCAGTTACTGACTGCTGGGGCAGGAACATCATTTTCCTTTGGTATCAGCTGCAAGTAACTTGCCTTTACCCCAGAAAAATAACTCCACACCCAGACACAGGCAAGCAACCCTAATTCAACTCACTGAGTTGGTTAGGAAAAGCTCATGAAAATATGGGGTGGACCTGTTGGAAAAAGGGGGCACAGAGGGATTGGCCAAGGGTTAAGAGAAGGTAAATGGAATATAATAAAAAATTTCAAGAAGCATGTTTTTGAGGTCATTACTCTGGCTTGAGGCTAGGGAAGGGAACTCCCACCTCTGCTGCACAGTTCTGTAGTGTGGAGCCCTGCCCTCAGTGGGTTTTATTTCTCACCAAGTTATCCAGGTGGGCTTTGAAAAGATATTGTGCTGAGTCTTCAGATTTAGACAGTTTTTCCAAATCCCAACTACACAAGGCTTTGGCTAATAGTTCCTGGGCCTAGCTACAACTTCCTCTCCCGGGGCTACCTCCACAGGTATACCTCCCACCCCTTCATAGATGCCACCTATACAAGTACAGGCCAGCTCTATCAATAGATGTTTTTACTTCTTTTTTCACTTCTTACTTGGTTTTTTTCTCCTTGTCTTCCCAAGGCTTTACTCATACCTCATTGTGACTTCTGGGAGTCTGGCCACCACAGCCAACTCATCTCCAGTTCTAGAAAAGTGAGATCCTCTGATCATGAAGGACATGAGGAATGTGGCAGCATGCCTTCCTAGAGTTGTGGCACTGTCATTTCTGTTCTCCCGGTGGCTTGGTTTTGCAGTTGATAAACCAGTGTTCTAACACTGAATAATCCAACCCATAGCCAGCAACATATCTGTGTGGCCCTTTTAAGCAATCCTCCAGATTTCTGGATGCCCAACATGTATAGATGGCATCTATAGGAGAGGAGGGTACCTGTGGAGGTGGCCCTGGGAGAAGCTGTAGCTCGGCCCAGGAGTTTTGAGTCAAAGCCTCGCCAGTGCTGCCTGCCCATGCCTCCTTCAAAGTAACTGTGACTGCAAAGCTCCTCTGGGGGAAAAGTGAGCAGACTTGGCCCTGTGAATGCCTTGGCCTGTAAGAAGTAGTGGGAGGACACAGCAAGCATGAATTCAGGCCACAAGCAAAGACCCAGCCATCCCAGAGTCTCATGGGACCTGGAGACAAACTTTAAGCCAAAGGACAACACAGGGCAGTCATTAAGCATTGGATCTCTGGCACCAAAGCCCTTGGGCTCAACCCATGCTTCATTATGTGTTAGCTCTAAGACCTTGTTTAGGTCAGCAAGTCATTTAGCCTGTCAAGGCCTCAGTGTCCCAATTTGTCAAGTGGAAAAATGAAAACATGTCATAGAAATCTTGTGGAATGTTTAAAAAAAAACAGCACAGGGAGGATCACTGACTAATCCTGAACATCCTGCTGCCAGTTCCCCAGCACTGAGACTATAGGCAGGTGTCACTGTTGTGTAGCATTTCCTTCCTAAATAAAACATTCCCTCCTAGAGGGAGGAGGGGGGCTCATAAGACTCGTGGAAGTAGAGAACCTGACAAGTCTTTGGGAGCCCAAACTGACAGGGTTTATAAGGCCTCTTTAGAAGGCTCTAGAAGGATCAGACTGGAGCCTCAGTCTACAGGAGATACAGAGCCAAGGATAAGGTAAGTAAAAGAAGAGAGGCAGCTGGGTTAAGAAAGCATCACTGGACATGTAGTTTAAAACATTTCTGTACCCTTGCTGGAAAGGAAGGCCAGTTTCCTAACAAAGGTGGTTCATGGACCTCTTTAACCTTGAAGGAACTTAAGGAAACTGGGCACTAAGCCCTGTCTGTGTCACATTGTTTTTCCCATATGCTACTTAGATCCTTTACAATTCAAGATTCCATTTGGAAGAAATAATAAAAGAAGAGTTGTGTAGTCCTCCTTCCTCGAGCATCTCATCATTTAAAAGCTGTCTCCTTAAGTCACCAGCCTATCCATACAAGGCTTGCCTACAGCTCAGCAGAACTGACAGCCTTTGCTTGGTCCTCATCCTATACTCACTGATGCTCTTCTAGGCATAGCAGCCCTGCTGTTTTCCAACAGTCTATGCCCATCATGCTTGAAGACAAAGTCCTATGCCTCACTCTATGTATGTGTCTTTCCAAGGAGATCTTCCTGCTGGCATCAGTTGCCTCTTCCTTCTCCACGAGATGATTTGGATTTGGAGTTTGGAAGGCATAGTGTCCTCCCTTGAGCAAAATATCTCAGTAAAAATTTATTAACATGCTTTTCTCATTTACATTTCCTTGTCAGTAACATTCTGTCCACAATATTCCCAAGGCATTATTCTCTGAAAACATCCTCAGACAACTTGAAGATTAAAGTAACCACAGGAAGGATGTAAGGAAAAAAGACAGCTTTTGCTATCCAAAATAATGCTTTTTGTGTCTGTGACAATAGCTTAGAAAGCTATGCTTTAATTACTTGCTGAGATAAAACTAGTCTTTGGATACTGTGATGCTCAGTTTCATGTGCCACTTGGAATAGGCTGATGCCACTACTCATTCCATCAAACATTAGTTTAGGTGCTGTTGCTATAGGTAGGGTCTACAATCAGCTCATTTTAAGTAAAAGAGATCCTCAAGAATGTGGGCCTCAGCCATCTGTTGAGAAGACTTAACAACTGGGCTAAAAACACAGCTGCAGCTAAGTGGCAGAATGCTTTTCTGGAATGTACAAGGCCCTGGCTTTGATCTCCAGCACTGAGGGGAAGACTTAGGAACAAGGTTAAAATTTTCCCTAAGGAAGAAGAAATTCTGTCTCAACATAAAAACTATCCATGTTCCCTGCCTGCCACCTGCCTTGAAGAATTGAATTTGATGAGTCAGTCCTCACAATCATCTATCCATCCATTATTATAAATATAGGGTACATCTATATATGCAAATATATACATGTTAGTCTAAATACATGTGTATCTTCACATACGTGAAATATTTGTGTGCATGTGTATTGAACTGTTAGCAGCTGTGAATGCCTGCATAAGATCTGCACAAGGTTGAATCCATCAATATTTCATTATGTAAAAGGGAGGGGATCATGAAGTCATGCCTCTCCCTGAGGATCAGTAGGCAATTAATGGTTGTGAGAGATAGATAGTGTGTACTCTGAAAATGTGTCCATGCTCCTGTGAAAGAATCCCTCATTCATGGTCTTTTAACCCTAATGAAACTCAGTGGATCACCAAGAAGAAGGAGTATGGAAATAGAAAGGGAACTAATTGGGAAGAGGAAAGGGATCAATGGGAGTGGGAGAGTTACAAGAGAAGGTAATGAAAGATTAATGTGATCAAAAAATGTAATGATGAAACCCACTATTATGTATAATTCATATATGATTTAAAAAAAACTCAAAATGCAAATATGGGGCTGTACAAGGAATGGTGAAGCCATTCTCCCTTTTCCAGTACTCATTATCCCAACTCACAGCAGATGAAAGACCCCCCTCAAGGAGTGCACCATATGTGTCAGAATGAATGAGGCAAGTGGATGGGGAGTTGACAGAGTCTTTGCCAAAGACTGTCTGCCAAACCCTGTCTGCCAAACATGCCTTGGTGCTTAAGATCTGAGGTGCCAATGTTATCTGCCTATCTCTATCTGAAGGTAAGGAGTTGTACAACCAGCACCAGAACTTATCAGTACTGCTGGGATCCTGGGTGTGGAGTTACCTAATCAGCTGGGAGAGAGCAGACAGAACATCCTTCTGTAACTTCTGCCTTCACTTGAAATGGTCCCAGAAAGTCAGCCTTACCTTAGGAGGCTTTACAGGAAAACATGACAAAGTATAGAAGCTGCTTACCAAGCTTCAGTGGGCCCCTGAAATGGCATATCCCAACCAGACATCACACAGCAAATAAGAAGACCAATGCCTAAGTGGATCAAGGAACTCCACATAAAACCAGACACACTGAAACTTATAGAGGAGAAAGTAGGGAAAAGCCTCGAAGATATGGGCACAGGGGAAAAATTCCTGAAAAGAATAGCAATGGCTTGTGCTGTAAGATTGAAAATCAACAAATGGTACCTTATAAAATTGCAAAGCTTCTGTAAGGCAAAAGACACTGTCACTAAAACAAAAAGGCCACCAACAGATTGGAAAAGGTTCTTTACCAATCCTAAATCAGATAGGGGACTAATATTCAATATATATAAAGAACTCAAAAAAATGGACTCCAGAATATCAAAAAACCTTATTTAAAAATAGGGTATGCTTAGCCAGACTAACTAGAGGGCACAGAGACAGTATTCTAATTAACAAAATCAGAAATGAAAAAGGAGACATAACAACAGATCC
>NC_034613.1:59972608-59998624 GCF_900095145.1 Mus pahari
ATTTACTATAACCAGAAGCTGGAAAGAACCCAGATGTCCCTCAATAGAGGAATGGATACAGAAACTGTGGTACATTTACACAATGGAGTACTACTCAACAATTAAAAACAATGAATTTATGAAATTCTTAGGCAAATGGATGGATCTGGAGGTTATCATCCTGAGTGAGGTAACCCAATCACAAATGAATGCACATGATATGCATTCACTGATAAGTGGATATTAACCCAGAAACTTAGACTACCAAGATACAATTTGCAAAACACATGAAACTCAAGAAGAAGGAAGATGAAAGTGTGGATACTTCGTTCCTTCTTAGAATGGGGAAAAAATACCCATGGAAGGAGTTACAGAGACAAAGTTCAGAGCTGAGACAGTAGAAAGGACCATCCAGAGACTGCCCCACCTGGGGTTTCATCCCATATACAACCACAAAATCCAGACACTATTGCATATGCCAGCAAGGTTTTTCTGACAGGACCCTGATATAACTATCACTTGTGATGCTATGCCAATGCCTGACAAATACAGAAGTGGATGCTCACAGTCATGGAACACAGGACTCCTAATGAAGGAGCTAGAGAAAGTACCCAAGGAGGTAAAGGGGTCTGCAACCCTATAGGAGGATCAACAATATGAACTAACCAGTAGCCCCCCTCCCAGAACTGTGTTTCTAGTTGCATATGTAGCAGAGGATGGCCTACTCAGCCATCAATGGGAGGAGAGGACCTTAGTCTTGCAAAGATCATATGCCCCAGTACAGGAGAAAGCCAGGGCCAGGGAGTGGGACATTGATGTGCTTTTCTTTTGAGTTCACAATCATTATTTGGAACCATCACCTGAGAGATGGAAGTCAGTTTGTCCTTGCATTAAAGTGTACAACTTCTCAAATGATCCTTCCTGTTAACTGTCCTCCCCGAATTCCTTCTCAGGAGTTTTCATGGGGCAGAAGATACAGCCTTCTATGATTACAACAGCCAGGATCAGGGGAGGCAATTTTCTCAGGAGATCTCCCTGATAGTGGCATCTTCCTGAAAGAGGCAGTCCCTGTTTCTGCTCTCAGATATGGCTGGAAAGAGAAGGAATAATTCTATAATAAAATACAAACAACCTGATTAACAAACAAGTGCACAACTGACTTGATTAGACATTGCTCCAAACTAGATATGCAAATGTGCTTAGCACACACAAAAAAGATACTCAACACATTAGAGAAATGCAAATCAAAACCACAGTGAGATACCACCTCACAACCTTTAGAGTAGTAACTATTGATACCACCTCACAACCTTTAGAGTAGTAACTATTGAAAAAGAAAAAGATAAAAAGAAAAAATAACAAGTGTTGGCAAGGATGAAAAAAAAACTCTTGTACTTCCCTGGCAGAAACACAAAATGCTGCAGCCATTATAGAAAACTGTTTAGCAACTCCTTGATATATTAATGTAGAACAACCAAACAATCCAGCCGTTTCCTCCTTTAGCCATATAGTCAAAGGTACTACAAATAGTTTCTACACAAATCTTACACACAAATATTAACACCAACTTTATTCACAGTAATAAAAAAAGGAAACAACCTAAATGTTGGTCTATAGATCAATGAATACATGTACAAAGATGTCATATCCATGCACTGAAATATTATTCATCCATAAAGTGGAATTCATGCTACAATGTGGATGAACTTTGAAAACAACATACCACATGGGAAATGGCAGACAGAAAAGTTCACCCATCATATAATTCCACTTATATAAAATACCCACAAGAGGCAAATTCATACAGATTTAAAGTAAATTTAGGTTACTGGGCAGGGGAGAAAAGGGTATAGAATAATCAAAGCTAATGCTTATAGGGTCTTCTTTGGGATGGGGGTTCACACAAGTGGCCTGTGTTTAGACAGTAGTGATGACCTTACACTGCTGAGAGTGTCCTGTTACTGAAGTGAATACAATTTAATTGTCAAAATGGTTGACTCTGATTATGTGTATTTTAGCATAATACTAAAACAAAAAAATAGAAGGAATATGAAGAATAGCTGAGAAAGGATCATGAAGAAAGAGGCAATGAGAACTCTGACCAAGACGTTCCTTCCTCAGATGCCCAGTCTTTGATTCCCAGGGTTGTACCATGCATTTGAGGCCAAGGACAGGAAAGAGATCCTGCTGTGCTCATCAGGAACTCAGATTCTGGCTGCCAGGAAGAGCCAGAAGGGCTTGGGCAATACAGTAGTGTATGATGAACTCGGAATGGGAAGGGTAGAGCTGGCCATCTCCTTCTGGTAGAGATAAAGCATCATCTGCAATGGAGGGTCAGAAGCTGACCCCCACCACAGGCCACATTCTTGCTTTTGTCTGGAATTCTGGTCCCATCACTGTCAAGCACCCCTTTCAGCTGTTACTGAGGTGTGCTTTAAGAAGCAATAGTGAAGGCATCTCTCATGCCAGAAGGATCCATTATCAGGGTGAAGTGTTCCCCTATCAAAGTAGTCACCAAGGACCTTTAAACAATCCTTTCCCAACTCCTACAGTGCTACCTAGTAAAATTATGCTTGCAATATCTCCTGCTTTATGAACTTGTACTGCCTGTGCATTAGTGATTTGATTAGATCTTCCTTTCCTTTTAGTGGAAGCACCTTGCTCAGGAGAGTGTTTCTGTTCCGTGGTCTTAGAGCCAGCCTTCCTGGGTTTAAGTCTCTCTGCTGTTCGTTACTAACTAAACTATCGCAAAGCTGCTGACTTCTTCCCATCCTCCAACTACAGATGGCTAAACTAACTTAATAACATCTCCTTTACTCCTGCATTCATATGAACATACCAACACAGAGGCATACAATAATTAAAAAATAAAAATAAATCACTTTTAAACTTTTGAGAATGTGTTCTTCTTTTTAAATATTTTTGACTTCTTGGGAATTTCATACACTACATTTTGATTACATTTAGCTAAACTCCTCCATTCACTCCTTCCAGATCCATCCCACCTCCCAACCCCCCACTAACTTCATTTCTTCTTTGTTTGTTTGTTTTTCTTACAACTCATCATCAGCTTCAATTTGTACTTCCCATATATTCCTGGGTGTAGGTCCATCTACTGAAGAATGCTCAACTTACCAGGGGCCATATCCTTAACAAAAACAGACTTTCCCTCCCCCAAGAAGCTACCAACTGTAAATACTCATCAGCTAGGGGTGTGGACTACTGGCCCACTTACCCTCCCATGCTAGAATGCTGACTGCCCTGATCTTGTGCAGGTCCTCCTGTAGGCAATCTCAGCTGCTATGACTTCATGAATTCTGTGGTCTTGCCATGCCATACAAGATTCATGCCAGTCATCCCTGACTGGTTCTTATAACCTTTTCTGTGATAGTGTCTGAGCCTTGGGGAAAGAATGTGACAACAATGAGACTTTTTCCCTGCATTTTGATCATGATCAGTACAAAACTAGACCTTAACAAAATATCAATTCCAGAGAGTCACTTCAAGGATCAAGTGAGATTTTCTACTATAGGGAAAGCAGATAGACCTGCCTGGAACATGGATAATGCTCAGTGAGTGTCATCCATTAGTATCTTTTAACTGTGTGCTCCAGATTGTCCTTAGGTGTGCCTAGTATCATCAAGATCACTACAAATACTGACAAAACTTGCACCACCCCTAAAGCTGCCATTACCACCCATCATAAATCCTCAAAAGAATCTAACCAAAATCAATTTCATTCTTTGCCATGGGAAGATCTAAAGATTGGCACATCTACCACCCACAGTCCAGGAGAATGTGGCTGGAATAAGATGGCTAGCTGTTTTCTTGGCATCTGGATACTTGGCTGACTTCTGTATTCCTGGGAAGGCTATTTCTTGATACTGAATTAACTATTCTAATCAAGGCACTTCAGTGCTCAAACTGTTAAATATAAATAGGTTAGTGCAGTGTGAACATGAGGCTGAAAGGAATTAAATGGGAGCATGCTTTCCTGGGAGGAGTCTAAAATAAGTGTGTGGTTAGCATGCAGAAATGGCAATAATAGAAACTCTGGGCTATGACTGACATGACTGTGCCAAATGAGGCTCCATGTGGTCCCCAAAGCAATTCTCCTTGAAGACACAATCTGGAGGATGCTGAGAAATCCAGACACCAAACAGAAGAAAATCTATCTCAGTTCATGGAATGCTGCAATTGGATGGGAGAATGGATGTAGTAAACGAGCCAATGGGATTGGACTCTGAGTGTCACTAAGGGCACTCTGGCCTTCTTTGGAAAAGACCATAGGGAGGCTCTGTATGTGGAGTCTTCAGCTCCCTACTAGGAGAAAGGCTATAGGACTAAAGTTAGGACTTTTAGCTCAATACTACTTAGGACTTGACCAAGAACATGAGAAGGAAGCTTACAAGAAATGGGGTAAAGGCCAGTCGCAAGAGATCTTGAGCAAATGGGCCCTGGGTGGGTGGTACCAGAGGCAATTGTTTAAGGTTTCATTCCCCATGGCATTGTATAAATGCAAAGTGAGAGTCTGCATGCACCTTGCTGTGCTTAACCAGGCCAACCTAGTATTAGAATCTGAAAAATGCCAGGATGTTTCAATAAAAGGTAGCCTTTGGCATCCTATGACTTTGAATCAACTTTCTTTCCATTTATGTTATGAGTGCGACCACCCGCAGCCACACTCGAACCGGGTACTCCTGAAAGGTGGGCTGGGGCTGAAAGAGATTAGACTGCGAACAAGGAAGGAGGCTAAGACAACATAGCTGATCAAAGCCCACAAGTTTACTGAGATTCTGAGCTTATATAGAGGAAGGAGGCCCATCCCCCACCAGTTCCTTCTGGATGCCCTTCGCCAGCTGAAGGTGATCTGCAGGATGCTGTCTCCAGAAGGTCTCAAGGGTCTCAGCTGGCAGTGATAATGTTTTGGAGGAAAGCAGTGGCAGGTGTAGACAGTAGAACCTGCTTTGTAAGTAGGAAGGTTCCACCCCAGGTGGTTCCATGCTTAGTGGCAACAAGGTCTGAATCAGCTTGCTTCAAGGCTGGGGGAGGCAACAATGTTATTGGTTAAATTGTGTCTTCCTAAACATACATGGTGATGTTCAACTCCCTGCCCCAATATCTCAGAACATGAATTTATTTCAAAATAGGGTCTTGCAGATAGAATCAGTTAAGTTAGGATAAAGTCATAGTGGAACAGTGTGGGTCCTAAATGCAATATGACTGGTATCCTTCTAAAAAGTAAAGGACACGGGAACAATACTATGTATGGATTACAGTTACATTGCCCAAACTAGGAAGCATCAAGCACTACCAAAAATCTAGGACAAGGTCATGGAACAGATTCTCCTGCACAGTCCTTAGAGTGAGCCTATCCTGCCAACGTCTTCATTTCAGAACCTCAGCTTCCAGAACCAGGAGCCAGTTCTGTGCATGTCGGTGGTTAAGCCCCCAGTTTGTGGTACTTGGTTGCAGCAGCCAGAGCAGATGAACATCACCAGCCTCCAGAGCTAGGCCAACTCCGAGGAACAAGCTGTCCCTTCCAGTCAGCCCATCCCTTGAGGTCACTGAGCAGCCCTGGGAAGGCTGACCTAGAAGCTGAGATAGCTCTCGAGGGAGGAGAAGGTGTTTCTTCAAGAGTGGCAACAGTACATCCGCACACAGTGACCACGTGACAGCTCTCCCTGGGCCTCTCCTCCGCTGATTCTTTCATAAAAACCCAGAGATGCCTGAACTTCTCTTGTAGTTGACAGGAAGCTAGAGAGAAATTGTGTCTGGATGGACATACAGTACAGGAGCTGGTCTCCTTTTCATTTACAGTGGGAGGGATATAAAGGAGACTAGGGAATGTCTGTGACCCACTAGCCAACAAACTAACTTCTTCAGCAGTGTCGTCATTAAGAATAGTGAGATGCAGACCTTTAGAGCAGTGCTTTCGTCTTCTTTGGTTTTGTATTTTTGTTTCATTTTGTTTGTTTGTACTGGGATTGTATCCAGCACCTTGTCCACACTAGGAAAGTAGTAGCCTTTACCACTGAGCTACATCTCCAGGGCCAAAGGTGCTCTTTGAATCTTTATACTCTAGCTTAAAACCCCATTTGAAATAATTAATCTAATATACAACTTGCCCACGTTTGTTGAAACATAATAAAATAATTTTCATGTTACTTAGCCTTTCTCAAAAATTGACAGTAAAATTGACCCTCCAGGAAGACAAGTCAAAGACTGTAAGGATCCCAGCTTTCAGGGGCCTGGTCCTGGACCAGGATGCCATTTAACACTAACACATGCTCACCACTTTCCCTGCACTGGTGGCCACTGCCCCCAGGGCTCAAGCCATGCCACCTCATTCCCACACCCACCTCAGAACTGGCACTGCTTCTTCCAACCAGGCCCCAAGCCAATCCTGGCAAGCCCTGTGTGTGCTTCCTGCCCATGAGAGGGCTCAAGACCATACAAACCTCTCCTAGGAAGCAGCCTAGCTTGATCCATTCTCCCAGCGCCTGGCAATGAGCCCTGTCTTGTACCGCTCGGGACATCAGGGCTGTGCCCGGAGGACTAGAAACATTGAGACATTTGGCATTACTAATCTATGCTGACCTTGATAGTCTATTTTTTGCTGTCATTTGTGTGCATGCAGAGGCTACAGAAGGACATCCACCTGTAGGGCCAGTGAGATGGCTTAACAACTAAAAGCTGTGCAAGCCTGACAACTGGAGTGCCATTCCCAAATGCCACGGCGAAGGGAAAGAACGAGCTAGCGTAAGTTGTTCTCTGACCTGCATAGATGTACCATGTCATATGTGCTCTGCAGTTACACACTAATAATAGAAAAAGAGAAATAGCCCAACAATGGTGGAACACATCTTTGATCCCAGCACTCAGGAGGCTGAGGCAAGCAGATCTCTGAGTTTGAGGCCAGTCTGGTCTACATAGTGAATTCCAGGACAGCCAAAGTTTCAGAGGAAAACCCTGAGAGAGAGAGAGAGAGAGAGAGAGAGAGAGAGAGAGAGAGAGAGAGAGANTAAACATGAAGCTCAATATTTCAGGTAGTAGACTGGCCTGTTCCACCTATGTGTGACACACAGCTTTCCCTGGATTTTTACACAGTTGCTGTGGATTCAAACTTGAGTCACGCTTATACAGAAAGCATCCTTAACCATTGAACCATCTCTTCAGCCTCTAAAATTTAGATAGTCTTAATGGAAGTTTACTAACTCATTCATTCCCTGGAGCTTTTGCAGTATGGTCAAACTTGTGAGAAATGATAGGGAAATGACCACAGACTGTGAGTGAAAAGATATTTCAGGATGGTAAATGTTGTGGACAAGGCAAACTCCAGGAATGCTGAGGCTACAAGATTAGGAGGCCATGCTCAACCAGGAGAGAAACTACAGAGCCAGGAGGTATTGCTTTTGGAGAAAGTGATGGAGCCTGGAAGATGGCAGAAATCAAATTGGGGGGTGGCGGGGTTAGGGGCATCTCAGATAAAGGTGCAGATTTTCTTTCCTTATATATTTTTTTATTGTGTAGAACCTAGGTCCTTATGCATACAAGTGCTCTAGCACTAAACTATAGTTCTTCGAGACAAGATCTCACTAAGTTGCTCAGGCTGGCCTTAAACTTTCAATCTTCCTGCCTCCTCCTCCAGGGGAACTGTGATTATAGATGTGAACCACCAGGACTGGCTGAAATTTTGATTATTAAAGAATCCACTGCCCCTTATAGGTGGGGATCCAAAAGCACCTCCACAAAACTGGCAGGTGTGACATCCTGGGCACCTAAAAACCCTATTGTCATGGCTGGGCTCCCTTAGCTCAGATTCAAGGAACTAAAGTAGAAGATGGAGTACAGCTGTCCCTTTGTTGGAATGTGCCTCTCCACCCATACCTATGTTCATGCAAAGGAAACTGATAGACTCAAAATAGAAGCTACAGGACATGCTCCTAACAAGTGGCTTCTGTAACTTACATACTCTCTTCATTGATTTTAGTGACTGATATCTAAGACAGATTAGGTTCAAAGAAGCTACCAATGCTGGCCCCGAGAAAAGCCTAGGAAGAGCTTGGCAAGGGGAACAGGCAGGGAAACTGGCATCACATTGCTCATCTGCGAGTGTCCTAGATAGAACCTCCTCTACACAAATAAGAGGAATATGGACACTGTTTTCCAGTTCTATGTTGAACAGCTCCTAGAGAGATGTGAGTAGATTATCTTGAAGGACTTGGCAAGGGGTGCCTAGTATTGCTCTCTTGACACTAAATGATCACAATTGCCCTGTGAATCTGAAGAACTCATGGGTGGACAGACAGATGGATGGACAAAAAGACAGACGGATAGATGGTTGGAGAATTAGAACAATAAAGAACAGGTTGACAGAACTTGAGAAAGCTGCAGAAAGAACAGACTTATATTCTAAAGGAGTTTTTAGGAAGCAGGAGAGTACCTAAGTAGCCCACAAAAGTCAAGTGCCAAGAAAAGGCCAAGAGCTTCCTGTACATGGGCCTCTCATGCCCAGGCATCTCATACATAGCTCACCAGAATGTTTTGAGCTTAGGACTCTGACTCCTCACCCCACGTATGCTATAGGTGAGACAAGTGGGGCTTTGAGAGTCAAGATGACTTGCTCAGGCTACTAAGAAAGTTGCAATTTGAGTACAGACTTCCATGTCCACTGAACTGGATACAGGAAGGTTAGAAGATAAGGTTTCTGCCCCCAGATCCCAGCCAGAGCAGTTCCACTAGGACTCATTCATCTATGGGGACTTCACCTAAGTCTTTCCTTAAAAGAGAGATAACTTTAGCACTGCACCTCACCCTACCTCAGGCTTCAGCTAAGATCATGCCTCCACTGGTATAATAAGGGGGCCACAATCCCTTAGGCTAGATCTCACTGCCTGTACCCCCAACTAAAGTTCCACCACACATGGGGATAATTTCTAGGCTATGTTTGAAAGGGCCTGGCACTGAGAAAGAGTTCCTGGAACAAGCACTAATTAGCATGGCCCTTGAGTATTATTAATAACCAAACTGAGGGCACCAGCGTGTGCCAAATCTAGCAGGTGAGACAAGGACAGGCAGGCATATAAGGGGGAAGAAGGGAGGAAGATGGCTCAGGATTACTATGGCCCTGCCTGGCTTCCAGCTGCTGATCAGGGCTGCCTACTAGGACAAAGGTTCTGGGACTTTGGGCTGCTTTGTTGTTCACACACAAGCACACAATACTTTCACCAGGCCTTTAGAGGCAAGAAACTCACCCCCCCACACACACACACACATCACAAGAACCATTCCAGCAACTTTCCCCACCATCTCTCCACATGCTCACTATTGCCACAATTCCCTCTCCACCCATTCATCCATCTACCTACCCAACCATCCATTTATTCACATGACAAACATCTGTTCGACACCTACTGTATACAGGTACTACATTGTAGAACAGAAACCATGGCTGAGGGTTTTTTCCCTCACAGGACATTTATGATTATTCAGTATCACAAGAGCTAGGCTAGCCAAAAGCCCACCAAATGCCACAAGAAAAACAGTTAAACTCCATATGTATCAGTAAGAAGAGGCTAAAAATTTTGGGAGTTTGGTAATAGATGGATCTATCATGTGTTTGATTTTCTCATTATAATAGGAGGAGTTCATAATTTTCCTTATTAAGTTTTCATTTTAATTATCACCAATGATTTTCTCCAACCCCACTCCTCTTCCTTTCCCCATCTATTCACATCAATTGCACCCATTCATTCCCTCATTCTCCATACCATTCAACAAATAGCAAACAGCAGCTCTTCTGCTCCAGTCTCTGAGGCTGCAGAGAATTCAAGGCAGCTCCTGATCTCCCAGAACTGACAGTAACAAGACCGTGCTGGCTGTATATTAACATTAGTGCTGTGGCAGAGGAAGCATGGAGTCTGGAGAAGCCCTGATAAGGAACTATCTGACTTATCCTGAAGGTGCAAGTAGGGACTGAACTTGTGACACACAGGTCCTCATACAATGCAAGATTCTCAGTTTAAACTGATTAGTGTGTGACATCTCCTTCTGTCACTGATCCAGGGATGAGCAAATAGACTAAATGGTTCCATTGAGACCTTTCCTGGCTCTCTCATCTAGTTCGGTTAAATGAGAAATCATTTAGTCACAATGGCTATCTGAAGTCACATTAGTGACATGATGAGCACAAAGTTTCAGATGAATATTGTGGATGGCAGTAAGGTATTAGTTCTACCATATTATTGAACTTCCTACTTCTAGTTTCTAGTCCATAACTTTCCTTATTAAATTTAATATTTAAGTAAACATAAGATATGGATGGCCTTGGGGTGCATACCTGTAATTCCAGTACTCAGGAGACTAAGGCAGAAAGGTTGCTGCCAAGTTTGAGGGTAGACTGATCTACTTACCCTTTCTATAATAGGATTGATGCAGCCACATAAAAGCATTACAAGCTGACATGACTGGCAAAGGCCAGAAAAAAAAATGACAGAAATGGGGGAGGGGCAGAGAGATGGCTTCTTAGGTAAAGGTATTTGTTGCCAACCCTGATGATGTGACTTCAATCCCTAGAACCCACATGGCAGAGGAGAATTCTATATGCACATCATGGTACACATGTACACAGACATGCACGCACACACATTCACACACACAACGTTTTTTAAAGGATCCGGAAAGACTTGTCAAGATTAATTCATCGGCAATGTGATAGGTTCTGAGTGTACTTCTAAGATACTACAAGTCCAGGAGCTCTCCCCATAGCCTACCATGAGCAGCACAGAACAATCTTAGAGCATACCTTTTCTGGCTTTGGGATACTAACCTGGTATCCCAAGGCCTGGAATCCTGAGCAGCTTGTAGTATGTCCTAGAAACCTATGTATACCTGTCCTTTGGGCTCCAGGACCTAGTTTAACAAGGGCAGTCCTTGTTAAGAATCAGGAACTTGCTGGAATATTGCCAGCTTCATTTCACGAGGGAACTTAAGGCAACAATGCTGGAGCCAGTGGGAGGGACCGGAGACTTACAAATGCTCTACAAGGTATGTTCAGATGCTTACATTGATCCAGAAAGCCACTGAAAGCCCTAGAAGACCTTTAAGTAGAAACAGGTGTGTTTAGATCTGTGCATTAGAAAGCCCTCTCTAACATTTAGAGCTATGAGTGAAGGCTCTGGGAGTTATGAATTAGTCTCTACATGCTTCCAAAAATGACTTTTGAAAACATGCCACCCATGTCATTGTGAGAAGAAGCAGCCTAGCTTTGAGAGACTTTAGATTCAAGGCTGTCCTGGAGATTCCACTAGCATCTGGTTCATAGTAAAGGTGGTCCTGGATAGCATAAGAAAGCAAACTGAACAAGTGAACAGTACATGGTGATCAAGCTGGTAAGGAGTGTTCTAGTGTGAAGCTCTGAGATCTTCCCTAGGAAGAGAGTTGCCCTCTAAAACCTCTTCCTGAGGTTTTTAGCAGTTTATAGAAGTCTCAGAGAACAGCCTGACTTATCATAGAAGTATGGCTCACCTGAATATCACCTCCTAAACCAGACCAGTCTTGTGAACAACTCTCCACACTACAGACCTAAAGCAGAGAGTCCTTTCTAAAGTGACAAAGCTCATGTTCCAAAAGATCTGTCAGTTTCTGCTTTTCACTGCCAGGGTAAGTGGCAACCACAACATGCTTTGGCTCAATGCAGCTCCAGAAGTCTCTCAGGGGTCATCCAGATGTGAAAGAACACAGGAATATCTCATTACATAATTTCTGGAGACTGCCTCAGGATGGATACAAACAATGGTACTTATTTGATTACTAATCTCAAAGGGGAAAATGCTAATGAAGGTCCTGGAACTGAATATTGGGGTCTCATGTGAACTGAGTGGACACTTGTGCCAAAGCCCAGTAATTCTTGGCATAAATCTACGGAGACCTAAATGGGCATTTGGTACCGAGGACTTTTTTTTTAAGACAGTTAAATTCACATAGTATAAAATTAACCATTTAGATGTGTGTAATTTGGTGGTATTTCGTACAAATACAGCACTTGCCTCAAACATGTCCACTTGGTTGTGAAACAGTTCTATCACCTAAAAGGACACCATGCACCTACCTAGAAGCTACCTAGATCCCCATCCCCCAGCCCTTGGCAACCACTAATCTGTCTTCTACTTCTATACATTTCCCAATCTGGACATTTGCTATAAATGGAGTTATATAATATAACTTTTTGTATCTAGATGCTGTTAGACCAGACACTCTTCTGAATGTCATCCATTGTCTACTTTGGTTTTTTTCTGTTTGTGTGGGAAAAAAACTGAAACAACTCAGGAATAAAAAAGCATTTATTTAGCTTACATTTCTAGATCATGTCCCATGACTGATGAAAGCCAAGGCAGGAACTCAGAAAAGGAATCTGGAGGCAGGAACTGAAGTAGAGGCCATAAAGAAACACTGCTTACTTTCTCAGTTTGCTTTCTTATGCTATCCAGGATCACCAGCCCCACCCAGACTAAGTGTGCTTGTCGAGAGCAGATCTCCACTTAGGTCTCTTGAGTCTGCTATGCTGAGCCCACATGGCTGGGTTCTACTATTTGGATGATCCTGATAGCCTTTCAGCCTTTAGGGCTAGGCTGTGTCCTAGGGCCACTGAGCCAAGACATGCAACACATAATTACTATGAACATTCACTGTGGTAAGCCCTCGGCTAGGAGCCAGGGATTCATTCGATGAGAGTATGTTTACCCAGGCATTGGCTTTGTCTCCATGTGAGGAGGAGCTAGGCACTGAAGATAGAATTCAGAAGAGCAACATGAAATGTATGACCTCAAAAGCCCTCATGAGCACTTGAATGGGAAGGAAGCCCCTGCCTCCTGCCCCACCCCCACCCCCCAAAAAAAGATTTCCACCTACTTGACTGTGTGGAATCAGAGTGGCAAATGATATTTAAAAGTGCACAGTGACTGAAAAGATTGTGAATTTCTGATAAGAAGGGGAAAGTGTGTAGCCACTGTTGTATCCACACCACTTAAGCAGCAGGGAAGGTATTCTCTGCCTGGACTCTCTTTGTAAAATTCATATACCTTGTAAACTTGGTAAATGTTGTAAACTTTGTAAAGGCTCAGGGAGGAAAAGTGGCCAGGCCCTGGCCTGAGGAGCTCCAGTAGTCAGGCCACGCCTATGGACCTCCTAACTCTCATAACTGTGTTTACAGCCTCTGTAATTATCACAAAGTTCATCTTCAGCCCCCCAAAAGGACCCTGCCCAGATGATGCTAGTTTTAGGTGAAAGTCTGAACAAAAGCCACTAATCCTTGAACTTCCCATAGCAACCCAACAAACCTGAACACAAACTCCCACCAATCCCTGAATAGGAAAACCCACCAACCCCTGGGCTCCCCCAAGCTGAGGACTTGAAATCCCACCAACCCTCTCACCCTGGAAATCTCTCATCTTAGAAAGCTTCCAAGAACCCTATATAAGCACTGCCTTTTGTCCAATTCCCTTCTGTCTGTTCCCTCCCGGGAGCCCAGGCAACCACTCCTGGACTCATCCTTCCATACCCTGGACCCTCCAATAAACCTATTTCATGAGATTTGCTGCCTGCTATAACTCTCTCGTTGGAATAAGACAAGAAGCAGTGAAGAGAAGAGAGGCAAAGGAGAGGGGCTGAGGATCCTGAGTTCCTCAGCTCAGATGGGGATACCCTCCCCTGGGAGCTGCAACACCTCTGGCTTCCTGGGCTCCTGGGTTTCGGGATGCCTTTTCCATTGGGACACTGTCTCACCTCAGAGCTGTGTGGTTCCTGGGCTCCTGTGTCTCAGGACACCTTCTCATCCAAGCTGAAAGGCCAACAGCCACAGTAGAGAACAGTTTGGTGGTTGTTCAATGAGGTGAAGATGAAGTCATCATTCCTCTCCTAAGTATACACCAAATGTAACTGAAAAATTATGTTCACACCAGAACTACTGTGCCCATGTTCATATCAGTAGCATTCATAGTAGAGTAGGGAAGAAGTTAAAAAAATCCAAATTTCCAACAATTGGTGAATGGACAAAAATGTGGTCTATCTATATAACAGAATACTATCCAGCTAGAAAAAGATGTGAAGCGTTGGTGTATAATCCAATCTGATTGGCCCCTGAAGACATTATACCAAGCAGAAAAGGCCAGACAGAAGATAGGCTATTACATGAATTCATTTGTGTGTAATTTCCATAGAAACAGGGGGCAACTTGCAGGTTGCCAGAGACTGGAGCATGGAGGAATATGAAATGTTTGCTTAATGGGTGTAGGGTTCATTTTTGAAAAGATAAAAATGTTTTGGAACTAGATCAAAGTGATAGCTGCATGGCTTTGTAAAACTACCAAATGCCAACACATTGTATATTTTAAATAGTTGATTTTTTTTATTCTATGAATTTCATTTTAATGAAAAGCGAATGCATCGCTTGAGATGTCAGCTTTAACTCAGGGAGGTCAACAAGGAAGTGACATTAAAGCTGAGGCTTGAAAGTAATGAGTGAGGGATACAAAGAGACAAGACGATGCAACAGACTGGGACACAGTTTTTCAAGCCACTCTGGGGAGACACTGAAAATAGCAAAAACACCACTCTAAAAAGGATAGGGAACCCATAAGGGGGTGCTTAATATTCCCTGAGCCCCAAAGACAGAGAAGAATCATGTAATCCCTGAGCTGGGTCACAATTAGCGGAGAGAAGAAAGGGAAAGGAGTGCTTAACTCCCAGGAATCACCATTTTATTCCTCTTCAATGAATGAATAGGGAAGCTGAGGACCAACGCAGAAATACAAGACTCACAGAACAGGGGTGATGGTGGTTGTTTGGGCACTGGTTTTGAGAATGGAATTCAAAGACGGGCTTCACTTCTCAATTCTTTTTTCCTGTCTGGGCTCCAGTTTCCCCATCTTTAGAACAGAATAATAACAGCATTTAGCAGATACTCAAGGTGAACTTGGGTATCCTGTATTTGTATTTGCTAATACTGAAAACCTTAGCACTAGCCAATGCATGTATAGTTAGACCAATGCCTGGCCACAAATGTGGGTTACTAGGCAAATCATGGGGAGGGGGCAAAGCCTGGCTAATTCTGCCATCCTGTGGACAGTGCTGAAATGAGGAGAATGCCAGGAGCAGGGGGGGGGCAGCTGAAAGGATGGATATAGAGTTTCCATACAAGTTCCACACTAATTTTGAAAGCAATTGGTCTTGATGGTGGGTGCTTTACAAACCACTGCCCAGATTATCAGCCCTTACATTTCTTCCTATGAACCATCTGAAGCCTTTGAGCACAGCCCTGCCCAGTTTGGAGAAAAATTCTAGGCAATTATAGTTCCACAACAGCAGCTCAACTAACAGGGTTGCCCAGTGTCCACTGTGCACCATGATGACTGTAGAACCCTAGGCAGGGACACAGTAGTGAGCCAATAAGATAAAGCCCCTATCCTCGTGAAGCAGGAACTCTGCCTTTGTTAAGTTGGAATCACTTCTGTGCCAGACACCTAATATGTGTCATTCATTGTACACAAGCGTCAGTTACCCTAGTGCCATTTAGATCTTCCTACTTTATAGATGTCAATGAAAGACCTCAGATGTGACATAAAAGTGTGGTAGTTTGAATAAGACATTTCTCCCACAGTCTCAAACATTTGAACACTTAGTTTTCAGTGTGCTGACACTGTGTGGGAAGGTTATGGGATCTTTAGGAGGTAGAACCTTAGTGGAGGAAGTACATCACTGGAAGCTTTAAGGTTTTATAGCCTGGCATTACTTTCTGCTTTCGCTCTGTTTCCTATGTATGGATAAAAAGGTGATCATCCTGTTTTCTGCTCCTTCCTCCATACTTTCACTGACTCTTATAATGCCTTCTCCACCATAACAGACTCTATCCTTCTGGAAGTGTAAGCCAAATAAACTCTTCTTTCAGGTGCTTTTTGTCATGGTGCTCTATCCCAGTAAATGAGATGTGATTAATAGAAGAAGATAGAAAGGCTTGTCTTAGGAACTCTTTCCCTGGGGAGATGTAAATACCTCCCCCTCCCCAAACAAAATACAATTCCACCAAAACCCAACCTGGGATACTAACTCCTTTACTGGACTTACTCACTGAATATGGATGATCAATTACTTACAAGAGCATGGGTGACCCATACGCAGGCAAGCATACCACCAGAAAGTCTTACCTCAGCATGGATGATCACTTCCTTATAGCTGCATAGATGGAGTTCCTCCCCTTGGTTAACCTTCCCTAGTCTATTTACTCTAGCATCTCCTAATCAGCAGGCACAGTAGGGAGTAGCTTCAATCTCAGGTGAGGGTCCTGTGAAAACATTTATCCCTCCTTCTATGAAGGACTATAGTCAATGAGCTGGAGCTTGAGAGTTGCTTGCAAGTAGTTACAGGTGTCCTGATGAGGTGAAGTAGACATGTTCTACAACAGGTATCTCTGATTCCAGGAAATGGGAAGTACCTAGACACTTTAGAACCAAAACATAGTACACTGGAGACATCTGGGGAGGAAGGAGTCCACTGTCATTGGTGCAAGAAAGCTGAATAGATGGTGACACCTAAACTCAGAAGATGTTTCTAAAGTATCAGATGTCACAAGTTCTAGGCTTCATTTGCTCACCAATGCATTTCTTCATCAAAAAACACCTCCTTAGTACTTTCAATTAGTAAGATCTTGGGTTGGGTGTGGGCGAGTCTAGAAATAATGAAATTACCATGCATGGATAGTGAATGCCCACCCCACCCCACCCCACCCCTGGCTGCCTTGCTCCTCTTTCCCTTACTCTCTGTCCACCCAGCCTGGCACTATGGTGGGAGATGAGGACCAGGAGCCTCTGAAGTGCTAATGGAGGTAGGAAAAGGTATTTATTGAGGGAAATATGATAGTATGTTGGTCAACTGTGTAGACAACTGCTGACTTATGCCCTACACGTCCTCTGAGAACAGGGACCCACCCTTCTAATGCATGAAGCAAGGCCAGCCACTCTTTCTTTTCAGGAATCATCCCCCTCTTTGAACTTACACAATCTGAGGCACTGATTTATTTATGTGTGTGTTTGTTCACTGAGATAGTTCTGGAGATGGTGCTAAGTTAATAGAGTGTTTACCTAGCATGAATGAAGTCATGGGTTTGACTCCTTGCACTGCATAAAATCTAAATCTGGTAATGCATACCTGCTATACCAGAATTCAGGAAGTAAGGCAAGAGTATCAGAAGCTCAAGGTCATCCTGGCTACATAGTGAGTTCAAGACCAGCTGGGCTACATAAAATTTCGACCCAAGCAAACAAGAAAAAAAAATCAAAGATTTTTTTACTTCTCCCCCACTTAGGCCATGCACATGGTAAAGGTTTTCAGTCCCAGACCCAGCATTCAAGAAGCATAAAGCTCCACGGGTAGTAAAACGTGGAACCTATAATTATAGTGGAAGCCAGTAAAGGCTGTGCCCTGGGCATGGGTATGAAGACAGAGGACTACACTCTCTGAGCATTCTACAAAGTGTGAGAGCAGGTGGAGAAGGGCAGAAAAGCTCCCCCATAGCTGCTACCACCACAGTCAGTTCACTGGTCTCTTGCAGTCTGTCCCAGGAATTCTTAAGCTGACATGTCTTCATCTCAAACATTTTGGTAGATACTAGTATGCTAGGTTTTTGACCACTATTTAGACCCCACAGATTCTATTGCCTAGTTCTCTGAGCTCACCTGTTTTGGTTTGGTTTGGTTTTGGTTTTGGTTTTGGTTTTGGTTTTGGTTTTGTTAGCTGTTATGAATGAGTGAGATTATGCAGTATTTGTCTGTATGTAGCTTATTTCATTTGACACGATGGCCTCCAGTTCTGTCCATATTTCCACAATGACAGGATTACATTTGGTTTTATGGCTGAACAATATTCTATTAAGTATATATACAAAGCCATACTTGGCAGCTTTGGTTTTTTTCTTTTCTTTTGCTTGCTTCACTACAGATTCAACTCAAGGACTCATTCATAATCACTGTCTCTTTTAAAGGGACAGCTGTTCTGTTTAGGAGGGCGCTTGAGTCTATAACTGAGAAGCCATGGCCCTAGTCTCAGTGCCACTTATCACAACACAATTACTGTAAGATTATCAGTCTTTCTGAGCTTGCTTTTCCTCCTCATTACAAAAGGACGGCTACTGTATTCGTTACTTTTCTACTGCTGTGATAAAACACCATTGCCAAGGTCATTTATAGAATAAAGAGTTTATTTGGCTTCTAATTCCAGAAGGACAAGAGTGGGAAATCATGGTAAGCTGGTACAAGAGGCTGAGGGCTCATACCTTGAAACACAAGCAGAAAGCAGAAAGAGGGAGCTGAGAATGGGTCATGGTTTTTGAAACCTCACTGCCTTAACATACTTCCTCCAGCAAGGCCACACATAAACACCCCCAAACATCATCACAAACTGCAGAGCTTATGTCAGACTCTCATTTAAACCACAACAGCCAACTTACTTATCTGCCTTCCAAGGACCTAGCACAGAACAGATAAGAAGGAACAAAAATAGCTCAGCATGGGCCATAATTTCAGCTACTTAGGAAGCTGAGGCAAGAACATAGTTCAATGCTTGCCTGGCCTATACACCAGGTTCAAAGCCAGCATGGACAAGTTGCTGTGACTCTATCTCAAAATGAAAGAGTAAAAAGCAAAGCACAATGCTAGCATGCACAATGCACTAGGTTGCTTCTCTACTGGGGGAGGAGAGGTTGAAAACACTGGATGTGTGAGAAGGACCAGACATGCTGTCTCAGAAACCTAGAGAGGAAGTAAGCGTAGTAATGGCATTAGGATAGTCATATAGACCAATGGAACAGGATGGAGAACTGAAAATCCAATTCCCAAATTTATCATCATTCAGTTTTTGACAAAAGGAAATAATGATTTAACACAAAAACAGTTTTTCAACAAATGATCTTAGCATATCAAATATCCATATGTAAAATATGAAGTTATACTCCCTACCTCCCACATATAAAACAAAAATAATACATATGCATGTAAGATCTAAGAATATATCACTCCTAGGAGAAAATGAATATTTATGACCTTGGATTTGTCAATGGCTTTTTAAATATGGCATTAAGCCACAGAGATAAAAATAAGAAAATAGATAAATTGAATTTTAGTAAAATGAGGACGTTCTTGTGATTCAACAGAAACAATACAGAAAGTGAAAATACAACCACAGAATGGATTTTGCAAATAATATACCTAATAATGTACTTGTGTGCTATATATGTAAATAATTCCTACAACTCAGTAATTGAAAGAAAAATTAGCCAGTTTAATAAAATGAGCAATTGTTTTACTAGGCTTTTCTCCAAATATATGATACAACTAGGAAGCAAATAAAAATTTGTTCAACTTCATTAGTTTCTGGGACATGCAAGTCAAAAAATTCCCCACAATTTCTCATCCATTTCAGCTGCTGTAATCTAATGATGTGGGGCTAAGGATATGGTTCGGTTGGTAAAGTGCTGTAGACACTACTTGAAACTTCTGAATTTTCACAAGGGGCAGAATTCAATGTCTAGAACTCATTAAAAAGACAAAGCATGAACAAAACCAGCCAGGTGTAATAATGAATACTTAAACCATTCTTTGTAATTCCTGTTCTGTAAAGGCAGAGATATGTAGCTCCCTGGGGCTCACTTGGCAGTGACCTTCAGATCAGTGAGAGACCCTGTCTCAAAAAAATGCAGAATGCTCATCCAGAAAGAGAAACTTTATACTACACATATCCTCCCCTACCTCCTGTTCCCAAACTCAAGAATCATTGAGGAAGAAGGGTTGGAAAGAGTATAAGAGCCAGGGCAGTGGATGACTACAAGGAAACATTAGCTTCTGGACCCAACAAAGCAGGTACTCATATGATGAGCACACAATAGTTGACACAAAACCTGTGTAAGGCCAAGACAGACCAAATTCCAGAATGAAGAGAGAAATTGAGCACACAATCATACCTCTAGATGTGGAGGTATTGGCAATTGTTAGCTGCTGGAGGGGGCTTTGTCTCTAAAAGCACAACACTTGGTAAGTTGACCACTCACCAGTGGAAGACTACACACCCAAGAATATTTGGGCAGTACAAACTTGTCTTGAATGATTTAAGAAAACAAAGACACAACACTGGTGGATATGGAACAGGATTGAATCTGGGAAGAGGTAGAGGAGGATGGATAAATAAGGTGAAAAGATGTTGTGTGAAAGTGTCAGAGAACCCATTAAAGAAAAAAAGTGGATGCACCTGAGGAATGACACCTAAGGTTGCCCTCAGAGTTTCATAGGCTCATGTACACACATGTATACTCATCACCCTCCACATACATCTTCACACATATAAACACAACACCCAAAGGCACACCCATGTGTATACACATTCACAAACACACACACACACACACACACACACACACACACACACACACACATCAGAGCCAGGTGTGTTCCTAGCACTTGAGGGGCAGAGGCAGAAAGATCAGAAATTTAAGATCATTCTTAGCTATATTGCAAGTTTATGGCCAGACAGCGATACATGAGATGCTATGTCAGAGATCTTGAAAACCTGAACAATAAATAGGGCAAACTGAAACAGGGGAAGGGACTAAGATTCTAGGGTATTCAAAAATAGCCTTATATCTTATAAGAGTCTCCAACCATCTTTGTGTGGGTGCCTGTGTTCTTTGTTGGTCAATGGTCTATTTGAAGTGATTCTCTGAGAGTGGAGGTGAGAAAGCAACATGAACTTTTGGCAGCAAGCAGAGGGGAAGCATTTCTTCTGGAAAGGATATACTCTTTTTGTTGTGGATTATTTAGTGAGACAGAATCTTGATATGAAGCCAGCTTCAAATGTGCCATCCTCTTATCTCAGCCTGCCATGTGCTGGGATTCCAGGTGTGTGTGATCACAAACACTCATCTTTGCATCCCTCTTGCTCCACTTAATCCTGGTTCCCTATGCAAGGATTGCTTTATTTTTTTTTAACTTGGTTCAATATTAGTTATAGGGAGGTATGCAGGAATTCGTATAGAAATCAGAGGACAACTTACAGGAGTCATTTATCTCTTTGTACTATATGTGTTCTGGGGATTGAACTCTGGTAGTCAGGTTTCACAGCTAGCATCTTTATCCACTCAGCCATTTTATGACTCCTGTTTGTTTTTTGAAGCAATGTCTAGCATGCCCCAAGCTGATCTCAAACTTGCTACACAACCAAGAATGATTTTTATTTTACAATGTTTGCACTTTCACCTTCCAATTTCTGGGATTACAAGTGTGCACAACCATGTCTGATTTATGTGGTGCTGGGGATCAAATCTAGGCTTAGTGAATGCTAGCTAGGCAAGCACTCTATCAAAAGAGCTGAAAGCCCAGTGTCAAGACTTTTGTAATGGTTTGTATATTCTTGGACCAGGGAGTGGCACCATCTGGAGGTGTGGCCTGGTTAGAATAGGTGTGTCACTGTGGGTGTGGGCTTAAGACTCTCACCCCAGTTGCCTGGAAGTCAGTCTTCCAGTAGCAGCCTTTGGATGAAGACGTGGAACTCTCAGCTCCTCCTGCACCATGCCTTCCTGGATACTGCCATGCTCCTGCCTTGATGATAATGAACTGAACCTCTGAACCTGTAAGCCAGCCCCAATTAAATGTTGTTTTTATAAGACTTGCCTTGGTCATGGTGTCTGTTCACAGCAGTAAAACCCTAACTAATACAACTTTGTTTCTGAGGAGACACAAAACCTCTGTCCTAGACTGAGCCTTGAAAAGTAGCTTCGTATTAGAGACAAAAGCACAGAAAACATTGTCACTGAGTCTGATTTTTGTTCTTTCTGGTCCACCTACTTGGGAATGCTTACTCCTGTTGCTCTAATTGTGGTAAAAATATACCTAATACAAAATAGGCCATTGTAATCATTTTAAGAGCACTATTTACTAGTGTTAAGTATACTCCCTCTTGCTTCTCCTTCACACTGCTGTACAACCCACCTCTCTAGTGCTATCTATAGCAGCAGTGGCCCTCTGCATTCCCATCACTGGGACAAGCAAGTTCTAATTTCTTCTCATTCTCATTATCACTTGCTAGTTCTGTTTTTAATTTAAATGTTATCATAGGTATTTACATGTGTGTGCATGCACTCATGCATATGCCATAGCACTCATATGGAGGTAAGATAACTTTCTGGAGTTGGTTCTTTCCTTTCACTATGTGGCTTCTGGGGATCAAACTCTGGCTGTCAGGCTTTGTGGTGAGCACCAAAGACCATTTTGTCAGCCTTAGTTTGTTTCAACTTCTGTAGCTATGCAATAGGGTTTGAAATCAAGCCTATGGTTTTGGATTTTTAGAATCTATTGATGACTATATATGATGGGATTTTCTATTTCTACAAAACATCTTTTGAACTTTGATAGGGATTACAAGGAATTTATAGATCACTTCAAGTAATATATATTAACAGAATGTAAAAGTAAGACAGTAACAGAATGGAATCTTTTGATCCATGAAACTGTGGCATTTTTTTCACACATTTGTATCTTTAAATTTTTCTGTCAATAATAGAATAGTGTACTTACAGTATAAGGTTTTCTGCATATGTTTTGTTGCTTTATTAACTTTAACCCAATTTCACTCAGATTCTGTGACTGCTCACTGACAGGTTTTGTATGTTGTATTTTTTCCAGTTTTTATTATGTGTGAGTGGTGAAATACTCTGCCACCATGAAACAGTAAGAGAAAAAGAGAAAACTCTTTTAATAATCTGTTAGAGTAAAGGGCATTTGTTGACTGTTTTTCCTCACAGGGCTTGCTTTCTCAAAAACTAATGTAAGAAACTGGTACTAAAAAAAAAATAAATTAAAAACATTCAGCCACGCTAGGTAGTGCATGCCTGTAACCCCTGCAACTTTGGAAGACTGAGACAGGAAGATTTCAAGTTCAAAGCCAGGGAAGCACATATCAAGGCGCCATCTCACAAAACAAAAGGCTGGGGCTGGAGCCCTATGCTGTTGGATTTGATCAACAGCACTGAAGACGAAAAGAGAAACAAAACAGGCGCAGAGAGTAAGAAACACTTGGGACTTTGACTTTGATTTGTGGCTGGACTTCAGGGTAATTATTTTTAACATGCTGCTTTCTGAACTGGACCTCAGAGTCATGCCACCCACTGCATCCCCGACCCCCACTGTGTACTGTGAACACTCTACCTAGTGATGTTTCCTGGGAAACAGTGTGATGTCACAACCCTGTGACCATGGATCCCTGGGAACAAAGAACTTAGATTTGTCTCTGTATGAATACTTTCACACTCCATTACTTGCCTTAAACCTTCATTTAGCACCTGGGAAAATGGAACTTACTGGCTAGTCAGGTCTCCATAAGGAGGCCCCCATCTCAACTCTGAATTCTGTGAGAAAATCTGGAGTGAGAGAGCAGTATCAAGCAACATTCTCATCTACATGTGAGACATACCTGCAACTCTCCACTGATCTCGTGGTATAGCATATCCTTGCTAAGTATGTAGGGCAAGTTTTTCTATCCTTTGTTCTTCCAGGCTTCCTTATCCTCATTTTAGGCTAAATTTTTTACACTGAAATTTACTCATATAGCCCATGTTCATAGTTGGAGTTTGGGCAACTGTATATAGTTTCATAATTACCATCACAATCTAGACACAGTACATTTTGATTATTCCCTAAACTTTCCTGTTGCTATCTTTGGACTCAGTTCTCTCCCATTCCTTTGGTGTGACCCCAATCAACTATAAATCTCACTTCTATCACCATAGTTTTGTCTTTTCCAGGCTGGAGTTTAAGGGGTTGGGAGTGGTGAGCACTTGCCTAGAATGCCAAGACAATGACTTTGACTCAGTACCATAAAAACAAACTATAATACCAATGGAATAGCATGATATTTACTAATTTGTATATAGTTTACTTCATTTTACATGGTATTTTGTGATTTATTCATCTTGTAGCTTGTTTTATAACTTTCTTCCTTTCTATTGCTGAGTAATATACCATTATGTGTATATATCATCATTGATTTAGCCATTCATTAGTAATGAGAATTTGAGCATTTACAATTTTGTTAATGTTTTTAGCTAGTATAAAAAATAATGGGTTTCAGTATACAGACAAGGTCTCATATAGCCAAGTCTGGCTTCATACTCCAGAAGCACATGCCTTCAACCCCAGCAGAGGAATACTCTCACTTGATAGATGAAAAAATGAAAGTTTATGGAGCAGTATTTGCATAGATGAACTAGGATTTGAACCCTGGCCCCTTGATTCCCAGCTCTCTCTCTCTCTCTCTCTCTCTCTCTCTCTCTCTCTCTCTCTCTCTCTCTCTGTCTCTCTCTCTCTCATATCACTCTTTTCATGATCATCCTGGTAGCTTGGAAGCATTACCATCTTGAAATATTTATATTTACCCTGGATATGCAAGGGTGCAACAATCCTCAAATGTGTTCTAGAACTTTTTTTCAGAGGAAGCTAGTTCATGTTTTTGAGAAGTGAAATGGCTTTCCCATAGCCATCAGCTTGCCTATGAAACGGTTGGAATCCAAATTACTTTTTGATTCCAAGTGCATATTTCTAGGGCCCTATGCCTCACAGGGACATTTTTATTCAGTCTGTCTTCAGCCTTCATAAGGATATCTCTTCCTGTACTCCACCTTTCCCCATCCTGGTCCATGAAGGTCAGCGACTGAGAATCCCAGATTCTCTTACAGACCTCTCCTGGCTCTGCCTACTCCATCCCCCCAACTTCAGTGAACATAGTAATATCCATAAGGCAGGAGTGAGTGAGTCACTTAGCTCAAGTCTTGGCAAAATCAAGAATTTCAAGGAGTCAGGTTGGTGGTGGGGAACACAAATAAAGGTACACAGGTATCAGATGTACACCTCTGAAAGGTTGTTGAAGAAGTAGCCTTATGTCACAGCCATTACTTCCATGATCGAAACTGGCAGGTCAGCCATCTTCCCATAAAACTCCCGCCACACACACACACACACACACACACACACACACACACACACGTCCTATCCTGAAGGAAGTTAGGACTTGGTGAACAATACAGTTGCCTCACTAAGGGGTTAGTGGTAACTCCTCTGTAACACATAACATTATATATATATATATATATATATATATATATATATATATATATATATATTTGAAATTGTTGTCAAATCTGTGTGTTCCTAGAATCTCCATCAAACTATGAAGCAGGCATGGCAGGGACCACTGTTTCTATTTCCTAGCCTAGGGGCAAGTCCTTTCTACTGGCCCTTTCTGGGTGCTTTACTTCCTTCCACAGATGAGGTTAGGCTAGGGCTTGACCCAGATGGACTCTGGAGATATCTCTAGTGAGGATCTCCTTACGATTCCTCAGGCTACTTACTACCTGTAGCCTCTCCACCCCTGACAGAAGTCTTTAGCCTCATTCTTGGACTCTTAAAAGTGTGATTAATGTATACATGTCTCCATTCAAGCTGCTGCTTTCCCTCCTCCCATCTTTATTTTCCTCTACCCCTCTGCCCCCAAGATTGACAGACATTGAGAATCCAGTTATTCCGTAGGCACCAGGGAGCCTCTGCAGCATGCAAATTTAATGAGAATGCTTTGAAATACAGCACAAATGTGAATGTAATTCAAAGAACTTCACAGTCTGGGGAGGGGAGCTGGCAGAGTAGACATTCAAGCAGATGATGACATCAGTACAATGAAAAGGACTCTGGGGGAAGCTTCTAAGTCTGCCTGGCTTGGAAACAAATGCTATTCTGCTCTCTGTCCAGAAGTTTGACCAGTCTAGAAGAAAAGAATAGTGGAAAGGGTTAGAAGAAAAACACTGGACTATCAAGAGAATAGAAGGATTCCTGTCAACTTGGAGGGACAGAGAGAAGTAGACTGGAAGAAGTGGCTAAAGAATGAATTGGGTTCACAGAAGTCTCATTTCATCTCTCTCTCTCTCTCTCTCTCTCTCTCTCTCTCTCTCTC
>NC_034613.1:59998829-59999848 GCF_900095145.1 Mus pahari
CACACACACACACACACACACACACACACACACACACAAAACCTCCTCATAATCACTGAGGAATATAAATCCTACGATCTCATACTAGATGTTTGAAAGCATTAATCTAGATAGATGGAAAATGAAACAGTATGACTCATGAACTAAGCACAGTACTAAGGTAACAACAGCTAGCAATAAAATTATACTAGTTTGGACTTTTTAGGCCATTACTAAATGGAAGGTTACTGGAGCATAAACCCTGCAGTACCACTACAGTCAGTCTGACAGCTTAGGCAGCAACCAAGTGACTACCAGGTAGGAAGTATATAGACAACACAAATGTCCTGGAAAAGAGAGTGAAATTTAAATCTTATGAATTGTTTATTTCTGAAATATTCCATTCAATACTTTTGGACCACAGTTCAACAAGTAGACAACTGAAACTATGGAAGGTGAAACTAAAAATGGGTAGGGTATTTTATAATGATATTTGAATATGTGTGCATATTTGAATGATATTAGGCAAAAAAGTTGCTTTTAGATGCATTTAGAACTAATCAACAGAAGAAGAAAAATGATCATGGTGAAGTAATTCCTGTTTACCCAAACTTATCACGTATAATATCGGACACAAATTTAAGAGACATTATTATGCACGTTCTTCTAGGAGTCAGAGTGTTTATTTGATCAAGCGTTGAACTGTCTTAAATTTGCACCCACTCCCTGCTTTCACTTTCCATTTACTGTTTCAATGGTCATCTGACCCAAATCTTAAAGAGCAGAAGAAATTTTGACCTGGTTCTTTTTACTGGTTCAGTAGTGTCCTTGTGAAGGTTCTAGCACAGCGTGAGATACACCACAGCTATATTGTGGTCTTATGAGTTGCAGGGATTGTACCAGAATCAGTGATATTTTTCAACTTCACCCATCCATTAATAGTAGATCAACTTCGTGACATCTGCTACACTTTAATCTAGAATAGTTTTCCCTCTAGGTTTCTCCCTTCCTTTTTTTTTTTTTTTTTTTTTTTTTTTTTT
>NC_034613.1:60000629-60011188 GCF_900095145.1 Mus pahari
GGGGGGGGGGGAGCTGAGGGTCGTCGAATGCATTGCCTACAATTTGCTTCCCTGTCTGAGGTTGTCTAGTGCGCGGGACAGACGCCCTAAGGCGACTGCTCCTTGCCCTGGCTCTGCTCACTGGGCGGACACCCGCTGCATCCCCCGTGGCCTCACCAAGTGGTGGCACCCTGGCACTGGCCACGAACCCTTCTTAGTCGCTCTTGGCCAGTGTTTTTGTGTCATACACGGGTGTGGGGGGGGCGGGTATCTGCTTTTGCAATAGTTGAGAGAAGATCTGAGAAGGAAAGACTAGTTCCCCCATACCCAGTCGGAAGTGTGAACAGTCACTAAGAAGTGCTCTTGGCCGGGTTGCCTCCCTTAACTGTCTTTTGCGCTCAGGAAGTGAAAACTAAATTTTACTATTTGCCTAAGCAAAAATAAAGTGTATCTCATGTGAAAAATATATTACTGGTTTGATGGATACTTTTGGGATATGAGACAAGTGGGTTGTAGCTGGTTTCTAAACTAGATCTTTCCAAGAGTGGAATCAGAGCCTTTTAGAACTGGCCTGACATTTACATAGTAGTTCAGTCGTTTCCTGAATGGGTGAATTGGGGCCCAGGAAAGGTTAATGTGACATGGACTTCAGGCAACCTAATGACAAAACTGATGTGATAAGTCACGTCTCTGGGGGGTCCTCTGTGTCTGTCAAGTCTGGATTCCTCTTAGCATGGCTCATTTTTGTTCATTGTGAAGTATCCACCTTAGAGTACTGAGACTGGGCCTGAAGTTTTACTACAGTTCAAGGAATTTTGTACTCACCCCCCCCCCAAAAAAAAAAACCAGTTACTGGCCAACCTTTCATTCATCACATATACTAGGAAGGATCTGTGTATTTGTCAAATTTGACTACAGAGGGCTTGAAGCCATTTTATGGGATCAGAGCTAGATTTTAGGAGACTTCCATATGCTGGAGGAGATTCAAACTGGTGGCTCTGAAGCAGTGGAACAGGTTCTAAAGTGTTCAAAAGTAGCTATCAATTCTGTGGGATTATAATTACTCTCATCATTTGATTGGTGTCCTTATGTTAAAGTCCTAACTTATATCTCTCTAGTCATCAGAAGTTCCATTCATTCATTAAACATTGCCTATGGTGTACCTATAGTGTCTGTCCTATGCAACAGGAAGACAAGAGGGAAACAATTCCATTAAGGCATTATGGAATTGATATAGGGGGTGTCAAACATAAAGAAAAAAAGCAATGTTGTGTTTACTAGCAGAGGTGAGTTGTAAAAGAATAAATGTTCAAAGTGCACAATAAGATAAGCTCTGCGATGGAGAGTGCCTTTGCCATCACTTTGAATTTCTAATTTTTGATAGTTCTTACTCCAATAAAACATAAACATTGAAAATGAAACATATCTGGGACCAAGAGATTCACTCTGTGGAGTCACTTTTCTCCTGTCAGTGCATATAGTGACTTTAAACCGTTAGGGTGATGGTTTACAGATGAATGGCTGACTTCCTAGTTAGATCACTGTAAAGCCAGAAGTGTCTGGTGAAGTCAGAATTGCATGGTGATTTCTGACCACAGTCTGCTGAACTTTCAGCGTACTGTACACACCAGTTTCTATTCTTTCATGCAGGCTTGTACTGTGAACCTGTGATCTGAAATGAACATCTGTCTGTGTTACCTGGCTTGAGGAGATAATAGTTCACTTTGAAATAGTTCCATAGTAAAGCAGCACTCTGCATCTGAGTGATGAAATGGCATTGCAAGAAGTCACTGAGAAAGTCATTGTCTGTCTAGTACCACCCCTTTTAATAGTCCTGACGGTCAGGGTTTTCAAAACAATCTTTATGACTTCTGAAAATGACTAATGTTGCAAATAATTCTGTAATATTGCTTCAAATGAGAAAAGGATGAATAAAATGTACTTGCTTTAGAAACGATTGAAAACACATGGTTCTAGCTTTTATTGAGGGCTCAAAAAATAAAGAGATAAGGGGAAACTCTTGGGGCTCCTGAGGTGACATTTTTAATCAGTGGCCAGGTGATTACAAAGGCTAAAGTTTCTAGTTATTTCTAAAGATTATCCAGTTTTACGATAGCATAATGTGTATCATTTATTTTTCTTTATTCTCTCATTCTGTTAATGACCTCTTATAAGTTCTAATTTCCTCATTTCCTAGTTTCTAGTCAGTTTATTCCTCTTTGGCAGATCTCAGAGGAGCAAGAACTATCATTTGCCTAGAAGCTATGGACTCAGGATTGAGCAGTCTAGAAGCTGTAGTGAATGTGGGAAAGCTGCTTACCTCTATGTCTCATTTTCTTTATCTAAGAAATCAAAACAATAAATAATAATAGTTTCTCAAAGGGTTGGTGGGAGAGCTGAGTGATTCTTCTACCCTTAGTGCTTCAAACAATTTTGTGATCAGTAAGCATTCAAGGAAAGAGGGTACTTTGCCTTCCTGTTCTTGGCTGTCCCCTGCCTTGGAGCTATGGGTGTAGCCTCTGCCCCATCTCCCCACTTTGGTACCACTGTCTCTAATGGACCTGGAACATCAGTAGGTATCCACTCCATTTATTCCACTTCATTCATTCCAAACGGTAGCCAATAATTAAATAGCAATACCAAGGTGATTCCTGTTCATGAAGTTTTATCATTTCTAATCCAGAGTGTATAGGCACCAAGGCTTTCCTTGGCTGCTCTGTAGGACTAGAGTGGATGCCCATGGTTCCTTGTGATGATAAAAAGCCACCATGATCTGGTGAAGATCCAAAGATGAGATTGTTCCCCATATCACTGCTCCCTCCCCCATCTGTAAATGACAAGCCTTATTTGTAAATGGCGGGATCCAAGTTCCCTTTAAATGATACTTGGATTTGTTTCTCCGTATCTCAAGATAACTCTACAAGGAACTTTGGTACATCTTAGACTTCTAGTAGTTTAGTATTGTGGTTTCTTAGCTGGACTTGACAGGTAACTCCTGCATGTTGCAACATTTTTTTCCATCTAAGAAGGAGGTGCTTAGGTCTCAGATGGTTTATGTAATGTGTATGAAACCTAACTTGGCCCAGAGCTCATAGTAGGTATTTTGTAAACATGGTTGGCTTGAATCAGAGGAGTGGCAACTTAAGAGTTGTTTGAGCATGTTAGTTTGAATCATTCTGCTGTATACCTACAAACCATGTTCCTTACATGCTAGGAAGTAGAGCCTATGCCTAGCTCTTCTGTCCAGGTTCTGATTGTGGATCAATAGAAAAGTCTGAATGTAGTGTTGGGAGAGATTTCCTGCATTGTTTTGCCACCCCTTTCTCCCCAGCTTGATTTTTGGACTCTGACATGAGTACAGGATCATTTTTGCTTCGTTTGCAAGTATGTTTGGGACAGGAAAGGGCTAGTGGAAGTTGAAGTGTAATAATTAAAAATAAATTTTTTTGTACATTCAGCTCTCATCCCATTGTACAAACTTGGACAAAATGCAGTGGTGCCCATTCTTTAGCATGCGTTAATGGTTAGATTTTGATGTCACATCCTTGACCTTTTGGTGGGAAGGAAGCACTTTGTTTCTGGAGCCTCTTCATGAATACACTTCGCCAGCAGTCAGTCCTTCCTCTTTATGGGTGTGACTGGGACAGAGGTGAGTTATAAGGACATTCCTAGCATTGGGTGGTGGTGCTTTAAATTCCCTTTGTTGGCCTGTAAATTTCTTTATGGCCCTGAGATTGCTTAGGTGGGGATTTAAAATAAAAAGGACTTTACTTGATTTCAGTATTGCCAAGAAGTGATCCCAGCTGCTTTACTCAGCCTTGGACTGTTGATATACATCAGTGACCCTCTGGCTATGACTCCTACTGTACCTCCTAGTTAGTGCTGTTCAAGGTAACAACCTGCAGAAGTTTGGTGTTGACTTCAGGGAGACCTCAGGCTGTGTGACTAGCAGCAGGCATGTAATTTGGAGTTTCCTGGTTCTGAGATGTTCCTTGTGCATGACAGTGGGGATATGAGAGAGCATGTCCCACTCTCTGACAAATGTTCTCTACCTCTAGGTTCCTTGCCTAAAGAAAGTCTGGTGGTTTTTTTAAGTAGAGGATGATGGTTTCTTGCTTTTCAGTCTTTCAGCTAAGATGAAATGTAAATCAGAGGCTGAATCTTACCCTGCAGGACATTTCCTTTCTTCCTGTTATCAAGTCCAATCATTTCTACAGAGATTCCCATCATTTCTGTGTCATCAAACAATTTTCCTTTGTTGACCAAGATTGTCGGGATGCCCTTAACCCTCAACAGCTGCTCCTGAGAACTTGTAACCAGTGTAGAATGACAGATCAGCTAAGAGCCCCTCCAGAATCTGCAATTTCAGGTGTCTCCTGAGTGCGTATATGTAAATGAAAGTCTAGGATAGCTGATGGAAGACCTAGTCACATCTTGGCTTCCCAAGCCTTTGAAACAACATTAATCAATACAGTGCTAGATTTAAAAAGTAAACCGGCAAAATAAATTTAAACATGTTTTTGTAATTGATTATATGTAAAATACTTACATTTACATATAATTACCATAATAATGAAGCATCACCCTTTTTTGTGCTAGACTTGGAAGTCATTTGTGTATTTTCTTATAGGACATCTCCATTTTAACCAGCCACATTTGCCAGTCCCTACAGTATGGGACAGTAGGGTGTTGAGAGATGAGTTCATCAGGTTGGCTTTTAGTGACCAACTAGCTGCCTCTGTACTAACTTATATTAATGTTAGGGTTAATCTCTGCCAGGCCTTTAGCCCATTGCTGTTACATAATGTCTCCTTTGAGGGTAAAATTATTAACATAAGTGCCAAGTTTCTTTCTCAAAGGTTGGGTCAACAGTGAGTTTTGGGGCAGTTGCATTGAGATCTTAATCAAGTGACTGATTTCAGGTGGTGCTCACCTGACTATAGTGTTGCTTTTTATTACTAGATGTGGGTGTGGTGGTACAGATCTGTAATCTCAGTGTTTAGGATTGAAGCAGGAGTTCAGGCTGTCCTGAGCTTTATAGTGAGATACTTTCTCCACTAAATAAATCAGGGAAGGAAGAGATGGGGGAGGTGCATAAAGCAAGCTCTTGTGGAATGCTTGGTTTTTGGCTGTGTGTGTGAAAGTATCTTTATCTTTTCCCTAGCTCGGGTGTCACCTCCCTAAATAGAAATGTCCTCATTTTAGGAATACTGCAGACTGGTGGTTTGCTAGGCTGGCTGCTCATTAGAACCACTTGGGGCATTTTAAATACCTGCTGCCTGAGCCCCACCCACAGACCTCCGTGGTTAATTCATCTGAGGTGAGACCTGCCTGGCACTTTTTGAAAAGTCATTTTGTGGTAGCAGGATTATGTAGCTCCATGGAGAGCACCTGCTTTAGGAGCCATCACTTCTCCAACTCCAGTGGAAGGAGGCACCTGGACTTCCAGGGCCAGCACAGGTTCTGCCTCAGTGGGTGTGGGATGAGGCAAGGAGTACAGTACAGTCTTCTCATTTGCAGCCAACTTCTGGGAGATGCCCAGCAGCACCAAAATCACCTGAGGGGTTTTTGCTGAGGTACAAGTTCCCTGGCTCTGTGCCTGGAGCTTCTGATTCAGCAGGTCTGGGCCAGAGCCCAAAATCCATGTTTGAGAAGTGTCTTTTGCAACATTTCATCATCAAGAATTGGGCTTATCTTCAGTTTCCTGCAGATGTGCTGCTAACACCCATTGGGGGTTAAAAACAAAAGTTGAATTTTAACCAATCCCTTTTGTGTCTTGATAGTGAGACACACAGCCCTCTTTTAATTTGTTGTGGTAGGCTATTTTAAGATATTTCCTAGTTGAATTGCAGCATTAGCTCATTCGTGCTATTGGGACTGACCTAATGTGCACATGCTCTTGCTTACTGCTCCATTTGATTGGTAGTGTTTTGGTGTCTCCATTTGTCACTGAGTTTTGGCTTCAGTTTTTGTCTAGTTTAAGACCATGATTGACAATGCTAGCCTTAAGCAGTCAGTTGGGATGTTCCCTTTCCCGTTTTGCCAGAAGTTGCTAAGGTTGGAGCATATCACTTCCTTGAGTGTTAATAGAACTGGGCCTGGAAGAGTTTCAACTGTCTCTATGTGATTGTTTGCCTATCTGCCCCCTGCTTTATGTCATCATCTCATTGGGCCAAGTAGACCTCATGCTCACTATGTAGCAGAGGTTGGCCTTCTGATCATTCTGCCTCCACATTCCAAGTACTGGGATGCTAGGTGTATGCCACCACATGGAACTTTGCCTTTTTCTTGGTTAGTTTTTGTTTTGTTTTTAATCACATTTGTCAGTTGTGATAATAGGACTGTTTGGGGGTTTCAAAACATCATTTCATTAGTAATATGTTCTAGCATATTTTTATTTCCATGTTCATCTTTAAGGTACATCTGGAAAGTACATTTTTAAAATCTGAAAATATGTTTGCCAACAGTTTTCAATATGATTCCTAACCTCACAACTGTAGAATGCAGGGTGAATGCTAGCAGTTCTTCAACAATCGGATGCTGGGTTTCTCTGGCCTTGCTGATTGGCTGCTTGGTTGTGCTGTTTATACTCAACGATTTTGTGTGTGTCAGTCAGTAGTAGCTCCTGCCTTTTATTACTAAGTAGCAGTCTGTGGTTCAGTAATTGATAGCCATTTGAGCTACTCAGTTTGAGGCTGAATTGCAAGCAGCCATTCCAACTTTGCATGGACTCATGCTTTCATTTGATTGGTGGAAACACTGTACTTGGGAAAGACGTCGTTTTTCTACAAATACACGTTTTGATTTTTTATGGTTTGATTTTTTTATTTTTTATTTTATTTTATTTTGAGACAAATATCACTGGCTGGCCTGGAACTCACTTTGTAGATCAGGTCGGCCTTGAACTCACAGAGATCTTCCTGCCTCCGCCTCCTGAGTGCTGGGATTAAAAATGTACTTCATTATGCCTAGCTTAAGAGTTTTCTTTCTTCCTTCCATGTAATACCTACCATTTTTTTGCCTAGTTAGAATCTCTAAAAATTGTAACTGCACATGGTTATTCTCCTTGTTTCGAAGCTTCCCATTTTTTAACCTTTGCTGTATAAACTGTAGTCTTACAGAATTCCTACTTTGCTGGACAAATCATGATTTGTTGTTTATTTTGTTTGTAGAAGCTATGTTTCAGATATGGTCTTCAAGAAGATAATATAGATAATCTAATTGACTGTATTACAATGCTCATGCCCATTCCCTAAGCATGACACCCCAACTTTTATACTTAGTGTCAATACCAGAATTTGTGTCTGGAACCTGGGAGTTCTTTTTATTGCTCTGAGAAGCTGCCCTTTTTGCTTGTTCAAAGGGCGTGGGAGTTGTCAGATTGAATGGGTGTCTTTGTTCTTGAACTGGAATTTCTTAATCATGCCATTTCCATTCTGTTAATAGTGGATTTAGTTCCTCTTCATCTTCTTCCCTTTCTGGTATTTCTTGCCTTTTCCTTGGATGGTTTTTTTTTTTTACATCCATAAGATCACCTCTTCCAATGATGTCAAGGTCTAGACACGTTAGGCCCTTTAACTTTGTTCTGTGACAGGAATGTATGGTGGCTTGTGTTTATGCCTGGTAACTGCCCAAGTAGGATTGCTTTCTGTATTCTCCGGTTCACTGTAAGCCTTTTCTCTTTGTGACTTTCCAAAGACCTTAATTAAGTCAGTCATTGGGGATTCCCTTTTGGACACTCTTTTAGTATGGCAAGCTGCCTGTTGGGCAAGTGACTACTTCTACGTCTGCTTTTTGCTAGCCTCCAAGGTAAACTTGCTCTTATGAATTAGGACTATTTCAATGGATCAGGCCCAGCATTTTCACCAGCTAAGAGATACCAAGCTGCATTCCCTGTGTCTCCATGTGAATTAACTAAAGAGACTCGGGCACATTTTTAAAAGTATCTTCAGTGTCTATATTTGAGTGAGGATTAAATATTTAGTTCTAGGCCAAAATCACTGTGAGGCACATTTATTGAATATAGTGGGCACTGGTGTTGTAGGAGCATTGTTTTGGTGTAAAATTGAGATACAGCTAAGTTTTATAATATGACATCTTGTATAGCTTTAACCTCTAAAGGCAATTTTGTTTTGAGCCAGGGTCTCACCACATAGCCCTAGCTGGCCTTGGATTTGCTATGTAGACACGGTTGGCCTGTAAATCACAGCTACCTTTCTGTCTCATCCCCTCTAAAGGCAGTTTCAAAGGATGATTTTTTTTAAAGGAAGTACTTGGAACAGAAAGAGCATTGCTGAAATGTGTATACATCATTGAAGAATATTTCATTTAGCTGCATATGCTCTGAGCCTCACTACTTCCTAGCTATACCTTGTGGGATATTCATTCTATTTGTGGCCACCAGTCCCAAAGACTGTTACAATACAAAGTACTACTGCAGTGGACAAATATGGGGAATATTTTTGAATGCCTCATAGATTTGGTAGAAGGAATCTCCATTTGTTTACTTCCCTTTCAAATGAAGGCTAAGCTTCTTTCTGGATGTCAGATTTTTAAAATATGGGTGGAATCCCCTTCTAATACTATATTACATGTCCAAGTAGAAAGTATTATGTCCTTATTTTCATTTGATCATCTATTGAAAAATGGTTAGTGGTTCAGAGGGCTATGTTGCCTCAGGTTGACCTCTCCAATCTTTTGTGGACAAATTGTTCTTGTTCATGCTTGCCAGTTGTCTTATGAAGTTACTAGTATTACTTGACAATTACAGTTGTTGGTGGAAATTGAATGACTTATGATGTGCTTAGAACAATGACTGATATTGTGGCAGTCGGAAACATGGAGACGGATCAGTGCCCATAAGCAGATGGATAGCTTTTGCTATCCTTTGTTATTGTCTTTATTCTCATATGATCACCATTTTCTCATATACCTTCTTTGCTGCCATCCAACTTGTGTTTGCCCACTGTCTCCCAATTAACTTCTCAAAGACCTATCTCAAGGTTGTTGCTTTGTTATTATTTAAAGATATTTTATGTAAATAGATGTTTTGCCTGCATACATGTTTGAGTGCGACTAATGTGCCTGGTGCCCACAGAGGCCAGAAGAGGGCATCAGATACCCTGAAACTAGAGTTACAGATGGTTGAAAACCACTATGTGGGTACCCAGAATCAAACTCAGGTCCTGAGTAGATAGCACACATGCACGCACGCACGCATGCACTCACACACGCACCAGATAGCCATCTCTCTGGCCTCTCAAGTTATTTTTCAGTTTCTCATTGTAGTATCTATTTGTTGACTCTTTTTGAACTCTTTGGAAACAAAATATGCTGAATAATCTCTCAGAAATAATCACTTTGATGTCACTTCTTCCCCCCCCCCCCCCGGAGATAGGGTTTCTCTGTGTAGCCCTGGCTGTCCTGGAACTCACTCTGTAGACCAGGCTGGCCTTGAACTCAGAAATCCGCCTGCCTCTGACTTCCAAGTGCTGGGATTAAAGGCGGGCACCACCATGCCTAGCAACTTCTTTATCTTATGTATCCATATCAATATTTTAGTGTAAGTTAATTTAATAACTTCATGGAATGCTTATAGTTGGGGGAGCTGAACTATTCTGAAGGTAACCAACTGCTGACATTATCATTTTGTAAATTGTTAAATTCCATGGGTGATGTCCTGCCTGTGTAGTATGTTCTTTCCAAAGAAGTCTTAACATCTAGTACTTCAGATTGTGGCCATAGATGTAAATAATGTCATTAGTGATGTAATTAAAGATGAAAATAGATTAGAAAGGAAGCCCCTGCATGTAGCAAGAAGGGTGCCATTACAGGAGAACACTATAACAAAGCAGAGATACATAGGTAGAAGACCATAATTGATATGATGCCTCCACAAGCCAGTGACTACCAAGGACTCTAGTTACCACTGGTTGCTAGCTAGATGCTTCAAGTGCTTATGTCTTAGCTGATACCCTCAGAACTGGCAGAGAATCCCTAGCTGTTATCTGTCTACTTTGTAGTACTTGGTTATAAGAAGAGGAATAAATTGTCTAAATCCTTGGACTAGTGTTAACAAGCCTGCAATCATGCTTAATTTAAAGTTATGGATTTGCCTATTTTATCATATGTTGTTGTGTGAATCCCAAGATTATGTTGTTTACTAAAACAAATGAGCAAACAAACAAAAAACGTGTTTCTAGTTGTGGTGTGGCTCAGCCTTGACCTACACCTTTAATCCCTCTGACTGGAATACGGACACATCCTAAATATACACTTATAATCCCAAACAATGAATGTAAAGTTAGTTTGTAGAAAGAAGCACCCATGTTTGAAAGTGATGTCTAAGTGTGTAGCAAAGTGATGAATCACAGAGAGATTTGACAGAATAGGATATGCCTAACTTTCATGAGAAGAGAGAGGAAAGATAGATACTTAAGGAAGAACAGCATAGGAAGTAGGAGGCAGGTATTACCGGGAAAGTTGTACAGGGACAGGTTGCAGAGAGAGAACAAGCAAGACACAGGTGAAGACAGAATGAGCCACCGAATGAGAAGGAGCCAGAAGATCAGAACAGATTG
>NC_034613.1:60011508-60033484 GCF_900095145.1 Mus pahari
TAAGTCTCAGAGGCTGAAAACATTCTAGGCCTAGATAAGATTGTATGGAGGCTACAAGCAATGAGCCTCAGAGACAGCAATTATATCAGGTAAATAGAATTACTATTACAGTATTACCTATCTTATCAAAATAATTTGGTTTTTAGACAAATTTGCTGCTAGATTAGAAAAAAGTATAGGAAAACCTGGCTCCAAATGCCATTGCAGTTCTACACATGTGTGTCAGGTATAGGAGGGAATGCTTAGAACAGCACTATTTGTAGTAGTGAAACATAGAAACCAGTCAAAGGTCTGTGGAGAGAATACTATTACTATTTGATAGCAGAAATGAGTAAAGCACAGGAACATGTATCTGTGTTCCTGATGCTCACAGCAACTGTATGAGAAAAGCAAAGAGCAGAAGATTGTGGGCTCACTCCATTTCCACAGAAGCTCAGAAACACATGTAAACCAACATAGTCTGTGCCAATATATGCATGATGATAAAGCTATACATAGCAAGTAGAAACAGACAAATCCATCCTCATGCCTTTAATGGCTGAAGTCGAACTCCAAAGTCATGGAAATTTTGAAGGGTGATGCTCTTTCCTGGGTGCTGTGTGCCAGTAACAGAAAACATATCCCTTGCCTTTAGGAAGGAAGCTCTAGAAATCTAACAGGAGACCCAAAAGGTCACTGTGGGGTATAGGTGAGTGTGTGATGTGAAATATTAGCAACACATGCAGTATATAAAAAAGCTAAGTATGTACATGTCGTGTGTGTGTGTGTGTGTATGTATGTGTGTGATGTGCACATGTGTGAGATGTGCACATCATGTGAGATGTGTGTTAAATGTGCACTTGTGTGAGGTGTGTGTGTGAGTGAGATGTGCACTTGTGTGAGATGTGTGTGTGTGTGTGTGTGTGTGAAAGTGAGATGTGAATTTGAGTGAGATATGTGTGTGAGATGTGTGTGTGAGTGAGATGTGCACTTGTGTAAAATGTGCACTCCATGAGATGTGTGCTGTGTGAGAGGAGCCCTAGTACAGTTCTTGCTTCCACCTTTCAGTGAAAGTACCTGGAGGAACTGGTTTCAATTTCAGGTTCCACCCAAAGCCCTTTCTTCTCCTTTGTTTCTAGAAATTGCACATGTGCTTTAAAGTAACTTGCTGTCCTCCCTGTGCCATTACTGCCCAATCTCTGGGCTTTTCTCTGGAGGGTCCCTTAGCCTGAACCTGAGAAGGTTCTCCGAGTATAAGAAAATGTAATTGAATGTAATGTAAACGTTGTAAAGTAGCTTTCTCCATTACCATAGTAGTTATAATTCTTTACTTATAACTTATAAATTCCTTAGCAGCTGCCATTTGACCTTTTTACTTTAAAAATATGTCTTTTATGTATGAATTTAACATGTACTTTTGGAGAATAGTTCTCACTGCAGAAAATAACTCACCAAAAGATTTTTGTTTTATTGTGGAGAGATTAGCTCGGTTCAAGAGTCTCAGAATTGGCAGGTGGATGGTAACTTGATCTTACTCCTATTTTAAAACTTTGTTTACTGTCAAGTATTTGACTGTTACAAGATGCATTGGTGATTCTAATGGTTGGCTTCAATATCTGCCCTACCACTCACTATGTTGCCTTTCTTCATAAAAAATTGGTTATAGTGTTGACTTTTTAGTAGTTTATTTGCCAAACCTGTTTTAGTTTATGATATCTAAAATTACTCTGTTCTATGGCTAACAGTTTGTGTCACTAAAGCCAATCAACTGTCCTAAAGATGTGGTATTTGTCATGAGAAAACCAAGAAATAGAGTAAATAGATCTACCCAAAGTCTGTCACTGGCTGCTGGGGAAAAAAAAGATTCAGACTGCCTTTTCAGCTGCCTCTGAATTGGTTTCAGCCAAAGACCTTTGGAACATTTAAAGTTGTAAAAGTAGATGCATCTTTGAGCTAAATTCTTACATATAGTAAGAAGAGTGAGTTTCAAAATGAAAACCTACCTAGCACTTTACACTTTCTGTGATCTCATCAAACCAGGTAACTTAGTTCTAAGATTTGAAGCAGCTAAGATAAACTGATCTAACTCATGAGTTACTGTTTATTTGGTTAATTAGCCGCTTGCTGAGATTAGATTATCACATAAGAGCCATCATCTTCAGCAGAGCATCTGTGACTACTCAGAATTAGGCACATTGATTATTGACATTGCCTCATTGAAGGGTGTGAGGACAGTGATTGTTTCCTTACCAGATCTCAACCATTGTCTTCTGTACCTCCCTGCTAGTTTCACACAATTTTATTGCAATTCCAGATGAATTCCTGGTCAGGAGGTACTGGAGCATAGAGGGTGTCAGGCTACTGAAGGGCAGCTTCATCCATGCAGCTGTGGAGAAGTTGTCACCCATGCTAGAGTGACACTTTGTGGCGAAGCAGCTGCTTTGGGATCACTTGAGCTCCAAGTAACCCTCAGCCATTCTCTGTAAAGAAGCCAAAGCCACGAGTTGGATTTTTATCAAATTGAACTTTGGTTTGTTGGTGGTGTTCTAGGAAGAGTGAGTAGACATTTGTTTGACTCTCCTCAGGGTAGAGTTCCCCTCCACACCTAATTTGAGGAATGCCTGAAGAATTCATGGAAAGCCTCTAGTTGGAGGTGGAAGCTGGTATACTGTACCAGCTGTGGGCTCCTTTTCATGCCCACTTCCCCTTCAGCCAGGACAGTATTTCAGTACTATTACTACCGAGTTACAGGCTTGGAATTGCAAACTCAAATTCTTAAATGCAGAATCCTCCTTTTCAACCATATCACAGCATGTCGAAGCTGGGCATAGTGGCATCTTTCATGAACTGAAAGATAGGGTTAATAATTTATTTTTGAATTTTAAAAGAATATAGTTATTATTTGTTTTGGCAGAGGAAAAATTATATAGTTTAAAGCAGGAGGTAGCAGCTTGTTTCTGTAAATGAAATTGTCTTGCATCACTGTTTTGGTGCTTCATTGCCAAGTTGCAATGAGATTTATGGCTCACATACTATCTTGCCTTTACAAGAACAGTTTGCCATCCCTGGTCAAAGGAAAATGGATAAAAAAATGAAACTTCCACTGTTTCATATCATACTTTATTTTCATGCGGGTTGGGGTAGCCTTCTTCCAAGTAAGCAAATGTATTTTATAAATTGATGGGTACAATGGGTTCAAAATGACTGGAATGTTGCATAGTTCTGCTTTATCCAGCTATTTGTTTCATTGAGAACATTATGAGATCTGTTTTTATTTTCTTGTCCCCTAAGTGGCTGATGATCTGTCTTAGTGCTTGATATTTCCTGAGAGGCCAGGTTGCAAATGAAGGAGAAAATGATACAGAGATGGCTCAGTGCTTGCTGTGCAAGTGTGAGTTCAATTCCCCCAAAGCCATGTTAAAATGGCAGGTGTGGCAGCATACACTTGTATTAGCACTATAGAGTGGTAGAGGTAGTAGATCCCCAGGAGCTGCCTAACCTACTAGGCCAGCTCCAGGCCAGTGAGAGACCCTGCCTCAAAACACACACACACACCACCACCACCACCACCAACAACAACAACAACAACAAACAAACAAGGTAGATGGTACCTGAGAAGTAACACTTAAGGTTGCCTTTTGGTGTCTGCACACATGTACACGCAGGGACACACAATAAGACAGGGAAAATTGTGTTTAGATAGATACCATGTACAATTTTCATCTTAAGCTAACAAAGGGAAGTTTTATATAGTTTATTTTATAACAAAGGGGGTATTGGGTCTAATAATATTGTGCACCCTGCCTGAAGTTCTTGACATTTGTTTTCAAAAGAGATTACTAAGTGAAGTCAATTGTCTTCAGAAAGAATTCTAAACTCAGGCAGCCTGTTCATGACTCCTTGTAGGCTGGCAGGCTTTAGAAGATTGGATAGGTCTGTACGGCCTCAGTGGGATTAGACTGGTGGGGGTGGGGAAGCTTCTCGGAATTTATTTAAATACTAAAGCAAAGCAATAAATCCCATTAGGGAAGATCAAAGGAGAAAAGCATCTATACTCTAGATGTTTTTCATAATCTGTAAAATTTTAAAATAGTTTCTTAGTCTGGAAGAAGGATGTGTGAGTACCTTAAATCCTGTTTTTTTTGGGGGGGGCCTATAGAAGAGGAAAAACTGTCTCAGTTCTTTGCTATAAATTATTTGAGATTAGTACAAGCTAACACTCTAGTTCTGCTGGCCAGAGTATTGTACAGGGAACACTTGATGAGCCAGAAACTTTGTTGTACCTTTTTATTAATTTTAATAAGCTTTCATTGGTTCCTGGATTAAGAGAAATAGTGTCGAGATCCTTGTCCAAGTCCATATTGACCAGTTAATTCATTGAACACATAACCTGTTAAGAACCTGTTATGTGCTAGTCACTGCTGCAGGTGCCATACAAATTCAGGAGTAAATATAACATAGAAGTTTTAGTCTTCAAGTAGGGATTCTTGCCAGGAGAGCTGTAACTCTTTTGAGGAGGTGCTAAGTGCTGAAATGAGAGACAGAAATGGGAAGAGAAGAAGACGCACCTGGTTTGTCTTGAGTTTCAAGAGAGACAGTGTAGGCTATGTTGCATTTGAAAGTAATTTTTTTTTTTTTTTTTTTGGTTTTTCGAGACAGAGTTTCTCTGTATAGCCTTGGTTGTCCTGGAACTCACTTTGTAGAGCAGGCTGGCCTCGAACTCAGAAATCAGCCTGCCTCTGCCTCCTGAGTGCTGGGATTAATGGTGTGCGCCACCACACCCGGCTCTGAAAGTAAATTTTATTCAATAAAATATCATCTTTATGTTGCTTTATTTGAGGGGGCTAGAGGCCCTGAGACTAGTGAGTAGTGTTTTTTGTTTTTACTGAGATGAGAAGCAGTCACATACAGCACTTCGTTTGCTTGAGAGACTCAGTCCAGGAACTGATCTTAACCCCTCTCTAGTCCCTGTATGCTCTGTGACAGGAGAGTGCTGGGCTTAAATTATCACAAAAAATATCTTGGAGGGGGAATCAAAATCATGTTTGTGTATAGAATTTTCAGTTTTTGCATTAAAGCCAAGGCAGCAAAAAAGCAATAATTTTAAAGAACTCCTTATATACATATTTTTATTTTTATTTATGTGTGTTTATATACAACTGCATGAGTTTATGTGTGCCATATGTATGCTGGTGCCCACAGAGACTAGAGGGCAGCTGAAGCCTTGAAACAGGTTGTAAGCTATCTCATGTGGGCACTGGGACCAAAACTTGGGTCCTTTGCAAGAGCAGTCAGTGCTCTTAACCCCTAAACAATCTCTTCTCCCTGACCACCCCCACAACTTTCCTTTTTTAAATAAAAGGGATGAAAATTTTATTGCTCGAGGTTTTGGGCAAAATGCTTTGTAAACCTAGTGAGTGGCTGTTTCTATAAATGCCCCTTGGGTACTTGGTCTGTTTAAGGAAATGTACACAGTGGCACATTGCTTCTTGTTGCAGTCATTGTGGGCAAGTGCAGTTTTAAAATTTACAATTCAGTCACCAGTAGGCAAATAGTGTCCATGTAATAGCTTGCTTTCTCCCTAGTAATTCTAAGGAAAGGGCTGATTAATAGAATTGATTGTGTTGACCACAGTGAATAATTAGCCTTTCATAATTAAAATTCTGATTATTTTTAACAGATATATAGAGAGTGGTTCTTCTCTTGAATTAACTCATTTTGCTCAACTGTGATAAAGGAATGACTTGGCCTCAGAAAATGAAAATAATATGCCCAAGGTCAAATAGTTCTTCAGTTGCAGAGTTGGATTTGAAAGGAGCCAGCTCCAAAATTCTAGCTCTTAGTGTCTCGGTGCTGCAGCTTCTGTAGACTGGTGATCAGCCACCACATTTGACACAGAAGCTCACTGATGATTTTAAAGCCAGGCTTATAGTGGAACTGACTCTTATCATCACCCAGGCCATGAATCTCTGAGGATTTTGTTTGATCCCGCTTTTAACAGTAACAGTGTCCAGTGTAATTCCCAAAGAGAGGGCTTTAGACATAAAGACCATGTTATATGATGTTATGTATATGAAGGGGCCAAAATGGGCAGATCCATAGAGATAGGAAGCAATCTCTCTGGCTGCCAAAGGGCTTCAGCATTGGGAGTGATGACTGATGGGCATGAGGCTATGAAGTGAAGGAAATATTCAGAAATTATGATGATTTCACTATTTGAGATCAAGACTTTTAGGTGTTTTTTCATTCCTTTGTTTTGCTTTGAGGAGCTTTTTTTTTGGTTTTGTTTTGTTTTTTGTCTGTTTATTTTTGGTGTATCTCTGGAGATTGAACCCAGAAGATCCTTAGACATTCTGGGCCACACCTTACCATTGTGCTCTCTTGCGCACACACACCGCCTCATGTGTATTTTCAGTGTGATGTAGCCCAGGTTTCCCTTGAATCTTCCTGCCTCCACCAAGTTCTGAGATTACAGGAATGTACTACCACCTTTGGCTTTGGCTTTATTCTTCATGATTTTTGAATAAATGCTGTATAATCAGGCAGGTTGACAGTGAGTGGACTGTATAGCCTTGGGTTTTAAATATCTTTATTGACTTAGCAATAGGAAATTTAGCTTTTAAAATGACATATTAGATATTCAAATATCTTATTACTAAACCCTAGTGTTTTCTGTTACTGAAGGACCTTCCCTGTCTATATAGTACTATGTAGGCAGAGGAATAATTTTAGGGCAGGTGCATCTAATCTGCCCTTTCTAATTCATCTTCCCCATTCTGCTTTCATGTCTAAGAACAATATTGTGTGCTATATGAACATAAGGTTAGAGGGGTCTTGAAAGCACAGTGTAAGATTTTGTCTGAATTTAATTCATTTGGCAGTTACTTATAGATCTTTTCAAAAGTTAAACTTTAATTCCTTTTAAATTGGGCTACCACCTAATTCACTTTTTCTTTCTTCCTCTTTTCTCTTTGGTATTTTTTTATTTCCCTTACCCCTCATTTCTCCTTCTTTCCTTCCTTGGGTCTCACTGTGTTACCTAGCCTGGTCTCCCACTACTGGACTAAACAGACCCTACTGCCTCTACCTCTCCGGTTGCTGCGCATGTGATGTGTGCCATCAGTCCAGGTTAATAGTTCAACTTTAAGCTTCAATGGTAGTTCCTAGTTCCAGTGTTGTGAGATTTGGTAAATCAGTATTAAAGTCAGCCTCATCCTGATAGCTCATGATAGTGTATATTTTCCACGCAATCACTCATTCACTCACTAGTAGAGTATTAATAATGCCATTGTTTGCCAGGAGACAGCCATGAGCCAAATGAATACAAGTTTTGTCCTTGTCAAGCTGAACTGTTGTGGGAGCAGCCTGACAGTCCTAATTGTGTATATAACTCCACCTCTTCATCCTGGTGTTTTTCTTTCAATGGTTGTTTACTTCTCTCAGGCCTTTCTTAAGGACATTGACCAGCACTATGAAGGTGTCAGAGTGTTGGTATGCTCTATGGTATGTTTGTCAGGGAATGCCTGGTCTTTTTGTTTGTTTGGTTTTTGTTTTGGTCATTGTTGTTAGTGTGTATATGTGTGTGTGAGTGAGTGTGTGTTTGTGTGTGTGTTTGTATGTATGTGTATGTGGTTATGAGGAGTTGGTATTCCTTCTGAGTGGTCTCTTATATTTTGAGGCATGATCTCTCTCACTGGTCTGGAGTTCACAAAGTAAGCTAGACTGTCTAGCTAGGAAGTGGGATTTACTATATACCATACCTGTCTTTTTTTTTTTTTAAATATGGGTTCTGGGTCCTCATGATTTCAAGGCAAATATTTTACTAATTAAGATATCTCCCAACCCTTATGGCTGCTCTTTGAATGGAATGTGTGTAAAAGATTTCATAGATATCCATAGTCACCTTGAAATAGATATGGCCTATCCGCTAGTAACTTCATCTCTATTATTAATGTTGATATATAAAATAACTACAACATTTATTATTTTTGTCATTGCTAACATCTTCAGGATTCTGAATACATACTTGCATTTGAATGGTTTTGTGCAGCCAATGAGATGACCCAGCAGATAAAAGGGGCTTACCTCACAGACCTGAGTTTGATTTCTGGAACTTAGGTAAAAGTGAAAGGAGAAAACTGACTACACAGAATCATCCTTGGATTTCCATACATGTATGTCCACACATACACATTATGCACATGAACAAACATAAATATTTTAAAAATAGTTTTATGTATGTTTTGAATATTATGCTTTTGTCCATGGCTAAATTGAGGTATATTCATTATTTACCTGAAATATATACTTTTACTAGAAAATACTTGATAATTCCTATGAATTTGGTTTCAGTCAAGTCTATTTCTCATTAAGCCCCTTAATGTGGAACAAAATAATTCTTAAAGGTAAGTTGTATGAGTGATATAATTCACCCTTTCATAGTTCTGCTTGAATGCCTATACATTATCTTTCAATTAAGTGGTGTAGAAATTTCATGCTTGTCATACATCGGTAGACATTAAAGGTTTTTGTATATTTGTTTGTTTTCTTTTAAGATGGCTACTGGAGCACTATGAATATAATTTCCTAGAATAAGCCTGATATCTTCTGTGGGATTCCCCTTTTAATATTTAGCTCCTGTTTCACATAGCCCTTAATAATCATGTCACCTAGCTGTTATCTTAATGTTTAGATACAACTTTGGAAATGTATGGCACACATCTGGCCTCTCCCTACCAAACCTTAAACCAAGAGTAAAATAGATAGCATTGAACGCCTTTCTTCTTTGGACATGTACTGCCTGTGTGCTGGCTAGCTCTTTGTATTTTTTGTTCTGTTGTTCTATAGGAAGAGAAAAGGGCCTACAAAGTCAAGTACTGTTTGTTCTCTTGAAATATTTAACACTTTGATGTCTTATGTTTGAAATAGCAATGCCAGGTCAGTTAACAGAGAATTTTGTCTTCCTTGGTAGGTTCCAGGATGGCTTCTGCATCAGCGTCTAAGTATAATTCACACTCCTTGGAGAATGAATCCATTAAGAAAGTAAGTTGACTTTTTACACTTCTCTGAATCTCTCTACATTTCTTTCTTCATATTTGTATTAGACAGTCATTTGGGTCATATTGAATCATGAATTTCGTTGAGACATGGTTTTATTTACCGTCCCACCTTGTTCTGGGAAAGATTTAAATGGAATATGTGTGAAGTGATTTTTGCTTTTGTAAATGCTCTCCCAAAGCTTTATTCACAAATTGTTGTCAGACCTGACATTCGGGTATGAAGCAGCTCTCTGAAGGAGCTATTGGAAGGCCAAGAGTAAGCCGGCTAGTACACCTTCCTAAATATGGCATTATTTTCTAGCTATGACGATTAGACTAAACAAAACCTAAACATACAAATTGCTTCAAAGTAACCAGGGTAAATTGTTCCATTAGAATGACTTTTGGGGGGGTTGGATATAAATTGAAAGGGAGGGGTGAATTCACAGTAAGATTTATTCATGGCCCTTTGAGATTTTAAAGATGGTCCATCAGAAAGGCTAATTTATTCTCCCACCCCACAATGTACAAAAATATTCAGTCAGAAATGTGGCTAACTTTTAATTTTCATTTCTTGAATACTGACAAGTCTGACCTTTTATTTCTTTTGAAAGAAACATTATTGCCCATTCCTGTTGATTTTGTGAAGTAACCATGAATGTCCTTTGCCTGTTTGCCTTGGGAGGGAGGTGGGGAGATTCTTTTCTTAATAGCTTATACATATTCCTCATAATGCAATAAATAACTCTTTATAATGTACAAATAACTTCATTTTATCTCAGCTTTTAAATTTTATAGCATTCCACTTTGATTTTTAAATACTGAGATTTAATTTGGGGGGTGGCTTAGTTGGTTTGTTTTGAGACTGGGTCAGGTTGTGTGACCGAGGCTGCCCTCAATTTTTGATCATTCTGCCACAGCTTGCCAAAAGCTGCCATTACAAATGTATGCCAGCATACCTGGCTTTCCTTAGTGTAATGATTAATGCTTTGCCTGCATGTCAGAGCTGCTGCTGTGAAGAGCTGAGCTACCTACCTAAGAATACCTCCCAAATGGGAGGCCTCCAGAAAAGTCTGTGGGGAACTTGGTCACTTATGTACGATAAAAATGAAAAGTAAGACAAGATCTTAATAAAATAATAGGTCAGAAATGTAGTCTCTCTATGGTATGATTCTGCAACAATTGCATAGGAAAAAAGCTATTACCGTACAGCATACTGATTTCATTAAAGTTTGACCATTATACTGAGATATACTAGCTTTAAAGTACTTTTTTACAAAGTACAAAACTTTAGTAACATTATTTAAATGCAGACTAGGACTTAGCATGACTAATAAATGTTACAGCTAGCACAGTCTTTTATTTATATTTTTCTAATTTGCTATTGCTAGGGATTGAACAAATGGCTTCACGTGAGCTAGGAGAGTACCTATATTTTCATTCCAGATTCTATTTTCCAAGTTTGAATTTTATTTCTAGTTTTCTTCAATGCTAAATTTCTATTTCTTTCTTTAAACGTGTATTTCTGTTTGCTACCATGTGTGCAAAGATGGCACCACCAGCTCCGTCCCATGCCCCTTTCATTTGCAGGTGTCTCAAGATGGAGTCACTCAGGATGTGAGTGAGACTGTTCCTCGACTCCCAGGGGAATTACCAATTACTGGTAAGGAGCATTTGAGTCTAGGGGTCCAGAACTGGAGGGGTAGTACAGCAAGATCAGGTGGCTTGGGTTCCACTTGCTCTGTACAAGTCAGAGAAGACAAATAATCTAGCTTTGTTTAGGAGCCTCAATGCAGAGAGAACACTGCATGCCTTTCCTGATCAAAGAGTTCTTTCAAGAGCTTGGTGCTCACAAGGCTAGCAATATTCTTGTCTCTGCACCAAAGAGAATGATTCAGAGAGAACAACATAGGTTATCACTTGAAAGTCTCAAACTAGAGGTATCCACTCTTCATAATTTAAGGTTATAAGAACAGAAGTAGATTAAGGCTTTCAGTCTGTGATATATGTTTCAAAATGATAACATCTTAAAGACTCTTCTCTGTGGCATAATAGGAGATCCTTTGCCAGAAAATTAAAATTAAGATGGTGGTAACATTTTGATACAGTGTTTTTAGTTTGGTTGTTTTGTTTTTTGCTTTCTTGCTTTTTTTTTTTTCATGATAAACCTAGGCTAAGAGGACAGTATCTACTTTGGAAGGGCCAAATCATTCTGACTTAAGACAGAGTGCTTCTACAGAAGCATGGCGCTGACATTCAATATTTGTGTTGGGGTTGGTTCTTTCTGTCACATGACAGTATATTTGGGACCAATAATCAGCATTGTTTCAGAGAATTTTTTATTCCTTGGGTAAGAGTAAAATTTTAATTTTAAATGGTTAAATTATTGTGCTAATTAATGGGACTTATTTTTTTTAAAGTACCTTTGTGAATTATTTGTACACCACAAGAACCATGAGAACATATTTGGTGTCTGTCCACAGACTCACACTCACAATTGTAGTCTTGAAACTAAAATTAGTAGTGTATGTTCTTCCCAGTTTCTGGATAAGAACAAAGAAATTTTGCTATTGGTAGTCTTCATATAGATGTTTGGGTACTGAGTATAAGCAGACAGACCTTAACCAATATAGTAACTAATTGAACTGGCATGAAGTGACCTTAGTATAGAGTTTTCATTTAGTACCTGAAGAAAAAAGGATTTCAAAGTCATTAACATATTCAAGGATATCTTTGAAGAAGAGAAAGATATTTTTATTATAATTAAATCTTTTGATTTAGTTTCTCTTTACATCAAATTTAAAAAAATATGTACTTTTCCTTGATCGTACATTATCACAAATATTTTCTGCAAAGAGATTTCTAATTTGGCATTATAGCAGGGTGTGGTGGCACATTCCCATAATTCCAGCACTTGGGAGGCTGAGACAGGAGGATCATGAATTTAAGTTTAGACAGTGATGCAGAGAGAGGATACCCTTTGTCAAAAAAAAGCAACAAGGACCTGTGATACATGTGTGGTTGGCAGTTGTCAACTTACCACCCAGCTTACTGGTTAGTCATGAGGCTACCCTGTGTGAACATTATCCTCTCTTGAAATAATGCAAGTAGTTTCTTTTACTATCATAAGATGCTAACAATAGCAAGACCCTCGTTCACTTCTGTGCTCTGGCTCTGGTCAACATGTCTTTGGTGGTGATAACATTAGGTGCAAACTCAGAAGTGCCATGAGTGCATAATTTAGCCTGTCACAGAGCTGTGGAAACTTTGCCAGTGTTGTTTTCAACTTTTAGTAATTTTTATTGTAGTTAAACATAGCCAAGTAGTTTATATTAAGCTAGTACCATTTGTTGTGTATCTTGGTATCTATTTCCATTATTTTAGGGTACTTTTTTTATCTTACTAGAAAAAGAAGTTATTTACATATGTCCTTTCAATGGCCCCATTAAGGGAAGAGTTTACATCACAAATTATCGTCTTTATTTAAGAAGTTTGGAAATGGTAAGTAGATTATAAGACCATAAAGATGACCCTAACCGTTAAGTTGATACTGTTTCTTTTCTATCCTATAACATTGACTGTGGATCACATTAACATGGGGGATATATTTACTTCTCAATTCTTAATTTTTTGCTTCTGCAAAACTGATATAACACTAACATCTGTTTTTGTAGGCAGTAGAATGAAATATTTAAATAGGCTATATCCCTCAGAATAAAGGAGAGGTGGTTAGAGTATATTGGTATCCAACAGTGGTTTTTAGCCAGCAGCACAGATAAGAATGAACAGCTTAGAGATTTTTACCAAGCAGTACAGATGCTTCAGATTCACTGTATCAGAATGTTTGGCTGGGCCCATGGTCCAAGCATGCACACATTTTCTAAAACATCACAGAGTAAGATGTTGATGTGAATCCTTGGTTAAAGCCTACCACTCTAGAAGTATCTAGGTGTCCTTTTACCAACTGTTGAGTAGCAGGGTAAAACTGGGATGAGTGGCATGGCTTACTGTTACTTACATTTTTTCAACCTATGGCCAAAAAAGGTTGGTCACCACATTTTGAAGGATGTCCTATTGATGAAGTGATTCCATAGAGCGGAGAAACTCCAGAAAGATAAGAGAAAATGTATAACTACTGTGCCTTTCCCAGAAGAACTTGTGGTAGATCATGGCTCACTCCTGAATGCAGGGGCAGGTGTGATTCCAAATACTCCAAGGAAATGAGTTTAGGGTAGATGGAAGAGTAAGCTGTTGCTGCCTTGTGTATTAGGCAACTATGAAACTGATGGGGAAAATCTAGCTTTTGTTTTCTTGCTTTTAGCCATCCACTTTTTAGCACAGTTCTGATGTGGATTTGTTCGTATCTTTTGCTCTTTTATTATGTTCATTATTAAGTCTAAATTCCAAAAATGCTATTTAATATTCCTGTTGCCCTGGCTTCTTATAAATCCTGTAGGGTACAGGCAGGTGCAGGCTACAATAGCTACCATTGTATGCATCATGGCCTATGTGAGTCAATTCAAGCTTAAAGAGTGAATCTAAGGAAATGTTTCAGTTTTCTAGAATGGGAAGGAAGATTCTGGAAGTTTATAGCAAGCTGGGTGTCAGTCTGTGGCCATCATTTTAGTGTTTGATGGTTTAAGTATATTGAAAATAAACCATTTTGAGTGGAATCAAGGAATGACAGTCCTTGGGAAAGGCAAGCTAAATGGTGGCAATATACTCAGATGGGTTACAGACTGTCTAATAAAAGCTTAATGACAACTAGAAAGGGTGATCACTAATACCTTACTAGGTAGCGTGCCTCCTTGTAATATAATGTAATGTAAAATGTAATGTGTGGCTGAGATGTGAGAAGCAACAGATAAGCCAATGTCTAGATGGCAGAGTCAGGGTTTGAAATTATTGTAAATGCCTAGAATATTAGACACAACTAATGATACAACATTAAAGTATAAAGATAGCACCTACTTTGTAAAAGATCAGTTGTATGATTACGGGATGAAGGTCTGTCTTAACAAGGAAATCAGTACCTGGATATTGCTTGTTTAAAAATAAGGTACCTTTATGGTGAATTAACAGAGGTATAATATAATGAATGCCTAGATAAAATGAGACTGTAGTCCTGTCTGTAGTCATGTTATAAAATCGTGATGCTACCATTTAAAAGAGACATTGAGCTAGGCAGTGGTAGCAACACCTTTAATCCCAGCACTTGAGGGGCAAAGGTAGGAAGATTCAGTGTTCAAGGGCAGCCTGGTCTACAGAGTGAATCCAGTACAGTCAAGGCTACACAGACAGACCCAGAGAGGGGGGGGAGGAGGGAGGGAGGGAGGACGGGAGGGAGGGAGGGAAGGAAGGAAGAGGAGAGGAGAGGAGAGAATATCAAGTAGGCTAACAAGGAAACCAGTCTATCAGCAAAAATACACGTTGGTCCTTTTTTGCTACAGAACAGTATAAAAGGAGCTTTGTAGGTTTGTTTGTTTTAGTTGTTCTTTTGTCATGGTGAGTGGGTGATCCAACCTAAAGTCACTTGGGAAATGGAAACCTCAGTTTAGGGATTGCCTGCATCATATTAGCAGATAGGCAAATCTGCAGGGTGTTTTCTTGATTGCTGGTTTGATGTGGGAAGGCCTGGCCTGTACAAGAGAAATATCTGAGCAAGGCAGGGGCAGTACACTAGTAAGCATCATTTCTCCCATGGTCTCTTCTTCAGCTCCTGCATTCAGGTTCCTGCCTTACATTTCAAGTAAGTAAAAAGAAGAAGAAGTAGCAATAGAAAGTAAACTAGCACAGGAATCATATAGAGCTGTCTTTGAATATTGAAGTGTCTCGCTGTGGACCAACTCTGGACTTGGTTTGTCCAGTTTCCAGGGGTCATATAGAGCTGTCTTTGAATATTGAAGTGCCTCGCTGTGGACCAACTGTGGACCAACTCTGGACTTGGTTTGTCCAGTTTCCAGGGGTCTTATAGGGATAGATTGAGATGCTTGGTGCTGATATATAAGAATTATCAAAAGTTAAAATTAAAGCTATGTCACAGGCCCTTTCACATGACTCCTGGCTTGTTGTTTAGTCATGCATATCTGGTTTCATTTTATGCTGTCCTTGATAATGAATTGGGGAAATTATTCAAATTGTGGTAACATGATGAGGCTGTCTATATGGTGCAGTTTTGACTAAATAAAACAAGAAAATTATTTCTAAAGAAGAGTCCATAAGGAATATATGTGAAGAATTTGAATTCTTGGGATATTCAGAGCAAAATTATACATGCTTAGTATTCTTCTCACTTGTTGGTATTTCTTAAAAATACCTAAAATGAGTATGTAGTACTTTTATAACAAAAAAAACCAAATACTTATCAATCTTTATTTCTTTTTTCTACATTTTAAAGGTAGAATTCTTATGATTTCTTTTACATCCCTCTTCCCTTTCTTCCCTCTAGCCCCTCCCAATTACTCTTCTTCAAATTCCTCTCAACTTTTTTTCTTTTATTATATTTGTTGCGCAGGCATATATGTATGGCCATTGATATTGCTGCTGTTGCAGTCTAGCTTATGCACTATTTCTACAGAAACTGATTCACAGCAGACTTTCAGGTATTCTGTCTTAATATCTTTCCACCCCTTCTTCCATGATGTTCCCTGAGCTATAGGTTCATGAGCTATGATGTGTATGTATTCTTTGGGACTGGGTTTCTCATGATCCATTGAGCTCTGCATCCTATCCAGCTGTTGCTTTGTGTAATAGTCTCCATTTTCTGTAACAAGAACCTTCTTTGATGAGGGGTAGTAACTATACTTATCTATTGGTATAAGGATAAATTCAGAATGTGGTAAGGAGTTACGCTGGTATAGCAAAGTGGCGACTATAGATTCTTTTCTAAGATCCATGGCTTCATTACCTTCTAGAAGCCAATTAGGTTTCTCATACCAAACATGATTTCCTTCGTTTACACATGGTACCTTATACAATAGGGTTTGGCGTTTAATGCATAAATGAAATGCCCATCGGATAGTGACTGCTACTTTCTTTCTTCTATGATATTATATAAAAACCTTTTAAGCAATTGACCACACAACTTATACTGAAAGTCCAATAGGAAGCAGTGATATTAACAGAAAACAGAAGAAATGCTACCAACATAGTTATATTCAGGAGCTAAAAAACCAGTCATTGTAGTGTTAGTTCACTTAAATAGTCTAAACTAAACCAGCAATTGTAGGTTCTGTTGCAAAATGAGAAAACTTTTTTGTATGTTTGAAAAAGAATTGTCCTTTCATCTTGCTTTTCAGTTAATACTTTTAACTGCTCTGAAACCTTTCACAACTGGCTTTGTTACACTTTTAATGTCCCTTTTCCATGGTTAGTTTTTCTCTTGAGTGCTGGTCACTATATTTCTTATATTTCTCTGGTTCATCTTGTTAATTGTTTATTGTTCATTTATGTTCTTTCTGCTTCCAGGGTGGATCCTAGTACATTGAAGATGCTTAATCAGTAGTGTTGAATGAGTGAATTCTGTCTTATTTGCATACTGCTATGTCTATGACTTTAACAAACTTGGAATCCTTTTGATCCTCATTAGTGCAGTAGGCAGAGGCAGCACATTGAGCAGGTAAACTCATGTGTTGTTCATGTTCCCTATAAGTTAAAGGCCTTGGTACATGTCTTAGAGGTTTGATAACAGTATGTAGCCTACTAAATTGTGGCATCCTGAATACCATTGCCTCTGGAGTTAAGAAGTCCTATAGCCACCATCTGACCTTGAATGTACCAAGGAACTTGTCTTTGGTTAATATTGTGACCACAGCAGGAGCAACTCCATTTAAGCCTATAGACTTTCACAAAGAAGACTGATCCCAGATTGTAACCAGGAGCACACTGGATTCAGATGCTATTGTGAATGAGGGAGGCAACTTGAACTATTCTTTGTTCAGGTTTTGGACCCAGAACCATTGTGTAAATGAACCACATTTTCTGTATCCATTTTTCTGTCGTGGAACATCTAGGTTGTTTCCAGCTTCTGAATATCACAAATAAGGCTGCTATGAACATAGTAAAACACGTGTCCCTGTGGCATGGTGGGGCATCTTTTGTGTATACTCCCAAGAATGGTATAGCCAGGTCTTCAGGAAGATCTATTTTCAATTTTCTGAGGTACCTCCAGATTGATTTTCAGAGTGGTTGTACCAGTTTGCAATCCCACAAGCAATGGAGGGGAGCATTCCTCTTTCTCCACATGTGTTGTCACCTGAGGTTTTGATCTTAGCCATTCTGATTTGTGTAAGGTGGAATCTCAAGGTTGTTTTGATTTGCATTTCTCTGGTTGCTAAAGACTTTGAACATTTCTTTAGGTGCTTCTCAGCCATTCAAGATTCCTCAGTTGTTAAGTCTCAGTTTAGTCTTATACCCCATTTTTTTGATTGGGTTGTTTGGTTTTTTGGTGATTAACTTCTTGAGTTCTTTATATATTTTAGATATTAGCCCTCTATAGGATGTGTGGTTAATGAAGACTTTTTTCCAATCTAGGTTGCTGATTTGTCTTATTGACTCTGTCCTTTGCCTTACAGAAGCTTTCCAGTTTCATGAGGTCCCATTTATCAATTCTTGTTCTTAGAGTATGAGCCATTGGAGTTCTGTTCAGGAAATTTCCCCCTGTGCCAATGAGTTCATGGCTCTTTCCCACTTTCTCTTCTATTAGATTCAGTGTGTCTGGATTTATGTTGAGGAGAGATCTCCCATGCTCATGGATTAGCAGAATTTACATAATAAAAATGGCCATCCTACCAAAGGCAATCTATAGGTTCAATGCAATCCCCATCAAAATCCCAGTACAATCCTTCAAAGACATGGAAAGAGCAATTCTCGAATTCATCTGGAAAGGTAAAAAAAAAAAAAAAAACAGAATAGCTAAACCAATTCTTTTTTTAAAGATTTATTTATTATTATATATAAGTACACTGTAGCTGACTTCAGACGCGACAGATCTCATTATGGGTGGTTGTGAGCCACTATTGGTTGCTGGGATTTGAACTCAGGACCTTCAGGATGAGCAGTCAGTGCTCTTACCCACTGAGCCATTTCCCAGCCCCTAAACCAATTCTCAACAATAAAAGAATGGCTGGAAGAATCACCATCCTTGACCTCAAGCTTTACTACAGAGCAATAGTGATAAAAACTGCATGGGATTGATACAGAGACAGACATGTTGATCAATGGAATAGAATTGAAGACCCAGAAATAAAATCTCACACTTATGGTCACTTGATCTTTAACAAAGATGCCAAAAATATACAATGGGAAAAAACTTCAATAAATGGTGCTGGTCTAACTGGCTTTCTGTATGTAGAAGAATGAAAATAGACTCATATTTGTCACCCTGTAGAAATTGTTCTTGTGATAATTTGATGAAGAATGTGGCGGCTTTTTGCCCTTGTCTGAACATCTGCCTGAGGCTAAGGTGAAGGGATTTAGATTAATTGCATTGGCAAATGAAATCTCAAAACAGCCTAACATAGACTCTGTGCTGCACTCTTATGAAGAGCTTTTTTTTTTTAATATTTTAGATTTATTTATTTATTATATGTAAGTACACTGTAGCTGTCTTCAGACACTCCAGAAGAGGGCGTCAGATCTTGTTACGGATGGTTGTGAGGCATCATGTGGTTGCTGGGATTTGAACTCTGCACCTATGGAAGAGCAGTCGGGTGCTCTTACCCGCTGAGCCATCTCACCAGCCCATGAAGAGCTTTTTGATGAAACTTAGCACACTTAGAAAGGAAAAATACAAAATGTATGGTTCAAAGGTTAAAGGAGCACCAGGAAGTAGAATGGAGCTGAATCCTATGTTGAAGGAGATAACCATATTAAAGATATTACATGGAATTAAGAGAGTGGAAATCTCAGGGAAAGATCCCACCCAATGGCCTCTCTGAGCCTCCATTCAAGGAAAGCCCTGCCCATGCCTGGCTTCAGTGAATTTCCTTAGCTTCAGAGGTAGGAATTAAAGAAAAGCTTAGGTCCAGGCATGGTAGTATGCACCTTTAATCCCAGCAATCAGGAGCCAGAAGTATGCAGTTCTCCAAGTTCAAGGGCATTGTACAGAGCAAGTTCCAGGACAGCCAAACTTAAGCAGTGAAGGAAACCATCAAAAACTGAAAGCTGAAAGGGTATAATTGAACAAGGGGACCATGATCCAGCCCCAGCAAGCAGCAGAAGTTGGTAGATTCAGTTACATGGTTCTAGTTTTAGAGTCAAAGATAAAAAATGGGGACTATGGAATCCCCTTCCATGACTAAGAAAAGCCACTGAAGCCAGGTGTGTGTTTCTCTGCATGGAGGTTCAGAGAGGCCTAGGTAGAAAGAGGTTATGGAACTAGGCTCATCCTCTCCCACTGAAGCCAGACAAGGCAATCCATTTAGGGGCATAGGATCCATGGGCAGGCAGACAGGCAGGCAACAGGTTCAGGGATAGCGCCTGCTCCAGTTGCTCAGGACCCACATGAAGACCTAGCTGCTCATCTGCTATATATGTGCAGCGGGGGAGGGGGCTAGGTCCAGCCCATGTATGTTTTGCAGAGAAGGATTAAGGGGGCCTGAAGGTGATAGGGAGTTCACAGAAGACTAACAAAGTCAACTAATGTGGACCCATGGAGGCTCCCAGAGACTCTACCAACCAAAGAGCCTAGCATAGACTCTGTGCTGCACTCTTATGAAGAGCTTTTTGATGAAATGTAGCAAACTTAGAAAGGAAAAATACAAAATGTATGGTTCAAGGGTTAAAGGAGCACCAGGAAGTAGAATGGAGCTGAATCCTATGTTGTGTTAGTGGGGGGAGGAGACTTGCATGAGGGGTTTCTGGGAGGAGAAGAAGGGCTGATATTGGGTTGTAAAGTGAATATATAAATTGAATGAATGAATGAATAAATGAATGAATGAGGAAGGGAGGAAGGAAGGAAAGAAAGAAGGAAGAAAGGATGAAATCTCCCTCTGTAGCTAAGGAAATTCATTGAGGCCAGGCACGCGGCAGGGTTCTCCCTACAAGGAGGTCTAGAGAGTCCATTGTGTGAAGCTGTAAAGATGAAGCCTGGATTGCCCCAAGAGGTTAAAGATGCCAGAGCCATGGGGTACCTGCCAAGGGAAGCTGCTAACGGGATGGAACTAGCTGAAGAGAAAGAAGTATGTTGCAGTCAACAAAGCTGAAAGGAATGGAAATCTGAAGAACATTTTGACATCACACATGGAGATGCAGAGTTTAGAGTTTGCCCATCTGGTTTTCTGTCTGACATTAGTCCAGTATTTTCTCACTATGCTCCCTTTTCTCCCTTTTGGAATGGTAATGTATATCTAGTGCCATTGTAAGTTGGAAGAATGTGATCTGTTTTCTTTCTTTCTTTCATTGTTTCTTTCTTTCTTTCTTTCTTTCTTTCTTTCTTTCTTTCTTTCTTTCTTTCTTTCTTTCTATCTATTCCAAATGTTGCCCCTCCTCCTGGTCTCCCCTCCTAAAGTTCTTCACTCCATTCCCCCCTCCACTTTGCCTCTGATAGGGTCCTCCCCCCATCCCTCTTTCCTGGGGCATCAACTTTCTATATGACTAGGTGCATCCTCTCCCACTAAGACCAGGCAAAGCAGTCCTCTGCTGTATATTTAGCAGAGGTCACAGACCAGCCCTTATATGCCCTTTGGTTGGTGGCTTAGTCTCTGGGAGCTCCCAGGGGTTCAGGTTAGTTGATGTTGTTGTTCTTCCTATGGATTTCCATCCCCTTCAGCTCCTTCAGTCCTTCCCCTAAGTTTTCCATAGGGGTCACTGACCTCAGTCCAATGGTTGACTTTAAGTATCTGTATCTGTCTTTAGTCAGTTACTGGTAGAGCCTCTCAGAGGACAGCCATGCCAGACTCCTGTCTGCAAGCACAACATGGCATTAGTAATAGTCAGGGTTTGGTTCTGTGCATGGGATGGATCCCAAGTTGGGACAGTCACTGGCCATCCTTTTCTTCAATCTCTGCTCCATTTTTGTCTCTGTATTTCCTTTAGACAGGAACAATTCTGGGTCAGAAAATTTGAAGGTGACCCCATCCTTCCACTGGGGATCCTGTCTACACTGAAAGTGTTCTCTTTGAGGTTCCATCTCCCCACTGTTGGGCATTTCAGCTGAAGTCATCCCCATTGAGTTCTGGGAGTCTCTCACAACCCAGGTCTCTGGGACTTTCTAAAGGTTCCCCCCACCTCCCACAGCTGCATATTTCCATTCATTCTCCTGGCCCTCTGGGCTTCTCTCCTGTCTCCCCCATACCTGATCCTGTCCCCATTTCCCCTTCTCTCTCCCCTCTCCCATCCAGGTCTTTCTCTCCCTCTGGCTCCTGTGATTATTTTCTTTCCTCTTCTAAGTGGGATTCAAGCATCCTTACTTGGGATGGGTTGGCTCCCTCTCATGACATGGATCACAAGTTGGGCCAGTCATTGGTTGACTATTCCCTCAGTCTGTGCTCCATCTTTGTCCCTACACATCTTGTAGGCAGGGCAAATTGTAGGTCAAAGGTCTTGTGTCTGGGTTGGTGTCCCAATCCTTCCATTGGAAGTCTTTTTCAGGCTGTAGGGGATGGCCACTTCAGACTACATATCCCCCATTGCTAAAGTCTTGCTTTAGTCTTGCAGCTAAAGTCCAGTGCTCCATAGGGTTTACTAGGTTGTTCTTGTGTTTATATATTGCATGTACCCACATGTATGTGGAGTTTAGAAGATAACTTTCAGTAGTCCTTTCAGGAAAGGAGTCTCTCTTTCCACTGTGGGTTCCCAGGATCAAACTCAGGTTATCAGGCTTTTACTGATCCACTCCCTGTCCGTCACCTCTCTTTTGTTTCCCAGTTTTTTCTTCTTCTTCTTCTTCTTCTTCTTCTTCTTCTTCTTCTTCTTCTTCTTCTTCTTCTTCTTCTTCTTCTTCTTCTTCTTCTTCTTCT
>NC_034613.1:60033624-60059570 GCF_900095145.1 Mus pahari
GCTGGGATTAAAGGCGTGTGCCACCACTCCCGGCTTCCCAGTTTCTTCTTAACTGTTGGTGGAGATCCCTCAACTTCTTCCTGGCAACCCAGCAAGGTTGTTCCTCAGTTTCTTCATTAGATGACCTTGATTCTCTTAAAGGTGCCGTTTATACAATCTGTCATCCTAAAGGTACCTTGTCCCCTCCATGATCCCTACACTACTGTCATTATTTCTCTTCTGGGTATCCTGCCCTTACAGAAGATATCTTACTAGCTTCTGCCCCTGGGCCATCCTAGTCTCCCTGCTTCCAGTCTTCCCTAGTGCATTTCTTCTAGTTTCTTGGGCTCATTTGCTATCTCTTCAGTCCTCTACTGTCTCTCAGACACCTTAGCTATATGTGTAGGACCCTGTGCAATCTGTTTGTGAGTGGTCTTCTTAGCATACCTCTTTTTCCCTGCTATGATATATCTATCCCACATTCTGGCTCCTATAAAGTAACTTCATTGTTCCTAAAAGGCCTTGTTCTTCTCTTCTGGGCTTTTCTTTAGGCCATTTCTTCCAACTAAATCATGTTAATTCCCAACCTATCCTACCACCATCTGTCTCACTCCTTGAAACATGATTTTGGCATATTTAATATAAAATATTTATAAAAACCCACTACCCAACTAAAGAAATCTCACTGACTGCTCCTCCTTTACACCAGAAATAGTTGCCACCTTCAAGTGATGCTTTCCACCCCAAGTCATTCCCATATCCTGCTAGAAACCAGGAAAGGATGTAGAAGATGTGTGAGGAACTGAAGAAGTCTTCCAAATGAACAGATCACTGCCCTTGACAGTAGAGTTCAGTTTGGTTTACAACTGCTGGTGCCATGAGAAAATGTTGACTAGAAAATTTGCATTTTCTGATAAACCAGAAACAACAATTTTTTTCCTTGGTTAAATTAAAAGAAAAATCCCTAGCTTGGATTTTCTCTAAAAGATTGTAACATAGTGATTCAATTATCTTGTATTACCATATAGCCCATGTTTGCCTTTAACCTGCCTCCCCTCCATACTGGGATGATGGTCATTGTACATCACCATTCCCAACAGGAAATTTGTGTTTACAACATTACCCCAAATCCTTGAATGTTGTTCTGTTCAGTTAGTCTTTTGGTGAGCTTTGGTGACAGGAGTCTTTTACTCTGAAAGGTACTTTTGTTATCTGTCTGCTTCCTTCTGAGTTTCCTTCTGATACAGAGATGGAGTGCAGAAAAGCCAAATGGGTAAACTATCTGCACGTTCTTCATAGCTGTGGAATGATCTTCAGATAGAGGCTGGGTATCATGCTGCTTCCTTCAAGACCATCACTAGCTGCCATTGGAACTGGAAGCTCTGGCAACAAGAAGCAATAGGGTGGGGATTCAAAGTTTACGTGCATTGTGGCCATTTGAAAGCTAGACCTTGGATGGAAAACTAAACAATTTCATTATAAACAAAAGCAAAAAATAATTTTTTAAGTTAATTCTTTTTTTTCTCTTAAAAAGCTACATTGGAAGCTTAGGCTCACCCTTTTCACAGTTGTGCCCAATGAACTTTTTACCCTCCACCATTTACTTATCTGTTTGTTTCATTTTTATTTACTTATTTTTTTGAGATACTGTGAAACTCACTATGTAGCCCCAGCTGGCAACTAATTTGCAGCAACTCTTCAGCCTCAGCCGCCCAAGTACTAAGGTTATACATGTAAGACACTGTGCCTGACTATGTCTTTTCTTTTTCAAGAAAATTATATAATGCTCTTTGTGTATGGTCTAATAATGTAGGATGCTAACTGTAGGTTGAGTATCCCAACACAAGGATGTGAATGTTCTGAGATCCAATATTATGCTCAAACTCTTCACACTTTGGGGCTTTTCATGTTATAAATACTTAACCAATAAATTCCATATTCCATATCCAAATTATTACAAATCGAAAAAAAATCATTCAAGTCTGAAATCCATCTGGTATAAGCATTTTGATAAAAGATATTCAACTTGTTCAGGTGTTCTTTTTTTCAGCCTTGTGTCATCACCTTATATTGCTGCTACCAAATGAATCCTATTTTTATGTTAAAAATACTCTTGTATTCAGAATATGGATCATATTGTCAAAATATCTATAGAGGACTTGCATAGAGTGCATGAAGACTTGGACTTGATTCTCAAAACCACAGCAAACCAAAATTCCTCTTCCTACCACCAGTTCTTTGTTCCATGTACTATGTCAAAATCATGTCCAAACTAGGATGTATTGCCTAATCCTGGTATTGAAAGTTATATACCAGATTTACCTGATGAGCCACTTCATATTAGGCTTTCAGCCCCCAAAATAAATCTGACTATTGCTCTGGCAGTTCTTTTAGTCTTAGATTGAATTCTTAGCACATCTCTATCAATCATTTAAATGACTACGTGTTTCATGGTTCATACTCCCTTTTTCTCCACTTTGTTTTTGGTAGGGAGGTGTTAAGACAGGATCCCCTAAACCACAAGCTAAGAATGACCTTGAATTCTGTTTTTATAAGACCAGGTCTGATTTGTAATTGTGGCTGACCTGGAACTTTCTATGTAGGCCATACTGGCCTTGAACACACAAAGACCCTACTGCCTCTGTTCCCCCTCCTCACTGCTGGAATTAAAGGCATGAGTTACCACACCTTTTCCAATCTTAAACTTCGGATCCTTCTGACTCTATCTCCCAAGTGCTGGGATTACAGATGCATGATTGTCATGTTCCATATTCTAGCTGACTTTGTTGTTCTGTTGAAAAGATGTCATTATCTCTGAGCTTCCATACATTCCTCTCTCCTAGCCTTTCCTCCCTTCCTTCACACAGGAGAGTAACTACATGTCCACTTGGCCAAAATGTATACCACTTCTGAAACCTTTCCCTATTTGTTCCTTCTATCTCCTTTGGAGCCTTAGCAGCACTCATTTTGAGGGGTACAATTTTGTTTTTTGTCTTTTGCTTTTTCCAGACAGGGTTTCTTTGTATAGCCTTGGCTATCCTGGAACTCAACTCTGTAGATCAGGTTGCCCTTGAACTCAGAAATCCACCTGCCTCTGCCTCCCAAGTGCTGGGATTAAAGGAATGTGCCACCACTGCCTGGCTTGTTTTTTATCTTTATATCTCTATACCGTGCACAACTGCTCAAGACTCTTCATTTAAATTTATTTATTTATTTATTTATTTATTTATTTATTTACGTGTGGGTATGTGTTTATGAGTATTTTGCCTGTATGTAGATATGAGCACAATGTGAGAGCCTGGTGCCCATGGGGGGGAGAAGAGGGTATTATATCCCCTGGAAGTCACAGATGGTGGTGAGCCACAATTCGGGTATTGGGAACCATGCCTGGGTCCTCTCGAAGAGCATCCAGTCCTCTTAACCACTTAGCTGGCCCCGCCAACTCCTCATCTTACTACCATCTTCTTTCTTCCCCTTCTTGAAATGCTGCTTCTACTTTGTGACAATTCAGTCCCTCACCTCTCACATTGCTTCTGCTTGCTAGTTAGACTACTTATCTGCTGCTCAATCCCAAAGCCTTTGGCTGAGTGCTCAAGTTTCTAACTTCTTTAGAGTGGTTAAGACTTTCACTCCTTCTTTCCTTTTCTCCACCTAGTTCTGCCTTTTGCCTTCTCTACAGTTCTATTTTTCCTTCCTATTGCTTCATTCTGTATTTTCCTTGGAGTTCTATCCTCACTTCATTTTCAACTGTCAATTGCTTTCCAGTCTTATGACTGCAGGCCCAGTCTTTCCTTCTTATCACATAGAAGATTTGAAAGCCTGTTCTGTATTGATCATGGTGCCACATGCCTGGGTATAGTGGGACCACAGAAGAAAGATACAGCACCTCTCTTGTGTAGGTTATGGTTACAATGGAATAGAAATATAGCAATACCTAGCCATAAGTTGTGAGCAGTGCTGTGTGGAAGTGCAGGAGTACGAGGAGCCTGGAAAGTAATGCAGTGAAAAGAATGTTTGACTTGTGGTCTGAAGACTGAATATGAGTTACATAGAACTGAGGCAGGGCTAAGGAGGCTAGAAGGAGCTAAGAGTAATACCTGAAAAGACTTAAGATCAAAAGAACAGAGAAAGGTGATAATGTGGTTAGGCAAGGGGAGTGAGTATTGCAAGGGATGAGACAACTGAGTAACCTAGTAGTCACCAACTCTCTTAAAGATTTCACTGTTTCTTTTTTGAGCCAATATGACCTGAACTTGGAAGAGTCCTTATGTTTCAGCTTCCAAATTGTTTGAATTATAGACAAGTATCATCATGCCTTTTTGCTTTTAATTATTTTAATTTATTTAAAGTAGTCAATCATGTTTTGAAACATGTCTGCATAATAGAATGGTTTCATTATGTTAATGAACATTAGGCATGGCCTCACACACTTGTAGGCTTTGACTTTTTAAAACCTACTTCAATAAGGGTTTTAAATGCTTTAACCTCCCCTCTAGCCCACCAGTCAACAGAGGTGGTGGAGAGGAAAGGTTAATAGACAAAGTGGGGTGTGGACTCATATAGAAATCGTTTTTTGGGCAATTCCAATCTTCATTGTTAGGATATCAACAGTCCAGTTCACACAAATCAGCAGCAATAGCTCAATCCACTCACAAACACCATTCACAAATTAGCAGTGATAGTTTCATCCAGAAGAAACTGTAACATTCTGTCAATGGGCCAGAGTCCACAGAAGAGGCAAGAAGCTGCCAGAATATCACAAAAAAAATTTTGGTGCATTTCTTTCTACAAAGTCACAACAAGGGATGGTCAATAAAGATACCAAGGTGAACGAATGCCAGAGCATTGTCAGCAAAGACAGGCATCAGCAAAGATCACCCAATGCCACACTGTTGTCCACTGTCTGTCAGGTTATACTTATACTCTTTCCAAACATCATGTGTTCTCAAGCATCTGCTTTAACAAAACATTGCATGTCCTTTTTCCAGTCAACTTCCAGAAAGACACCACGTGTCTGCTTCAGCAAAACATCCTCTCATAAGATAGTCTCCAGAAAAACATCACATGACACAACTGAGTCTTCAAAAAAAGCCAAATTTTTCCACTTCACACACTCATAATTTTTTCTTGTAGTAAGAACACTAAGAAATTTTCAAGATTCTACTCATTCCCACTCCAGTCCCCATGTAGTACAGTGGCTCTTGAATGGATTCTTTGACTCTGACTGGACTATATTGGTTAATATTTATTATATTGTCAAACATCGTAGCGTATCAAAAGTCTACTTTCTGCCTGCTCTTCCTCACCCCTATCTTCAGTATGTCTTTTGACAGGGCCATGATGGTCCATCTGAGATCTAGATCTAACTCAGAATCATCTTGGATTCCTACTCAGGCTGGTGATCTCCTCTGTTTTTCCTCTGTCCCCATCCACTTTCAGATCCCCCTGTCCCTACATGTGAACTCAAGCACTAGCTTCCATGATGCAGAGAGTTGGAAGCATCCTTCTCTCCTTGCTAGTCCATCTGGTGCAGTCCTGCTGCCTGAATCTTCATGAAGTACCAGTGAATCATGTGCTCCTCTTCTCAAAAAGCATTCTGTGGTTATCTCTTAGGTGAACTAGTCCTATCAGTGTTCCTTGGGGAATTCTGGGCACTGACTTTTAAATCCAGGCTACATATGACGCCTGGTCTTTCCTACATGGGTACCAGATGCAATCTGAGGAATTTCTGGACAGCCAATCTCTAATCATAGTTATTTCATTCCCAAGGACATCGTCACCAAAGAGCTTTGACAGAATCTAAGCAATAAGATACCAGCTTGCCCTTCTCTGACATCTCATTCAATTTTGGGTGAACTCTTCTGATGGCTTTTGGCACTGACAGACTGTCATCTTGCTGTTTGAGTACCCATGTCTTACCTCCTAGATATGGCTGAGGCCTAAAATTCAGAAGAGCAATTCCACAACTTAGCTTCACAGACCCCAGTGCCCAGAACAGTTCTCTGTTCTCTCTCACAAGAAAAGGTGACTACAATATTTATGCTGGTTTATCATATTTCTTCTCAACTGCTTTAGAAACTTAAAGGAACAGAAAGAAGCATATGATTTTTAGTTAGATTGGACCTTTGACACTCTTCTAATATTTAATGATATATAGATAGTGATGACTCAGGTTTCCTGAGACTTGAGCTAATTTTCCTATTCCTGGATCTTCCTGTTTAGCCTGCTGAGTTATCAGACCTGAACATACCATTCAGGAAGAGCATGGCCAATAGCCTAATTAGACTGTGTGGGCTTTGGGTAATGAACTGGCTGGTTCTCCTCATTGCCTTGTTTTCTGCTTTCTAGTGGACCAGGGCAGTCCGACCGAGATCTAGAATTTCCTCTATATAATGATTAGAAAAGACCCATGTTGTGTCTCATAGAATGGGCATGGTGGCTCACATCTGTAATCCCAGCACTTGTGAGGTGGAGGTAGGAGAATCACAATGAGTTTGATTCTAGTGTGATCTGCATAATGGGCTCCATGCTATTGTGAACTGTTTGATACTTAATGCAGTTCATAGACACTCATAAATCTCAGAATAGTGAAAGAATAATAGCACACTGCATGGAAATATGCTTTTTAGATAGTCCTGTTGTAAAATGCATAGTATTTAATAGAATTGCATACAGCGGCTAGCCATGCCTCCTTACAGGTACAGAGACAAAGCTCAGTCAGAATGTACTGATTGGCTATGTGTACAGAGCACAGTCATGTCATCTAAATTCTAAGACACAGTTTAACATCATCAGAATGTTAACAATAACAACTTCAATTGTTTTCTGGCTATCATCAGGGGGGCACTGTGCCAACTCCTTTACATCCATTATCACAAATAATCACTATTGTATAGATAAATGTGACCTACAGATAGCACTGACTTGTCCAAGTTCTCTAGCTAATAAATGTCAAGACTCAGATTTGAACCACTTTTGTCCAAGTTAAGAGCTAGTGCTATTTACCTTCACGTGATACTTGAACTTACAGTTTTGAATTTTTATTTCCAAATAACTACAAATACAAATGAGTTTTACAAACAATAGAAAGGGATCTCATGTACCAATCTCCCAGCTGCCTCCTGTAGCTGTATTTGATCAATGAGAAAGTTACTTAGTGGATAAAAGTATTTGCTGTGCAAGCATGAGGACCAGATTCTGAATCCTAGCCCCTACCCCAGTACTCATGGAAAAAGCCAAGTGTGACTGTGCATAAATCTCTAACTCCAGAGCTGCAGGGATGAGGTGACAAGTGATAGAGCAGGACTCTTACTGTACTCCTACAGCCTGTACACTAACATACCACTAACACACACACACACACACATACAAACACACACACACACACACACACACACATGCAAACACACATCCACACATAAAAGTAAAGAAAGAAAAGAGAGTGGCAGTGCGAGAGGTACTCAGTGAACCAGTACTTGAGTACATTCTGTGGCATTTGATACCAAGTAACCATCCTCAGTAATAAAGATATAAAGCTGTTAGATCAGCATAAAAGAATCATTCATACCTATGTTCTCCTGTCCTCATCTCCTGGCAACCACTTTCATATCCTCAATCCCTGTTAGTCAGGCATAGTAGCACAGGCCCATAACCTTAGCACTGGGAGGATATGGACAGAAGGATCAGAAGTTCAAGGCCAGCTTAGACTACAAACCAACTTCAAAGAAAAAGAATGGTATATAAATAGAATCACACAGCATTGTATACTGAGATTGACTTTACTTATACTGCAGGGTGTTCAAATGGCCCTATACTTCCTAGAGGAACTATAAGACACTTAATGGCTGCTGGTAGAGGAAAAGTTATATTCCTCAGTGGTATAGTCACTGATAAGTTGTCTATGGTCCCATAAATTACCACACATATATTCTCATGCAAGCAACCTTAACTAAATTCAGAGGTCACAAAAAAAGGAACATGGAAGTGGGAGAGGGACTTCAAAAAGAAGTAGTTATTCAGTGTGAGGGAAGACAGGCAGAAGAAAATTGATCAAACTGTGTGTGTGCATGCGTTCGTGTGTACGTGTGTAATTGTGAGAGAATGAATGTTAGTGGGTTTGTGGTCCTTTGTACCTTCATCCATTTGACTACATATTTTCTGTTACTTCAGGCACAGTGTATTCTTGCATGTTGCTCATTTCCCTTACCTTAGTTATCAGATATCTTAATTATCCTAATAGCTCCATACCTGACCCATTAAGTTGACCTATGATCTCTCTGCTAGCCACCCTTTTTCCCATTGAGCATCTTGATCTATATAGGCTTTTTTCCTCCTATTGAATGATTGCTGTAAATTCTTTAGGATTGCAGTGGTTGGGTCAAAGGATAGGATATTTGTGTGGCTCTTCTTGATGTATATTTCCAGACTTTGGCTTGATCATCAACCCATGAAGCAGTGTTTGGGTTCTAGTGAGGAAATAAATTCATGGTGAGAAGTCAGAGAAGCAGGTGATGTAGTAGGAATCTCTCTTAAGTCCTTCCTCAGAAGAAGAGCTTACTAGTTCTGCTTGATCTAGTTGGAAAAACACGGCTTGTGGGGCCATAGCTATCAGAAGAAATTTAGTAGTTGGGAAAGATGGATCATTCTAAGCAACAGGAATACTTTTAGCAAAGTGCATTGAAGAAGGAAAGGATCTGAGTTAGCTGTATGTCAGAACAGTGTAGGAAAGGGCCTACAGAAACCACCTGTGAGTGACTCCCTAGGCTCATGGAGTTATAGGCAAGGCCAAATTTTGAGGTTACATTTTGATGGCATATTTGCCTATTTTAATGCCCGATCTTTCATGTGTGACCTATATCCTACTTACATTTTTAAGTGGCTAATGCACCAAAGCAGGAAAAAATACTTAGAAAGCTTTTGATTATTTTTACATGTTCTTGATATTTTTATTATAGGGATATAAATACTGACTTTTGTAATTTTGTTCATTACAGGATTCTGCTCTAATACTTGATGTTCCTCTGGGTGTGATATCAAGAATTGAAAAAATGGGAGGCGCGACAAGTAGAGGAGAAAATTCCTATGGTCTAGATATTACTTGCAAAGTAAGAAATTTGATACTTTCTTACACAAAAGATACAATAGTATTGAATAGTAGAAAGTTTATGTGGGCTTAAAAAATCAAAATCATTTCCGGTGGTAGTGGTACACACCTTTAATCCCAGCATTGGAAGGTAGAGGCAGAAGATCTCTGCGAGTTTAAAATCATTAAAATCTCTCGTTAATCTGAAGTTGTAGACTTGGATCTTCCCCCTTTAGTCAAGAGTGAGACTTTCTCAAAGAAGTAGTCAGCCTATTATCTTGCTGGGGCAGAAGAAAAGTGTATAGATAACAGTTCTTAAACCTTCATTTCACTCTCCGATCCTCAGGTAGACAGGGCACTGTAATCATCACAATAGCATGCTGTCCTATGGAGCTGACTGATATTGTCCTCCTAGCTCCCTCTGGCCCCATTGACCACCCTCATATATATCATTTCCCTCCTTTTGAATAAGAGTTACAAGTTTTCCCAAGGAAAATGAGTGAATTAAAGAGTAAGAGTTTTGTTTTTTTTTTGTTTTTTCTTAATGGCACTTATGGTACTACGTGTCACCACCTAGACACCCTCATACTGTAAAAGGAAGAGATTTTGTGCATAGAAGAGATTTTGCCCTTTGTGAATAGGATGCCTCCTTACCTATAACAACCATTTTCAGTGGTAGTGGCTTAGTATTTTATTTGGAATGCTAAGTGGGAAAATTAGTTGTGACAACATTTAACCAGTTGTTATAGGAAACATTTATTGAGCATCTGTGTTCACCCAAGCATATACTAGGAACTTCACATTCTGTCCTTAGCACAAACTTCCTAGACAGAATGTTATAAATGAAGAATTTGAGAAGAATTAGGGAGCTTTGCTGCTATGGTCCAATGAGTGCCAAAGCTGAACTCCAAATAGGAGGAGGTAATTTAACCATTTTGTGAGCAGCACAGTTAGGTTTTCTGGCAAAGTAATTTGCTTTGTACATACTGGGTGTAGCATTATGCTCAAAGAGCTAGAAGGACTTTGGAGGTCGTTTGTCCCAGTAGGTCTTAAACATGTACATCAAGATATCCAAAAGGCTTTTGACAGAAGTTCCAGAGCTGACTGTAAGGTATGCTCTAAAGGCTAGGACTAAGAAAGTGTCCTAAGTACCTGTCAAGCCATCTTGCTAATACAGGGCTCATGATGCTTATTTTACAAAAAGGTCCAGACAGCAAATATTTTAGGCTGTAGAGAGTCACAGAAGATATCGGTTGCATATTCTCCTGTATGTTTTAAAATAGTGTTCTTGCCTTGAGAAATGTACAAAGAAACCTGGTTGTAGTTGCTGAGCCTTGACCACCTCAAGCCCATTATTTCATGTAGATAGGAAAACGAAGCCTTCATAAAGTGATGTGACTTTCCTTGGTGTTGCCAAAGACCAATAAAAGAACCTGTTGTAAAACCCAAGTCATGTCCTAGTCTCTGGTGCTACAATTTCTAAAAGACAAACTTATATACTTACATTTGCACTGGAAATTCAATACACAGTTTTCTTCTCCAGTTAAAAGATCAACATGAATATGAACAACCGGAACCTGAGTGGGTACTCTTGCCCTGAGTTTCTCTACCACTCTGTATCTCAGCTGTTTTTGTTTCTGTTGGAATCTAAGCTGTTTTTCATACTCTGCCATCCCAGTTACTGGCTATCATGTGAAACCTAGATGTATATAGATTTACTTTGAAGAAGGGTCTTTGCATTTTGTGTGAAAGGATTCATGAGGAATGTTATATTAAACACTTAAGGCAGTGTGGTTCAAATGTTGGTGCTACCGAAGAGTGACTGTCTTACCAATAGGAGTATTTATATTTAACTATTAAGTCTCCAAAATGAATAAAACAAAGTACCCTCCGAAACAGCTTTCTAGGAAAAAAATTCTCAGATAATATACATCAAAATTTTGAATTGACTTGTACCCAAAATAAAGAAACCTTAGAGTAATGTTTCAAAGCAACATTTTTTTGAGGCAGGGTCTTATGTCACTTGTGCTAGTTTTGAACCCCTCTGTAGCCAAGGCCAGCTTTGAATTTCTCTTATTGTACTTCTGACATGCTGAGACTACAGGCATATGTCATTTAACACAGCCATAGCATAACCTTTTAATAAAATTATTTCCCAGAAACATTGATGTCACAAAAGACACAGCCCATTTTCTAAGTAGCAGATGTAAGACAAGTGTACAGCAGTGGGATAAGCACTTACCACCCTGTCTCACAGATCACCTTGCACCCGCTGTCAGTAATCAGAACATAACATTTCTCTCCCAAACTAAGGAGCAACCCCTACACTTTTGGCTGTTTTAGCTGTGCACATATGGGTTTCACTCAGCAGCAGCGACAATCAATAGACTGGCTCTTGGTTCCAAAGGTCTTTGTGTCGCCACAGGGGTGTTATAGATATGGGAATCAGTACCCTGCAGGCCCTATACCACCACTAATAACAATTTAAAGTCTTTTTGTAAAAAGACAGGGCAAACATTACTGCCAGATAACCTTCTTGCTCTTCTCCCCCTTTTCTACCTTCTTGGCTTTCTTTAATAATAATGAAGCCATTGAGTATCACCCTAAGATGCAGCTGGTTAGTCTGTTGAGTGTGACAGGGAGACTGTTACACCACAAGGCTCTTTCTCATCTTCCCTTCATTGATGAGTCAAGCTTGGAGGAGACCATGTATGACTTAGAGTTAGTGTATTTTCCTATTTATGTTTCAGACTAGGTGATCTGCTTTGAATCATGTACCTTGTTCACTTCAGCTTTCTTATTGCAAGATTTTTTTTTTACTGTTATTGCATCTGAATCTGATGACAGAAAATGACTTGCATCATTCATGCATTGACATGTGAAAAGTATTCCTCTGAGCCACTGGTGGATCACAATAAATATTTGTTTGGAAACAGTCTAATTTGGAGCAAAGTGGTTTGAGAATGATGTTGTAGAATTACCAGTGCATTATGGCTGTTAGAAGGAAAGTTCCTCACAGGTCCTTGTGGCCTGACAGTTGGCAGCTATCCAGTGTTAGGCCCGTGGCTGCTTGTTAACATGTTGGATGTATCTCGTCCTATTGAGATGACTTTTCTTTTCATCTGATTATCATGATATTACAACTAATATTCCAAGATTTGGGGGTGGGGTGGGATATAAATTGGGTTTTGGAATTTTTTCAGTACCATGCTTTTAGTATAGCTGGGTGGTAGAGTGTTCACCTGACATTCATGAAGCTCTACAGTCCATTCCCATTGTTATTAAACAAAAAAAAAAAAAAGCAAAAGAGGAAGCACAAGATCCTGGAGCTGGCAAGGCTTATTAGATGCCATCTGTATTCAGAGTGATTGCTCTCAGATCATTTGTTAGTAGCCTTGGAGGCTTCTTCAAACTTTACTTGCCTTTTGGAATGTCTTGTATATAGCAAAGCCTTCATTTGCCCTTTGGACTGAAAAATTGTGAAGCTTAAATTAGGTTGGAGAGATGGCTCAGCTGTTAACAGTGCTTGCTGCTCTTGTAAAGGATGAGTTCACTTCTTATAGTGCGCTACCTACACCAACACGACTAAATCCATGGGATCTTATACCCACTTCCAGCCTTTGCAGATACCTGTGCACATGTGCATATACACATAAATAAAAGTAAAAAAGCTTTTGAATAATATTATTAATAAACAAAAACACTTATGCAAACTATGAATGTTGTAGTATGTAAGACAGCAGGATCTGAGTCTAGCTTACTCCTTAGATAGTCCCAGATAACCTATAAAACACTCTATTTTTGGTATTTTGAGACAGGGTTTCTCTGTGTAGCCCTGGCTGTCCTGGATCTCACTCTGTAGACCAGGCTGGCCTCGAACTCAGAAATCCGCCTGCCTCTGCCTCCCAAGTGCTGGGATTAAAGGTGTGTGGCACCACTGCCTGGCTAAAACACTCTTAAAAATAAGGTAGAATGTTGTGTTTAATACAAACAGATATTAGAGGACCCTATCATTTAGATTCATTTTAAAAGCCTTTCTTGCCTATTAAAGAATTGTGGATAGAAAGCTGCCATTAAAATCTGGTTTTGACCATTAATTTATAATTCCTGAGGGTAAAATGATATCTAATGTGGAATACATTAATATGGTTTATATAGAACTCTCTGAAAGTAGATTTGGTAGTAAAAGTTTATGACTTGTATGAGAACATAAAATGCCAATCATTTAGGGGGATAGTGTTTGTATTTTAATGATACATTTAACAATGTCAAAGTTATATTTGATAGCAGATAGTCTTTTGAAACATTAAGTACTGTTTAATAACTAAAAATTTCTTGCACAGCAGTGTGCATAGAAGTGGGAAGTAAACAGATGAAGAGCAAGACAAGGTTGGGTATTTTCTTTCTTCTAGAATGTGTTTTCACTGTCTTAGCTTCAGCACTTTAGTTTGGAAACTGACTCATTCTGGTAAAGTGCTTTGTCTTTACTTCCTTGGCTACAATGGAACTGTGTCCAGGTCTCCTTGAACTGTGTATGTCAAGATAGCATATAAAGATATAGCTTAAAATAAATTACCCTTGTATGGAAGTGAATCTTCTTACTTAACTGAAAAAAAATTTTTTTTGCTAATTTTCATGATTTTCCTTGAAGACTCAACTCCATTTTCTCATTTGCCTCTAGGATTTGAGAAACCTGAGGTTTGCATTGAAGCAGGAAGGTCACAGCAGAAGAGATATGTTTGAGATCCTTGTAAAACATGCCTTTCCTCTGGCACACAATCTGGTAATGTCAAGGGCTTGCCTAAATATTGGCATTCTCTGAAATGTCTCCTCTGGGAAAACTACCTGTGGGTTGGGCTTCTTTTTGCTTTGCATTTTCTGGTGTGACACATTTTAAATATGATTGCTCGCTTCCAGAAATGCCTCCCTGCTAGTGTCCATGAGCCTGGGATCTGCTATGCTCTCCAGCCAGGAGTTTGTCTTTTCTGTGATAGAAAGAGAATAAGGTTGCTTAATACAGTACTGTTAAGTCTTCCCAGAATTCATGACTCCTCACTTTGGTGCTAACAAGCAATGTGAGTCAGACTTTTGTGTACCAGTTCAAAATGGGAATGGATCCATTGATCCTAAAGACCATTTAAGCAAATACCCCTACCTCTGTCTCTCCCTCCTCCTTCCCTTCTTCCCTCCCTCCCTTCCTCTTTCCTTCCCTCCTTCTTTTCTCTCCCCCTCTGTGTCTGTCTGTCTGTCTTTTTCTGTGTCTCTGTCCCTCCCTCCCTCCTATGAGACAGAGTATCATGTATCTCAGGCTGGCCACAAACTCTATGAAACCAAGGATTACCTTGAACTTCTGATACTCCTACCTCATCTTCACTGGGATTACCAGCATGTACCACCATGGCTGGTTTATGTGACACTTGGCTGGAACCCAGGGCCTTATGCATGCCAAGTGAGCACTTTACTGACTTGAGCTACATTTGCCTAGGCTAACCTGAAACTCATGATCCTATTACCTCAACCTCCTGAATGACAAATGCATGTTGCCAGGCCTTGTGGACATCCTCTTACCCCTAGCTCTCAACAAACATAGAGGTGAACTCCCATTAATAGAGGGACAAGGAAAAGAAATCATTGCTGAAAAATGTATAAATGGTTTTGAAATAGCTCAGGCTGGCCTAAAACTCACTATGTAGCTGAGAATGACTTTGAATTTCTAATCAATCCTCCTACGTCCCCAGTGTTGGTGTTAGTGTCTGGTTTATGTGTCATTGAAGATCAAACCCAGGGCTTAATGCAAGCTAGTATTGTACTATTCCAAATGAGCTACATCCCAAAATGGCTGCAGACTGAACAGACTGTGAGAAGGATCATACCCCAAAACAACTGAGTATTTTCTCTCTCTGTGGTATTTTGGTCTTTTTGTCGTGGTAAGTGGTTGTGGTTCTTGTTCTTGTTTTAATAAGGAAGTGAGACGTTTTGGGGAATAGGGTTGTACTGGATAGCTTTGTGTCAACTTGACACAGCTGGAGTTATCACAGAGAAAGGAGCCTCAGTTGGGGAAATGCCTCCATGAGATCCAGCTGTAAGGCATTTTCTCAATTAGTGATCAAGGGGGGAGGGCCCCTTGTGGGTGGTGCCATCTCTGGGCTGGTAGTCTTGGTTCTATAAGAGAGCAGGCTGAGCAAGCCATGGGAGGCAAGCCAGTAAAGAACATCCCTCCATGGCTTCTGCATCAGCTCCTGCTTTCTGACCTGCTTGAGTTCCAGTCCTGCATCCTTTGGTGATCAACAGCAGTTTGGAAATGTAAGCCAAATAAACCCTTTCCTCCCCAACTTGCTTCTTGGTCATGATGTTGTACAGGAATAGAAACCCTGACTAAGACAAGGGTTTTGTTTTTGTTTTTGTTTTTTGTATGTTTGTTTTTTCTCTGGAAAAAAGTTTTGTCTTTACTCTCTTTGGATCTCACCACCAACAGTTGTTTGGGTCATAGTAAACACCCATCTGGTAGAAGGGAGACGGACGGCATTAGGAAGAGCTAATGAGTACATTATACCCTTACATGGACACCAGATGGAATGTGTTTGGGAAACCTACCAAAAGTTTCTATATTTCAGATCAAATAAGATTTTTAAAATGTTTCTTTATAAATATTTTCAACTTTATTAGGATGAAAGTTTATTTAAACTATTATAAAGGTGAGACTAAAATTTATCATGATTTAGTCAGGAATAGATCTTTTCAACTATTATGAAGGTGAGACTGAAATTTATCATGAGTTAGTCAGGAAACATGTTCTGTATCTTGGTTTAGGCATATCCACATCTATATCATTAGGAATTGAAGGAGTGTCTCACACGCGTGTTTGAGAAAGCTACGGTCTTATTCTATGATCCAGTTTTGAGCTGTCAGCTTTCTCTTTTCTCTGGCATCCTCTGGGTCTTTTAAAGCTTATTCCCTTGAAAAATAGTCAAGTATCAGGCCAGCTTTCTCTTAAACTACTCATCTCTGGAAAGATTTTTTTCACTAACTTCACTAACTTGCTCCCTCGTTTACTCATTCACTCATTCATTCATTCATTCATTCCTCTAGCTCATGCCAGAATCAAACTGGTAATGGTTAGTGTTGAATGTCAGTGTGACAGGAAACAAACTTCTGGAAACATTTATGAGGGACTATCTAGACTAGTGCTTCTGAGGGATTTTTTTAAAATAATAATTATGCTATTTTGAAATTAAAATGTAATTCTATCATCCCCCCCCAAGCCTTTCTATGCACCCCTTGCTTCTTGCCTTTCTCAAGCTCATGGCTCCTTTTTCTTTAATACTTGAAACACAACCTGCTAAGCCCATATAATATTAAGTGTGTGTGTGTGTGTGTGTGTGTGTGTGTGTGTGTGTGTGTATGAATGAAGCTCTTCCATGGAAAGACCATTTCTCCCACTCTCAACATTTCCTACTTATCCATAGCTCTTCCTCTAGGGTTGAGGCCCTGTGAGCTTTCCTATTCTCATGTTAGCGTGATCATTGGTGCAATCCTTGTTCAGGTCTTGTTTGGACAGCCATGTTGATGGGACTTTATAGATTCTCTGGAGACACAATTTTACAGCAAACTTCTGGTTCCTCTGGCTCTTATAATCTTTCTGCTCCTTCTTCCCAAATAAACCCTGAGCTACAGGTACAGGCATTGTATTGTAGATCTATCAGTTGGATCTGGGTACCGCATAATTTCTTATTGTCTGCATTTTACCAGTTGTGGTTTTCTGTAATATATCTGTCGCAAAGAGAAGTTCCTTTGACAAGGGGTGAAAACTAACCCTTATAGGTGGATATAAGGATAAATATTTAGAATATAGATATAAATTACATTGATTTTGAAAGCGGAAGTTCTAGGTTCTCCTCCAAGATCTGTGACTTCTCTGGCTCTGGGTTGTTGGTTCGGTTTCCAGTACCAGGCATGAGTTCTTTTTTGTTGAGCAGGTCTCAAGTCCAACCAGAGAGGTTTTGGTTATCGCCAAGGTATGTGTGCCATTATTGTGCCCTTAGGGTTATTATGCCTTGCTGGTGGTTGTTCTGGTTCATAGTTGTCATAGTTGGATAGGCCTACTGTATGCTTCCTTTGCTTGGAAGTTTACATGTGTAAAGGATTATTTTGATCAGATGAATCGGAATCGTGATCTAAAAGTAGGCTGCACCATTCCTTGAGCTTGAGTTCTAGAGGGTACAACAAGGAGAAATATAGTTGAGCTTATGCTTTCATTGTTCTCTGCTTTCTAACTATGAATGTGATATGACCAGCTGTCTCTAGCTCCTATTGCTGTTACTAGGGATGCAATGAACCAAAAAAATCCCTTATCCCTTGAGTTGCTTTTGTTTGGATATTTTATCACAGACTTAGAAAACTAAGTAATACAGAGCTCTTGACCTCTTAGTGGCCAAATCGATCACCTGATTTCCGTGTGCATTTGATAGTGGAATTGAGATCCTTCTGTATCAGTTGTTGTGTTCCTGTACCATTGTGACCTTTTCTCCCCAGTCAATACTGGCCTTGCCTTTTTCTTCACTGTGAGTGCCTTGTCAGTGATCCACCCTCAGTTTTCAGTTCCCCTTATGCTCCCAGCTTTGCCATGGTGTCTTCATTTATTCCCATAAATGGAGTTGTCACTACTATTTACCTGGCTTATAAGTCTAGCCCTTGTAAGTCAGGACATTGCCTTGAGTGAGTCAAACCTCACTAATCTTGAAGAACTCCTTTCCAGAAGACTATGTACTTTACAAGTTCATTGATACTCCAATCTTAATTGTCTCTGTAATGCTTGTCCTCCACAGTCATCCTCCACTTAGCATCTTGCTCAGTCTAAGTTGCCGTCCCATGTCATGTGTGGTTCACTTCAAGAGTTGATCTTCTGTTTCATTGTTAGGTCTCTCTCGAATACATACCACAGCTTCCTTGTGTGATAATTATGTTGTAATTTTCTTTCCCAGCCCTTCCTGTCCATTATTCTCTGAGCTTATCAGGGCAGACATCACCCTTTATCTCTCTAGCCCTAGTATAGTGACTTCTGTACAGGAAGGTTTTTGTTTTGTTTGGGGAAGTGCTGGCTGAGGATAGAACACAGCTAATACAGACGGTCTACCACTGTGCTACATCACCAGCTCACACATGGGGGTGTTAAAGTGACAGGATTTTAATTAAACTGTTTCATGAGAAAGTCATGGGAAACATTTTTATATAGAAGTGAATGGACAAGATCTTTCTGTCAGGACCTAGAATCCTGTGTATGTCACTGAAGGAAGGTATCCGCAGAGAATTTGATTATTCATGGTTGTGGTACTTGTATATATTTTTCATGTCTACCCTGGAAATCCATGTTCCCTTCCTTAGGAGAATGTAACTACTAAAATTCAAAATATGTAAATCTGTCACTCAAACAATGCAATAAACAGATCCCCTGTTGGCACTGCTTTTCTAAGTTTATTTCAGAGTCCTATAGAGGGTAGCGTTGGGGAATAACCAGGTAAGTTAAGACAAGGTGCAATATGAGTCTACTAGAAATCTAATAAAAGTGACATGGCAAAAGTATGTGGCTCCAATATAGGGGAGAGGAATGCAGAAGAAATTCACAAGGCTCTCAGAAAGGAGGCTAGAAGAGCCTGTGTGCCATTGCTCCTGAAAGATGAAGTTTGTTTTTAGTAAGCCAGGAAAATGGAGGAAGTGAGAATTCAGGCTATAGGCAAGACCTCTTAAATACAGAAGGAAAGCTGGCAAGATTTCAAGGTGTTTGTGATGGATCTGGGACCAGCTATGAAATCTAAGAGATCTGAGGTCATCTGGTCAAGGCTGTGCCCCAGGGAGTAACAGAGACTTGCTGAAGGTTCTAAAGGAAATAGTGATAGAATAAAGATGCCCTCAGGCAGAACAGAATCAAAGGCCAGGACTAGAGAATTGCAGAGCCTAGACAAGGACTTGTAGGAAAGACTTCACTGACTTAAGCAGAAGGTTGGCCAGAAAGGGTAGAGACAAGGATGTGCTTCCTTTGGTTCTCAAGTGTGAGTGATGGGAAGGATGGCACTCTGTTGAGAAATAGTTGAAAGAGAAGGGCAGGGAAGGGGAGCCTCATCGTATCCTCTAGCCCAGGGACTACCCTAGTGCTGCCTTAACATGTTGACTGTTGAAAGAGAGAGTGGTTTGTAAAAGAAAGAAAAAGGGAGGAGAGAGGAAAGGAGGAAGAGAAAGAGGGAGTTCCTTTCTAGACAAGGATCATCAGAAGGCAGAAGGTTAAGGGTTCAAGCCCCCATTTGTAAGGTGGACTTTAAAAAGGTAAGGGAGCAATTGTTCCTATGAGATGAGAGGAACAAAAGTTTCCAAACTGCCACAGATGGGATGCAACTTCCTTGAAACGTAATCTATTTATGATTGCATTGAACAATAAAAAGACGCATGCAGGGAAAAACACTACTTTGTGAGTATTTCTAAAACTGTTAAACTAGTATGGATGAGCTCAGTGGTTTTTGTCACTATTTGAAGTCTGAATGAAAGAAATGGTGTCTGGAGGCCAACAGACTTGGGCTGCAAGGGCAGCCATGGGGTGAACACACTGTGAGTGGGCATTCAGACCACCCCTTTAGCCTTTCTGGGCCATTACTGTTTTCACCACTCAATGTGTGTAACTCAGAACTTAAAAACTGATTTGAACTTGAGCTATTATAGCAGCAAAGACTCCACCCCAAACCATTAACCTGAATGTCTCAGCTCAGTATTGTGTACATGGCTTTTAGATGAGATTTTTCTGTTTCAGCCAAAATACTTCTTGTTTGATCTTTGCTTTTCAAACACCAGAAAGTCTCACAAATTTCATGTAGCTCAGCACAAGTTTTCAGTAAGTGCTACAGCTTTGTGACAACTGCTGTAATCCTTCTGACACTGTGACAGAATATTTGGAGAAACCAGTCATGTACCTGTGTGCAAACGTAGCAACACTACAGAAAGCACAACAATGTCAAGATAACAACATATGGCCAATGGCAACGCTCAGTCATTGATTTCCTTGACTGGTCATTTTGTAATGAAATGTGGCAATCAGAAATAATATAATTTTAGATGAGAGTTTAGATGAAAGCATCACTTCCAACATTTTAGTGAATAATAAATCAGTGTGTTTCTTTAAATGAAATAGAATAGAAAGCATGGAGAGCATGGCAGAAAAGGGGTATAGTTTGCTAAGATGTTTCTTCTAAGGGTGTGTACATATGATGGAGGGGTGCTAGGTTCTTGGTGTTACAGTTAATTCCTTACTTATAACCATGGCCCAGAAAGTTTGAAAGGAACTGTTTAGCTATGGAGCATAAGGTTCAGGTGCCAAGGTCACAGCAGCCACTGATGCAGAGATCTATGAGGGGACTTGACTTCTACTGCTAGCATAGGCCATGGATTCAGTGACCTTTGTCAGAGTGAGGCTCAGTGAATTTCCTGCATAGAAACTTTGGAAGTCACATAATATTTATGTGTATCAGTGTTCTCATCTACAATGGGGATAATAACAGCTCCTACCCCAGAGAGTTTTTGTGAAGATTCAATGTAAAGTGCTTATAGCACTGCCTGACACTCAGTAAGGGCCCAATAAATGCCAGCTGTTCTGTTATTAGCTCACTATTTTCCCAGCAGATGTAAGAAATAAGGATGACTACTACAACTCCCCACAGACTATTAATAAAGGAATTGTGATAGTGTGTGGGAAACAGTAAGCCCTTTAAAAGAAAGATGCTATATAAAGATTAGTGGTATTATTAACAAACCATGGGTTGTACTTTGATAAAGGACTCACTAGAAGTCTTCAGAGTATTAAATCAGAAAGCATCCCACCCAGCAGTGCAGAATAGAAGTGATGCTATGGAATGAAAGGAATCCTTCAGAGAATGCTTCCCATCCTTCTCTTTCCATCTTTTCAGCCTACACAGACTTAAATGCTTTTAGGGAAACATGGCTCAGATTTGTGTTTGCACCTCCCATTTCTTGGTGACATTCTGGATTAAAGTTAAGAACCACAGTATTTCCCACTTGTTCCTCTGTGAGCTGATGAACAGTCATGAAGGTGCACCCTTTGTTTTCATCTGGGAGCATGGCACATCTAACCTTATATCTATATGTCAAGGAAGGTAGGGGTAAGGGGACTTGCAGTGACTTTCTCAAATTTCAGGAGCAAAGCAACTAACTGGCTTGCCTTTGCACTTTACATTGAATTCTCACAAAACTCTCTGGGGTAGGAGCTGTTATCCCGGTTGTAGGTGAGAACACTGACGCACATAAATATTATGTGACTTCCAAAGTCTCTACGCGGAAGTTCACTAAGCCTCACTCTGACAGAGTTCACTGAACCCATGGCCTATGCTAGCAGTAGCACACTGGAAGAGCTCTTCACTGTGGCTGCTGTAGTAGCTTATTGCTTCCAAAGGATGGGAGCAATGCCTTTAACAGCACCTCCTGGACATTGACAGGCATTGGTCACTACCTTTGGTTTTCATAGTATCTGTGGCTTATTTCTTCTTGTCAGGCTTTTTCTAAGTATGTGTCTCTATATTGAACTAACACATAGTAATGCATGTTCTAGGCAGCAGTCAGACATTTTACTTCAGACATACAATGAGTAGGTATGAGATTTTGGTCTTTGTTTGGGGCTGGGGGGTTCTAGTTTTGATAAGATCAAACCCTGCCATGTGATTTAAGCCTTGGGCCATTTTATTTGAGTTCCCTCTTATTCAACTCTAAATGAATGTGCTGGCTTATGAGAATAATTACATAAGAATTAATGAAGTGAGTTATGCACACACACACTCTTGATCATTTGAAAAGTTTAAATGAGCCTGTGAATAGAGAATCCATGGGGAGTTTTATTCTCTGTCTTTGTTATTCATCACAGAAATGGAGAAATATTCTAAATTGTACTAAAATTTTAAATGAGACAAAGAGTTAGTGGACTCTTCTTTTTTAGGTTGATTATAGAATCCACAGATAAAAGGACATAATGTTTTGAGATAGGAATTGAAATGAGAAGTGCGTGTACACATATCCTTGCTTTTGGCTTCAAGATGGCTTAAAGACTATAAACTATGTCTGGAATTTTCTATTTCCTTTTGGTCAAGAATTTTTCCCCTTCAGTAAGAAGTAAAATTAGCTAATTAAAGACCTAACCATGCTTTTCAATATTGTCTTGCCTTCTCAAAGTCTTAGCCCTTCATTTGATTTGATCTCTCCCTTCCACTGTTGTCTCTATCAAAACCTTTGACTCTGCTTGGTTCTTCTCAGCACCATCCAGCTCCTGGAATCGTCTCATCTAGCCCCCCCCCCCCCCAACATCACTGCCTGCTTCCAAAGTGCTGCATTCCCTGGCTTCCCATGCCTCATCAGGATCCACTCCAGCATGCTTGTAGCCCTGCTATTTATTCAGAACTATTCTAAAAATGGCACTAGACCAGACACATTACAAAACCTGGGCTGCGCAGATGGTTTGCTCAGTAAATCATGAGAATCTGAGTTCATCCTCAGAACCTACATGTATAAAACTGATCATGGTCGTGGTGTGTGCTCACAATCCCATTGCTGAGGAAGTCTAGGGAGGTAGGTAGATCCCTGGAGCCTGGCCTAATTGGTGAACTCCAGGTCAGTAAGTGACTCAGTCTCAAAAAGCAAGGTGAGAGTGGGATATGGGATTTTTAACTGTGTAGCTCAATAGTCAAGAGCACTTAGTGACACATTTGACCTTTTATCTGTCAAGGCAGGCAAGGGTAAGGGGACTTGCACTGGCTGTCTCAAATTTCAGGAGCAAAGCCTTTACTATGGCTGGTGTAGTAGCATATTGTACTTAAGTACTATTAAGGAAGACCTGAGTTCAGTCCTCAGTACCCACATCAAATGTCTCACAACTGCCTGTAAGTCTCACTCTGGGAAATCTCTTCTGGCTTCTGTGAGTAATGTACCCACATACATACCTACATACACACCTACACACACACACACACACACACACAAACACACACGCAATTTAAAAAGAAATAATAAAAAAGGTGGATGGCAGCTGAGAAACAAGATCTTGGACTGTCCTCTGTCACACATGCGTGGGAGCACGCGCACATGGACGGACACACACACACACACACACACATACACTCCATAGCCCTTCCTCTCCAAGAAAATACATGTAAAATATAGCCTTTTCACCCAGGTATACATCCTTTGATCCAGGATTCAGGCAGGGTAATTTCTTCCATTTTATCTTATACTTTAATTACCTCTATGTTTTATTTGCTGGGCTTTTCTTTCCATTGTGTATGGGGAGTGGTGGGGTTGTTTTATTTCATTATTATGGAAGGTGGTTTTCATTTTGTTTCAAAGCTGTTTGACCATGTTTATAATCTCTCCCTCTCACATCTTCCATACCATTTTTTTACTTATTAATCATATTAAGTATAATTTACAGTGATGTCTGATTATTATAGTTCAAAGTCTCTGGATTGTCTACAAAAGGGCAGTCTTGAAGTATGTTTCCTGCTCTATTTTCTGAATGCTACCTGGAAACTTTCATTCTTTGTAATATTAGTTATGGAAATACTCTGAGCCTGGGATTGAAAGGGTACTGATTGTTTTTCTGCCAAGCACCTCAAACAGCTTGAGAAGGTTATAAATTAATTCTCCTTCGATATTTTGGGAGCCATTCAGTTTTTTTATTACAGTACATGCTAGGCTGACCTGTGACTGGAGAGTCTTTGGGTAGACAGTGGTAGACATGTGTTGTCTTCTCTGTTCAGCATCAGTAATTCCAGCTTAGAACCCAAAAGAGCTTATGTCCCACTTACTTCTGCTTATGTGGTAGTGTTGTAAAGTACAGTCTTCCTTTAAAGAGGTTTCAAATATGACTCCATCTTGAATTAGCCCACAGCTTCATTTCCAAGCTCCTAAACGATCATTAAGTTCTTTGATCCTGTTTGTGGCTACTTCTGGACTTCTGTACATTTGTTCTACTCTCATAGGTTCATTGGTACATTAAAAAACAACCCTGTTTCTATTATATATAGTACTCATTGGTGTGTTTAGCAAAAGTCACATGATCCCATTGTCTAAGCATGTCTGACCTATGGCCTGTGCAGTGAACATGGCCAAGGATAGCTATAAATGTAGCTCAGCACAAAATCATAAGCTTACTTAAACATGTTCTAGAAAATTGGTTTTTGAGATTTTGTGGTTTGTGGCAACTCAGTTGCACACAGTTGTCAAGTGTGAAATTCGTAAAAGACAACATTGTTTTGCAGTGTCTGTCAATGGGTTGGGCATGGCAGAATATCACATTTCTAGATAATCCTTCTTGGATTGAAGTTTAACTTTTCCTGTAGCTTTTGAGACCTAAGTCTCTTGTCCTTTCTTCCCCCTCCTGCCATTCTTTTTTGGGGGTGGGGGGAAGGGGGGTTCTATACATGAGTTTTCTAGAAAAGTCTGTTTTCTTCTCCAGCTTACTAGGTAAGCTTTCTTTTATGACCACCAAAATGCATTCTGAGCAGGATTTAAAATTTATAGTGTCATATTTCTCCTTAGTTGACTTGTTTAAGATGACTCTCTCATATTCCCTCCCAATATACCCTCTGTGTGCTTTAGACGTACCTGATGCCCTCTCCCCCTTCTTGCCCCTCCTGGTTCAAACTTGAAATCATAGGCATTTTCTCTGCTGCTTAGTGGTTACTAAACCTAAATGCTTCTCATCCCCAGCCTGACTTGGTTGAAGATGTTCTTCCCTCTGTAAGAAGTGCACTTTGGCTAGTTTTCCTACTTTGCAGCCAGTACGCGTGCCTTCTGTGAGTCTGTGCTGCCAGTACACAGGCAGTCCTGGCTTTCTGATATCCTTGCTCTGGAAATGGCCTCCCTCTCTGTCAGTTTTTATGCAAACCTCTTGTCTCCTCCACAGGGTGGCCCCATCTCAGTATTTTTGTTTGCTCTTCTACACTCCTGCAGACAGAATAAGTGGCCATGTATTATGTCTGGCCTTTCAGTGCTTCTGCCATTATTGTTTACTGTCCATCCAAGGTCATTCAGACATCACCAGCATCCCCTGGGGAGGTCCTAACATAGACACTAAATAAGAGTCATCATCAAGCAGCCCATCAGAATAGTCTGTTTAAGTTTGTAAAAGTACATGGATGTGTAGGCCCAGTCCCTGGATGGGGCCAGAGATTGACACTGTGCTGTTTCCATCTTATTACTTTGAGACAATGTCTCTCACTAAACCTGGGGCTCACCATCTCAGCTAGGCTGGCTGCCAATGAACCCCAGACTTGTCTCTGTTTCTCCCAGTGCTTTGGTTACAGACACCTCTGTACCTGCTTTTTACATGTATTCTGGGAATATGAACTCAAGTCCCACTGAGCCATCTACCTATCCATCAATTTAACTGTAATAGTATCAGTATATATTGTCTATGTCTTGCTTTTTTGTTCTCCAATAGAGATTACATGATGAATGGGTTTCTTCTCTGTGTTTAGAACTACATAGTATTCTCTCAACTTTTAACTTTTATTATAATATATTAGTCTTTTCTTGATAGTTATTTGAACACTTCCATATTTGGCATGATATAAATACTGCACTGAGTAGCCTTGCATATACATAATTTTGTATATATTCACATACATCTTGGGCTAACTGCTTTGAAGTAGAGTTACTGTTTTTGCCAAATTCTGCTTTGTAGCAGATATCAGTATGCACTTCTGGTTAGAGTGCAGGTTCTTAACCTCTGCAATGTGTTAGTTTCCCTTTATTGTTATGATGGGCTAAATGATTTTTAAGGTAACCTATGAGAGAGAGAGAGAGAGAGAGAGAGAGAGAGAGAGAGAGAGAGAGAGAGAGA